>NC_140965.1:97964489-98039489 GCF_056783735.1 Eptatretus burgeri | reverse complement strand
TGAATCTATGGACCTATCACTATCCCATCACAAACAGGTCTATGGTCTTGCTCCAGGTGTTCAAGATAGCTGTTCACCACCATCTCAGACCACCCCAATCCAAAACCATGATCTTTTATACCCATTAACCACACCTCCCCCCCCTTCACCTCTTCCAAGCCCTCCTTTCAAATTTCCAATTTTTCCTTCCAGAGTTTGCTTCTGTATTCATCTTGTCCATCCTGTCCATCCACCTCAACCCCTTTTTCCAAGTCTCCCTCTATTTTGTCTCTCAATCCTGCTGTTGGTGTTTCCCACCCCTTTCTCCTGTTCATTTTATCCTGTTACGTCCTGGTCCATTACATGTTCCAACTACTCCACGAGCCTCAAGTATGTATTCAAAAAAAAGGTTGGACAACTGTTCACGTCAAGCTACTGCACCATGCCAATGACAATGGCGCTCCGCAGATAATGGAGCAGTGTGGGCGTGAAGTGACCCTCTGGAGGTGCGGGAGGGGTGAGGGTGCGCAGAGCCCCCAAAGGCCCGCTTGGCCGGTGCAATTCCCTTGCGCGGAGATTGACGGAGCGTCCTGCTTGAGGACGGACCGAAATAGCAACTGCAGTGTGAGGTTCACCTCGCACCGTGTGTGACGGAGGGAGGGTCGACGTGCACGGAAGGGGGTAAGGGGGGGGGGGGAGGGCGCGTCGTGATCAGCTTAGCTCGGACGTAGAGCCTGACTGGAGAGTGAAGGTGGATCAGGAGGCCGATGTGAGGGAGCCGACATCGAGGCCGAACTGCGTGCGGCAGGGAATGGGAAATGCGCCGCTCTGCAGCCGTGGGAAGGACAGGTTCAAGGAGCAGGAGGTGCGCGATTTTGCGCCAATGGCGCTCCACACATTCACCTACCTGTACTCGTGTGAATGATCTGGAGAACATCCGCTCACGTGTTTTACAACTTTTCCCTTACAGATAGAACTTGAACGTTGGTGTTCGTTTTGTCGTTCGAACTGCAAATCCAATTCAATGTGGTTTCCTGTTTTTTATTCCTTGATTGTAGCTTTTTAATTTGTGTGTGTGTGTGTGTGTGTGTGTGTGTGTGTGTGTGTGTGTGTGTGTGTGTGTGTGTGTGTGTGTGTGTGTGTGTGTGTGCGCGCGCGCTGTCATACTGTAGTTTGTGCCGCAGAGAGCTCTGACACGTTCTCTGCCCTCTGAGTTGGTATTTAAGTCATAGTTGAGACCGAGTATATTATTACCCATTGTTAGTTCTACCTAATTAACATATTGATGTAAAACGTGCCCCCACATTGCTAGTTTTCACCGGGTAGGCTGAAGCCAGGATTCAAGCTGTAAATCTGTCGTTGCACCGCATTGCGCCAGCCGCACTCCGCGCACGAACGGCCATGAGTGTGTCCTGCTTTTCCCTCTCGATTCAACCTGCCTGTGTAGTCATTGCATTAATTTGCAAAGATAACATTTGATGCTTCAAAGATAACAAACACATCCACATCATTGTCCGATTTTTGACATGTTTATTACCAGTGTGGGATCCGGAGTGGAGGAGTGGTAAAGGTTTGAGACAAATCCTCTCCATCACCCTCAACACCCCTCCCCCTCCCCCCCCCCAAATCCCTTGGCTCCATTATCGAACTGAATTGTTGTCATCGATCTTTTTTAAACAGAGAGATATATGTTGTGATTTGTTTTGTAATGTAAGGGACGTAAATGCAATGAAAGTGGAAAACAACTGGAAGTATCCGTCTGATCAGTTTATGATCGTGAACCGATGATCGAGGAACAAAGTATTTAAATTGAATCTTATGTTTTGAACATCAATCACAATATGAGTAGGAAGACAAGTTTGCTCCGTTTTACTGTACTCTGCTCTGAATTCGGACCCGATCACACGTCTGCAGAGAGGAGGAAGATAATATTTTTACTCTGTTTGCCTGCCTGGCAGTCAAACAACATTGAAAACCATTCGAAACTGGAAAGTTACTGTTTTTAAGGATGTTATAAAGGACACAAACAATAGGCACGAAGAACTAATGTAACGTTTACGATTCAGTGATGTAATAGACGCTGGGTAAAATGAGGGTAAAATCCAGAATTAATGAATTTATACACCTTTAAACCTCTTCAAACCTTTACTTAAATTGAATTACATGCTTGAACAATGCAGAACACACATTACCTTCATCATACTTCCAAGAACGACACACGCACACACACACGCACACGCACACGCACACGCACACGCACACGCACACGCACACACACACACACACACACATATATATTGTTACGGTTGTGGGGGAAGATGGAGACATTTAATAGGAAAGGTAGGATTGAATAGAATTGCTTGGTCCATGGACATGTAGGAGACATCTTGATGTAATTTAAGTCTGGAAACTGTGAGTTTAAGTGTTACTTGTCACCACATGGCGGGGGGGGGGGGGGTGGTGTTAATTAGATAGGGATTAAGGATAAGTTCCCCCAGAATGTAATTGCCCTCTCTGTGACTTTTCCCTATGTTTTTGTATTCCAAACCAGCAAAGATGCAGTTGCACTTATATAACAACCATAACAACAAGTGTGCCGATCGGGCAGAAGCCCCGCCTTCCAGGGTTTCCTGCGAGCAAGCCACGCCCCGGAGGTGGAACAGTTATTTGGTGTGATGTCAGGAAAGATAGAGAAGCGAGGAGGGGTTTGGCTTGGTTGGTTGAGTTCAGAGTAAGGGATGCATGCGGTTGAGAGAGAAAGTACTTAGGAGATGGCCTGTTTGAACAGGGCTTTATGGCTGGCTTTCCTTTGACACATGAAGAAGATGGCATGATTCTCGTATTTGTGCTGAGGCAAATTGGCTCGCTGACTGAGCAAGACGTTGGCCACTGGCTCTTGGTTGGGTCATGAAAGACGGACCCTGGGGCCTCGTGGACGTCAAACAGCAGGCCAGTGAGGACGATCAACGCACGAAACAGGTGCACGAGGTCTCTGAGCCTTGGTGTTGAATACCGCTCACGAATTGCTTGACGTACGTTTTACTGCGACAAGAGAGTGACTGGACCATCTCTGGGCCAAGCTCAGTGCCAGAATAAAAGAAGGATATATTATATTATGATATACACATATATCTGAAAAAAATTACATCTTGATATGTATATATATAACATTATGTACACATATATCTGAAAATAAAAGTACATATATTGTATTATGATTTACACATATATTTTTTATATATACATATATATACCAGCAGGGATACACGTACTCTGCACAGGAATCCCGTGGATGACGGCGGGTCTGAAGGAGTATATGTCACAGTTAATTGTAAAATTGTCGAAGCTGCCACCATTATTATTTTTTTCATCACCACTGTAATATTATATTTTCCCCGTCATGTTTTATATGCAGAAGACTCGAGTTCAAAAATGTTAAGATTTATTGCCGCATCAGATAAAAAACCATAATGCCTCAACAATGTGAGGCTGGTTTCATGTCATCATTTGCGACTTAATTTATACGTCGGGCATAACCCAGCCTGGCCCAGCGTATTTGATTTATTTATGTCTGTTATCCTGATAAAAAAATTAAGTTATATTATGTATACGAAGTTACAACGTACCTACGCCCATAACCATTCTATAAAATATCTACATAGCTCATAACCATTTAATTATAAAATATTATACACATACGCCATACGCCATCACCATTCTATTTATATCTGTAATATGTATATATACAAACCACCACCACCATTTTTTTTAATTTCCCACCACCATTTTTATTTTTCACCAGGAAAATGTATTTCCTTCATCGCACATCCTATTCCCGTTTATGAAATAACTGAAGTAGCTCAATAATTTTAGTGGAGTGCTCGAGGATAAACAATATTTGATGTCTTCCCCTCTGGGGCCAATATGTATAAAGCCTCCGATGATCCCACTCTGGAGCATCCCACATATAGCTGACCATGGGAAAAGCAAGGAGTGGATAATTCCAGCCCTGCTACTTTCAATGACTGTCCTTGTGCCTTATTGATAGACATCGCAAAGCACAGGCATACAGGAAATTGTAGTCTCTTAAATTCAATCGTTGAATTTGATGGAATGAGTGGAATTCGCGAAATGAATACATCTCCTTTCGCACATCCTGTCATGATCGTGGCCTCAATTACATGTGGTAGTAGTCTTTTCACAATCAGTTTAGTTCCGTTGCAAAGTTTTGGTGCATCGGGATTACGTAATAACATAACAGGGCATCCAACTTTTTACGACAGATTGTACGGAGGCAATCCTGGTAATTCCAATGAGTTTAGAAATTCTGTGGGATAATGTATGGCTTGCTCAGTATCCAGTGTGGTGTCAATAGACTTGTGACTATGTTGTTCGCCTGGAACTACTTGTAATAACTGATGGTTTATTACACGGACTGTTTCATTAAGTGGAGCCAGGATTGTTCTTTCACAGAGCCACTGTATGTTTTTGTAATTAGTCGCTAAATTGGGATACACATGAGCCTCTAATTCTTCCATAGATGAAACTATTGTACCACAGTCATCGGGAATAGATATAACATCATTTGTGTTTGGGATTTCACCATTTCCAAGTTTGAGAAGTAATTGTGCGAAATTGCCAGCATCTAAATCACCATATAATTTGACCATCATATTAGTTGTTAGATGGATAGTTTGTACGAATGTCCAGAGGTATGAAGATTTTATACTGGCTTTCATTTCATCAGCTGGAGTGCCACGGGGTACTACAGGTAAAGTTTGTCTGAAATCGCCAGAAATAACCAGCGTAACTCCACCTATAGGCAGGTCTACTCCTCTTAAATCTCGCATAGTTATATCTAATTCTTCGAATGCATCCTTAGGCGACATCGTACCTTCATCCCAAACTATGAGGTCGCAATTCTTCAGCACTTTTGCTGCTTCAGTTTGTTTGCCAATGCCACAAACTGGATATTCCATTGTAGCAAAGTCGAGAGGCAATTTGAAAGCAGAATGCGCTGTGCGGCCACCTGAAAGTAAGTAGTGTTGCGGCATACCGGATGAAGCAACGGCTGATGCGATCTTTTTCTGGCTCCTCATCTTCGCAAGCAAAAGGTTGAGGACAAATGTTTTGCCAGTACCACCCGGGGCATCCAAGAAAAATATCATACCACTTCCCTCTTGAACCGCTTCAGAAATCAGTTGATATGCATTACTCTGATCCTGTACCAGAAGCGGCTCATTGTCAGAAACAAACTTTGCAAGAGTATCTGTGTTGTAGTTTGTTTCACGGGACCATTCTCTACTGATGGTTGCGCTTTCAGACCTATTAGAAGAGGGAAGTCCCCACTTAGTTAAATCTTTCCCGCTCATGTATAATACCAAATCTTCAATGTATAGCAGAGCCTCATTGAACATATCTGGTGTGTACTGGATATGGTATAATATACATACGGTAATTTTAGCATAGGCCTACACACTATAAATAAAGGTTGGTCGACTTACGACCAAATCGACTTACGATTGGTCGGTCTGAACCGATCGTGGTCGTAAGTCGACGACTACCTGTGTGTACAATAAAATATGACTTGTGTTAATCATGCATTAAAAGAGGCGTTTGTTGATGTGAATAGGGCCTATAATAAGTGTGTCGAATGCATAAGTCATAATTCGGAAACGGGAATTCGGAATTAACTGTAGCACTATTTTTTTTCATTCAATTGCAAATGGTATTGGCCCCATGTCAATCGGCTGAACTTGAAAAATTAACGTTACGAAAAGTGTGTCGAATGCATAAGTCATAATTCGGAAACCGGAAGTTGGAAGTCATTGTCTTCAATTGACTGTAGTATTACTTTCTCATTCTCTAGCAAATTCCGTTGGCCCCATGTCAATCGGCTGAACTTGAAAAATTAACGTTACGCAATCAGGTGATGACGTCATAATTCGGAAACCGGAAGTCGGAAGTACAATTCTTTTACATCAGGACACTCCCGGGTACATGTTCTGTCAGCATGTGAAGTTTGGTGAGGATCAGTCCAGGACTTTTCGCGTGCATAGGTCACAGAGAAACACACACACAGACACACAGACAGACACACTTTCAAATATATATATATATATATATATATATATATATATATATATATATATATATATATATATATATATATATATATATATATAATGTCCTTCCGAGGTCGACAAAATGAGTGCCAGCTTGTTGGTATACTGTGTTAGAGTGGCGACCTGTCCAGGTTTGTGCCCAATAGCCAAGGAGACTACTTTAGCAGCTCCAACGCTCTGCACAGGGGTTGGTCCCAATGGATGGATGGTGTATATTATGATGTGATGTCCTGCTGTGCAAAGCATGAGGACAGCAGTCATAGTCAGATATTCTATCAGGAGTTGAGTTCACACTAAACCGCTTAAAGGCAAGCTAGCTCTCTCTGAGATATCTTGGTGTTCAATAGGCATTGGTCCAGAGGATCTTTGTCCCTTGTATGCTCAACGTTTTTAATTTGCTATTTTGACAAAATGGGGCAAAAAGATGGTTTGGTGCTGACAGTTCCATCTTTGCAGTCGGGCGGGACGGCAGGCTTGCTCCGTGCAGCTCGAGCTGGAAATGTGGAAAAGGTGTTGGAGCTTCTCAACCAGGGTGGTGATGTAAATACAAGGAATGAGGTAAGAGATTCCAGGGTGTTTTTCCAATTTTTATATTTTGGAAATTGTTGCTCATTTGTATGTATCTTGTCCGACATGCCTTATAGGGATGCAAAGCATTTGAATCATGAGCAATCATGTCTTATTACCTCCACCACTGACGGTGGGTGGAGGTTATGTTTTCACCCCTTTCTGTCTATTTGTTTGGTTGTCTGTCTGTGAACTGGATATCTCAAAAATTTGGGGACGGATTTGGACGAAATTTGGTGGACAGCTTGTGTGTGTGTGACGAGGATAAAATGATTCGATTTTGGTGAAGATCTGGATACGGATACTAGGATTTTAAAATAATTCTTCACCTTTTTGAGATCGGGCCATAAACAATATATAGCACCGTATCTCAAAAAGTTGTGGACGGACTCGGACGATTGGTGACTTGGATAGGTGACAAGAACATGCCGATTAGATTTTGGGGGTCCAGGTCCAGGTCTGGCTTATCATTTGGAATGTGGCATACAAAAGGTAAACTGTTCAGCCTGGCAAAAGTATGCGCTCCACTGAGTGCCGTTCTAGTTACCTCTGCCACCAAAGGTGGAAGCAGGTTCTGTTTTCACCCCTGGCTGTCTGTCTGTCTGTCTATCTGTCTTTGTGTGCAGGATATCTGAAGAAGTTGTAGATGGACCTGGATGAAATTAGGTGGGCAGGTTGGTTGTGTGACAAGGACTAACTGATTAGATTTTGGTGAAGATGCAGATCCGTATCCGGTGATTGGAATTTTTGAAGTGATTCTTCACCATTGAGAGATAGGGCTAAAAGTGATATATAGCAAGATGTCTCAAAAGGTTGTAGACGGATTCGGACGAAACGTGATGGACACGTTGGGTGTGTGACAAGGAAGAATTGATTAGATTTTGGTGAAGATCCGAATCCAGATCTGGATACGAGAATTATTTATTTTTTAAAGTTATTCTTCACCATTGAGAGATCGGGCCAAAACGATACATAGTGCTGTATAGCATGATATTTCAAAAATGTATTGGGTGCGATATGTTCTCGTGGATCAGGCATTACATGGCGGAGATATGTGCTCTACCGAGTGCCCTTCTAGTTTATGATGTTTTGTGTGTATTTGCCAACCATCGACACTTCTTCTTTAATGGCCACAATTATTCCCACGTTCTTGTGGGGTTGGCCAGGGGAAGTTTTTGGCTGAAGTGTTTCACTAACCAGTTGACCAGGCCCAGCATTTGACTAAGTCGTCGGGGCAGGAATTTGAAATTTGGCCATGATGGCAGCGAAAGCTCACCTACTATTTGGGAAGAACACCGTGGGTTCTTCGACGTCCACCAACTAATTCCGGCAGACAAGATATCCAATTTATTGTCCATCTGAGGGACGGTACACACATTGATGAATCATCCTGCCCGTGAAACACTGAGATGGCAGTTTATAGCTCGGCCAAGATTCAAACCCTGGTTGGACAGCTCAGAGGCGAGTGATCACACACCCACACTAAGCCTTTCATATCTACATCTACCCACACCCTTTCTCAGTAAATGGAAGGTCATGGTTAATATGTTGGCATTATCTTACCTAAATTTGATCCAAAGTTATGTACCTTTCAGAACCAAAGACCAATCAGCATCATTCTCTACCCTGTAATTTGAAGAGGTCAGGTCAGGTATGGGAGCATGTGCCAGAACAGCACGTCGCTGCGTCCACTTTCCGCCGGTACTCCAGGGGCCTCCGTCTGGCCATCCCCCAGGCAGATGCCAGGCCCATCCCCATCTCCTTGAGATGATGGTCAACCTGTTGCAACCATGAGGCACGTGGTCGACCCACTGGCCTCCTCCACTCATGAGACTCCCTCGCTGAGAGAATCTGGTGAGCAGGATCAGAGTCAGGAAAACGAGCCACATGTCCATACAGCCGCAACTGACGCTCACGGACTATGCAGGTAACAAATCTCATCCGAGTCTCTCTCAGCAACCGCTCGTTGGACACAAAATCCGACCAGCGATAGCCAAGGATTCTCCGAAGAGACCTGGTACCAAAGGAATTAAGTCTCCGTCTCAGATCCTTGGTCAGAGTCCAAGTCTCGCACCCATAGAGCAAGACTGGAAGTACCAAGGACCTGAAGACTCGGACTTTCGTCCTCCCGCACAGGTACCGGCAGCGCCACACCCCATGATCCAGTGAGTCCATGACTCCCCAGGCCCGACCCAGACGCCTATTGACCTCTGACTCGCAGCCAGCAGAGACATGAATATCACTGCCAAGGTAAGTGAATCTCTCCACGACCTCAACATCCTCACCACAAACAGACACAGACAGGACAGCAGCATCCAAGATGTCACCGAAAGCCTGGATCTTAGTTTTGACCCAAGAAACCCGTAATCCCAACGGCTCCGACTCCTCATTCAGCACCTCGAGGGCCCCCAAGAGGATGTCTAAAGTCTCCGCAAAGATGACTGCATCATCTGCAAAGTCAAGGTCCGAGATCTTGACATTCCCAAATGACGCACCGCAACTTGATCTCTCCGACATCCTCCCTAGAATCCAGTCCATACAAGTGCTGAAAAGTGTGGGAGCAAGTACACATCCCTGACGAACTCCAGTAACAACTGGAAATAAGTCAGAGATGGTACCACCACACTTCACAGCACTCTCAGTACCAGAGTAGAGTTCAGACATCAGATCGATCAGTTTTGGTGGCACCCCACGAAGACCAAGAATCCTCCAGAGGACGTCCCGATTCACTGAATCGAACGCTTTACAGAGATCAACATAGGCTGCAAGCAGCCCCTGCCGAAACTCTCGTCTGCTCGGTGAGGACACGAAGTGCAAGGATACGGTCAATCGTTGACCTCTTTGGTGTAAAGCCTGACTGCTCTGGACGCTGGTGCTCAAGCAGATGATGGCGAACCCTATCGAGAATTATCCGAGCAAAGACCTTGCCCGGCACTGAGAGCAGCGTCACCCCTCGGTAGTTGTTGCAGTCTTGGCGATCACCCTTCCCTTTCCAGAGAGGGACAACAAGGCCCCTCTTCCAGTCAGTTGGGATGATGCCTGTGTTCCAGGCAGAGCACAAAACTGCATGCAACGACACGAGTGCAGCATTTCCACCAGCCTTGAGAAGTGCCGCGTGGATGCCTCAGATCGCTGGAGCTTGGCCCCGCTTCAACTGGTTCACCGCAGCCCGTGTTTCCGCAAGCGTAGGTGGACCACAGTTGATTTGAGGGTCAGCAACAGGGATTGTAACACCTTGACGTCCAACTCGACAGTTGGGGGATCAGCCTGGTACAACCCCTCAAAGTAACCGGCCCAGCGGGCCTTCACTTCAGACTCCTCTGTCAAGAGCCTACCACTCTCTGCTCCAACCGCAGCGCTCTGAGGGATGGGCTTGGATGAACGTAATGCGCGAATTCCCCTGTAAGCGGGACGAGAATCACCTGTCCACAGGTGATGCTCTACCCCCTCACAGATTCCTCGCACATAGGCCTCCTTGTCCACCCTCAGTGCACGTACAGTTTTACGCCTCAGCTCCCTGAACAGCTCAGCTCTGCCATTCAGCCTGGCCCTGCGACTCTGGTCAATGGTATCCAGTGTCCCTTGAGAGACAAAATTCTTCTTTGCCCTGCGGTGAGCTCCAAGGCATCCACCGGCAACATCAAGGACGGTGGTCTTGAAGGCGCTCCACAACTCTGAAGAACACAATTTGAAGAGATTATTATATAATATAAAATCCCCAATCTTCCAGAAGAAATATTTTTTTTATTCACTGATTTACAGCTGGTGAGACCTTGATGATGAAGTCTCGTGCAAGCAATGATCAGTCAGCCTCATACTGCACTATATCACCACTACCATACAGCACAAGCTAGACCCAGAGGAGAGCCAAAGGAGCAACAGAGGTGGAGGAAGGATACTTTAGAGCAAGTTCAGCCAAATCATGTTTTAAGATCGAGAGCAGACACATTGTTTGTTCCAGCTTTTCCGAGAAACCAAACAGACAAATGAGAGGATGTTTCACGAATTTTCATTTGAAGTCGACACTGCAAATCGCTAACCCGATCACCATTCTTGGTGAAGAAAATTTCAAAACTTCAGGTGCGTTCCGTAGAGATCATTACATGAATAACACATGAATGTTTCCTTGGTGTTTGTTGCATGTTATATGTCCCATTGTGGTGTTTTGAAGGTTGAGCATCACACTCAACTCTTTATTATTGTTATTATTTTTTATTCATTACAAAATTCGAGGTTCATGGAATATCTATACAGCTTTATTGTGTTCTTCTTTAGGCTGGACTAACTGCACTTCATCTGGCTGCCAAAGAAGGTCACGCGGGCATTGTCTCAGAGCTTCTCCAGCGCGATGCAGACGTAGCGGCTGCAACCAAGGTAATGCAGCAACCACAATGAAGCTTTATACCCTACATTTTGGGAAGCTTAACTTGAGGATGATGATGATGATGATGATGATGATTATGTTGATGATTATGAAGTTATCATTATTGTCCATGGATATTGTATGCAGGGGTTTAAAACCACTGTTATTTGTTGCAGGCCGAGTGAATCTTGAGAGTAGATTCAATATTCACAACAGTATAGTCACATGATCAACATTAAATATGTATCAATAAACACGATTTGTTTTTAAAAGTGCTGCTGATCTCTCCTGGAGCCAAGAGATCCATCATGGACAAGTTGATGAGCAAACAGCTTGAGAGATGTTCAAATAAGAGTTTGTATTGTGAAAAATGTTTGTGGGCTGGCAGGATGCCTTAGAAGTATGTACACCTGCCTGTAAGTTGTCTTGCATGGGTTTGAGTCCTGACCCAGCTATAAACTTATTCTTCTTCTTGTGTACGGCAGCTTAGCTGCATGGGTGGCTATCATTTCTTGGAAGCGCGACTGTGTCGCTGATGCAGTGCTCCTCCACCAGTATACACTGGTAGTCATTGCGCCGACCTCGGAAGGATGACAGGCTGACTCAACCCCCTGGTGTATTAATTCAGCGGCCAACTCAGGACCCTAGGTTTGAACTCAGGACTCAGATTGAACTCAGGACCCTAGGATCCTAAGCCACCACCCAAACCACTAAGCCAACACCAGGCTTTTTTTTTTAGCTATAAACTGTCAACCCGGTGTTTTACAGGTAGGGTGGTTCATCAATGTGTGTGCCGTCTCTTGGATGGACGTTAAATGGAAATCCCGTCTGCCAGCATTTGTTGGTGGATGTTAAAGCTCCCATGGTGTCCTTCACAAAGAGTAGGTGAGCCATCACGGGCACCATGGCCAGATTCCAAATTCCTGCCCTAATTGGTCGAACGTCAGGCCTGGCCAGCTGGTTTGTGATGGGATAATAGTAGCTGTTCAAGAAAGAAGAATTATGAAAAATGTTTGTGTACAGTTGTTGTCCAACTGCTTGAAAGGAATGGTGAAATTGTACTTTTTGTTGCCATTTTGTAATAATTAATTTCCTGAGAAAGACAATGAAATCATACATTGAACAAATGCGTTCGTATTAAACACCAAACTGTATGTGTACGTGAATGTGAACAACAACAGTAACCAGTGTGTTCACATTCATTGAACAATACATTGAACAACATACATACTGGTGACAAAAAAAAATCAAGGAACTTCATTTGATGATAATATCTTTATTTATTGGTTCATTTTATATCTGTTGATATCCCATCAAGCTGGCTGTTTGGTCAAGTGGTTCAAGACTTCCTTATTTCTCCACTGACTCGTGTGAGTTTAAATCCCATATCTGTTCACCCTTGCCAACTCACGCTTGGCAAACATGGTGGGAGTGCCAAACACCACTCAACATGAATTGAAGGAGGTCGTTGACCTGCAGGAAGCAGGTTTACAATTTGTGCCATCTCATCTGCACATAGCATACGTACTTTGAGAAAGCAAACTATTTGACTGTTTTGAACTTCCGTCGAGTCCCAGTTTGTCTTTCAGTTTTCCCAATAAGTCTCTGGCACAGTACGGGGGCTCATTCGATGTTAGCGTGGAGAGTCAGCTTGGCTTTGGTCATTGTTAGCATTGGTCAGCTCGGTTAACATTGGTTAACTTCTCAACAATCACTGGGGACCAGTGTAACACAAATGCTGGAAAAATTGGTTGGAAAACAAAGGAATGGATAATAAATTAATTTCAAGGGAAAATTAAAAGCTGCTTGCCAGCGGCTCACCAAAATTAATATTCCGATTACTGGTGCATTTCTATTTATTTGGGTTCTACACCTAAACCTATGTAAACACACACATGTATACCATTTTGTAACTTTCCAGAATGCCTCTGCAAATTGACCCTTTAGTTGCATATTGACACTGGTGGCATTGAGTCGACAAAGGCATCAAAAATATCAACACGGGCATCAAAATTCACATGCCAATAGCCGTGATGTGGCATGAATTTGGGTTACCATATCAGCTAAAGGCTGATTGGTGTATATCTTCTCAGATGGCACCCCCTCTCAAGCCAAATGTATGGGGGGAAGAGGTGAGTGTCCACAACATGATGACTATGCGTAGGAGGAAGAGATCTGTTCACATTTGGGTTGCTCCCTCCTTATAGCCTTGATGCTGACGTGATTATGGGGCTTTTAAAGCTTAATCATTGCCACTGCAGAAATCTGTAAAAAGGCTGGAGGCAACGCATGGCATGCTTACTGTTCACCCATATGATGATGCACACATAAATTGCTGTTAATTTGTATTTTTATAAGCAAATTATATACACACTTGCAAAGGTACACGGCGTTGCCCAGCCTTCCCCCCCCTTCCTCCCACCCCTTCCCTTGCCTCCTTCCCCTGCCTCCTCCCACTCCGCTCCAGACTTCTGACCCAAACCTTCCCCTCCTTCCCACCTCCTCTTTCTGGACTCTCACCCCTCTCCCTCCCTCATCTCAACGCACCCCTTTCCCTCCCTCTTCCCACCCCTCTCCCTCCCTCTTCCCACCTCTATCCCTCCCTCCTTCACCCTTTACCCTCCCTCCTGCCACAAAGGAATTTTCGCAACGTGTCTATTAAAGTGCATGTGTACATAATCTATATCTTACTAAAACTCTCATCTTGTATGTATGTATGTATGTATGTATGTATGTATGTTCTCAAAATACAGCGAAAACGGTACACGATAGTGCAAACAAATTTGGCCCACCTTACTCATCATTCTCCTGCGGTGTGCAGTATCAAGTTTCATTCAAATAGGGCAAAGAAAAAATTATTGAAAAATCAATTCCCGATTCAGTCAAGTATTCTTCGGGAGAATTTGATCAATGCAAACAACCTCAGCGGTATAGTTTGCTGGAGCTATTTTTTTTTCTTGAAATGATTTTTTTCATCAACTGCTGTCACAACGGGAACCCAACGGGTTCACGGGTCGTCTAGTAACTTCGAAAGCTGGAAGCAAAAAAAAATCTCTTGGGAATTTCCCCTGCGGTCTCCCAACTAATTAATGTTGTTCGCAGGCATTTCACGCTACCAAGCCGATTTTCTGGATTTGTGTTTGGTAGTGAGACTTGAAGGAGGGGGGTTCGATGTCAATTTGGGAGGGGGACTTGAGTGGAAGCCAGGGGACAGGATGTTTCCCATCTGCTGGCATTAGTACAGTATTGGACGAAATGGGGTACATTCAACCAGGAGAGCAAAACCACCCATCACTTTCAAATGGCATTTCCCATTTTTAAAGAGATTATAATATGGGCTTCCCTTGAGGTATGTGACCGGAACTGCGGATGCCAGCCTGCTTACCCGCTCTAGAACTGGATCTCTCCGAGGGGGGTGACACACTCCCCGGAGATGCCCGGCATGCCAAAGAATGCGTGAACCATAAAAACTAACACCTCTCCAGAAGCTGGACCTGCAGCCAAACCCAACACCACAGTCCAAACCCCGAAACCCGGCTCACGTCAAGAGACCCGAGAGCCCATTGCACCCTCGCTGCAATGCTTATAAATGCCCAGAGACGCCAGTATTTTATGCCTTTTTAAAATTTCAGCACACCTTTAACAACGAAAATCTGATTAGCCCCAGAATCTCTCAATCCGAGCCGAATCTCAAAATTCAAACTGCGGAATCGAACCAAGACCACCAAAAAAGTGCTCATCCACCCAACCCGCACACTCTCTGACACTATGGGCTCAAAACACAACACAGACACCACAGCACAACATAACGACCTCCAAACCACAACACAACCAGCTGTGGGAACTTTTCACAACGAGCCTTTATCACCTCATGAAAGTTAGAAGAGGGGTGATAGAGGGAGGAGGGGTGAAGGAGTGAGAACAAACAAAGAGATGGGGGGGTGAGAGATGGATGGGGGGGGGGAGGGATGGATGGAAGGATTGAATGGATGCCTGGAGGGAAGGGATGGATGGCTGGATGTAAAGTGGATTTACAATAAGTTCCCCAGTTGTTCATGAACACATGATACTCCAATCTCAGAGTGAACATGAGGTGAAAGGAATGAATGATGAACGAATAAATGAGTTCCCACCTGGTGTTCCTTCATCTGCCATTACATTCCCTGTAGCATCTGCAATGAGCTTTGGTTTTGGAAATAACAATCCCCTCATAACCCCTCCAATGTACTCCACCAGGGGGTACGTCTCCGAGCATCTCCGTGCAGTGCTCAGCATGTGACTGCTCCGAGGTGAAGGTTACATTTTAAACTTATGTGAGATGTAACTAGGACACCGAAACACACATTTATTCATTGCCTTCAGAAAGTATTCACACCCCTTGACTTTTCACGTTTCGTTGTGTTGCAGCCTGAATTTAAAATGGATTAAATAAAAAAATAAAAATTGTCACCGATCTACACAAAATACCCCCTGATGACAAAGTGAAGACATGTTTTTCGAAATTTTTACAAATGAATGAAAACTGAAATGCAGAAATATCTAATTTTGATAAGTATTCAGCCTCCTTCGTCAATACGTTATAGTAGCGGCTTTGGCACCGATTACAGCTTTGAGTCTTCTTGGGTATGTGTCTATCAGCTTTGCACATCTGGATTTGGGGATTTTCTCCCATTCTTCCCTGCAGATTTACTTAACCTCTGTCAAGTTGGATGGGCAGTGTCGGTGAACAGCAATCTTCAAGTCTGGGCTTTCGCTGGGCCACTCAAGGGCTTACACATTCTTGTTCTGATGCCATTCCAGTGTTGCTTTGGCTGCATGCTTGCGGTCATTGTCCTATTAGAATGTAAATCTTCGTCACAGTCTAAGGTCTTTTGCGCTCTGAAGCAGGTTCTCTTCAAGGATTTGCCTGTATTTCACTCCATTCATTGTTCCCTCTATCCTTACAAGTCTCCCAGTCCCTGCCGCTGAAAAGCTTCCCCATAGCATGATGCTGCCACCACCATGCTTCACTGTAGGGATGGAATTAGATGGGTGATGAGCTGTGCTGAGTTTCCACCAAATGAAGCACTTTGCATTCAGGACAAAGTGTTCAATTTTCATCTCATCAGACCACAGAATATTTTGCCTCACGCTCTCAGAGTCTTTCATGTGCCCTTTTGCAAACTCCAGGCATGCTGTCTTGTGTCCTTTTCTCAGGAATGACTTTCATCTGGCCACTCTCCCATAAAGCCTAGATTTGTGAAGTGCTGCAGAGAGATTGTTGTCCTTCCGGCAAGTTCTCCCATCTCAGCCAAGAAACTTTTTTTTAATGTGGCTCACTTGGCTTTTCCTGGATGGGTTTGCAGATCGAGGAGTAGCAGCTAACATGTGAATCCTATCCAGGTTCCTCCTGATGACTTTATCTTTGCTTTTTGCTTGTTTGGGTTCCTTCTGATTATTCCAATGCAGGACTGTACTTATTTGGTCTTCCATTTGATTGTAGTTGAATTTATTTTATTCCCATTATAAATTCAATTGAATAATGAATAAAAATTTTTTTTTTAACGTCATGGGTCAGAGTCAGGCGTCCAATCAAAGCAGGGTTGCGTCAAAGCGGGATGTCTTGGTGCCTGGTCATCACTGCCAGCAATTGTATAGTGGCAGTTCTAATTTTGTCTCTTATTAATTACGTAACACACCACAAAATAAACCACACAAAGGAAGTCCTGGCGAGGGTCAGCAATCTCTGATTGCTCTTTTCCTTGTTATATATATTTTCTATATATATATATATATATATATATATATATATATATATATATATATATATATATATATATATATATATATATATATATATATATATATATATATATATATATATATATATATATATATATATATATACTGTATATGTATATATTGTTATATACAAGCACTCCCCCGATCTCCATTGGACATCGTCCTACACTAAAGCATCACTTCCAATCTGGAGGCCTCGGCATGGCGACCATCAAACAGACAAATTAATATTACATGGTCAACATCAGTTAAACGTCAAACATAGTCCTACAAAATGGAGATCGGGGGGTGTGCTCGTCACACTCCACATGTTTCAATTTACCCACCGATTGCATCACGTGTCTTCTGGTTGAATGGTTTGCATTAGCGGGAACAATCATCTGGGTGGCAGACTGGCAGTTGTTCTTTGCAGATTATGCAGTTTTACCATATGAGACATAATCCGCGGCGATGCTCACCAGTCAGGAAGTGTGTCTGATACATGTATATATATATATACATATACATATATACATATATACATATATACATATACATATATACATATATACATATATACATATATACATATACATATATACATATACATATATACATATACATATATACTATGTCCATACACAGTAGAGAGATGTGAGTGGGTGTTTGTGTTTTCATTTATATGTTGATTGCTCTTGACATTTCCACATGGTACATGCTTGGGAGCCTCGATGGTATGTATTTCTGTCTGTTCTGTCGCTGATTATTCACCAACAAGCAATGAAACCGGTCCGGTAGTTAAGGGGGTGTGGAGCATTGGGATTCTCATGTGTCTACTATTTGTGAATGTCTTTGTAGTTGTTGAGGAACTCTGGGAAGGGTTTCAAACAGCAAAGGGCTTACCTTGTGTAGCCTTTCGTGGTTGCTTTATGCAGACTTCTTTAGTTAGAAGAGCATGAGAGGAGTCTATTTATTTGTATAATCCTAGCCTCCTGGGTTAATTGATTCGGTGAGAGCTAATTGGTTATTCCCTCCCTTCACAGGTGAGAGATGTGAATGGGTCTTTATTTTTAATGTATGTATAATATCTATTCATAAACTAGCAAATACAACCCGTCACTTCGCTGACGGAGATATTAAGGGGGGAAAGGTGGGAGGGAGGGAAGAGAGAGGAGGCAGGGTGGGAAGAGGGAGGAGGTGGGGTGGGAAGAGAGAGGAGAGAGGGAAGGGAGGGGGAGAGAGGAGGGAAGGAAGGGAGGGGAGAGGAGGGACGGAAGGGAGTGGAGAGAGAGGAGGGAAGGAAGGGAGGGGAAAGAGAGGAAGAAAGGGAGGGTTGGGAGAGAGGGGGAAGGGTTGGGAGAGTGGGGTGAGGGCGGAAGAGGGGTGAGGAATTCCAGCATATATGATGCCCAGTTTATCGTCCATCCAAGAGACGACACACACATTGATGAATCACCCGGCCTGTGAAATACTGGGAAGACAGTTTGGAGCTGGGTTTGGGATTCAAATCCAGGCTACACAGAGTGAGCATGTGTACCTCTAGGCTTTCCTGCCATGATGTGGCGGCGACTCCTTACTTCATAACTGAAATTTTTTTGCTCATTATGATCATATAATTTATTTTGCCTTCCTACCCGTATAGAACCAGGGTATCACAATTGAAACTTGAAGAACCCGCACTAAGTGGTTTCACCATGCAATCCATGAAACGTTTGAAGAAACTTTGAAAAGTGAAACATTTCATTTTTATTTGTATTTATCTATGCCAAAGTGACAAGTCCTATAATGGAAGAACAAAAAGGGGAAACGTCATGGAAAATGAAATTTCACATTTTCAGTGAGCAAGCCTTTGTTTGCACCGCAGAACAATACGTGGTGAACAACACATAGGAGTGCCCCTGAACTTTGTTAAATTCAATCGACATACAATATTCAGTGACAGTGCGAATATTGTAGAGCGCTTACGAAGTGGCTTGAGCACTCCAACAAAATGGTTGATAAGAAAAGACTTGCTTGGCATGGGCACGGATAAAGTACAGAAAAAGGAGAACCACAAAGGCTGAACTTTTAAACATAATTCTTTAAATATGGAATTCAAATATAAAATTAACAAAATGCAATTGAAGACCTAGGTGCAAGAAGTACTAAAGTCACATTTTTGAAAAAAAATGAGCTGGCACCAGTACTACAATCTATAATGGGCAGAGCATCATTTGATACCAAAAAATTCCGAAAATAAGTACTCAAGTCCGTTATATTGGTGTATGGTCATTGTTGAATTCACTAAAATGTAGTGCAAGAAATACCCAAGTCCATAATATTTGAGCAAGAAGTTCCTAAGTCCATGACTGTCCAATCAAAATGCTAGTATGTGTCACATGACAAGTTGTGAGAATAGCAACCATGGAGGCTGGACAGCATGGTGTGAATGAGGATAACCCTGATAACAGGCATGACGGGGGCAAAAAACAAAAGAAACCCTGGAGACTGGGCTAGAAAGAGAATGAAGGATGCCAAAGCATCAGATATGAAGTTTCTTTGCATTATACTTTGCTGGTACTGAAAAGGCACTACGTTCGTCATCAGTTTTTGAGCCCTCATAAAACTGTGCATGTGGCAGTGCAGTGCAATGCTGTGCTGACCCAGATTCCCCATGTATTGAATGTATGTACACTGTACAGCCCCATGAGACGAAGTAAAAATGACTGTTTGGCAATCAAAAATGAGCAATAAAGGGCTTTGTGTGTTAAAAGTACCCAAGTCCAGCCATTTTGTCACAAAAAGTACCCAAGTCCAGGTATTTAGCTGCAAAAGGTACTTAAGTCCAAAACTAATTTTCTCGTTTTCTTCGTAATGAAGGATTATTTTTCCACAAAAAAGGGGTTGTCTGCTCTGTATAGCCCCTGGAACCAACAACAGGCTCCATCGTATGCCACCTTTAAAAAAAACGTATCTGCAGCATGTTTTGAAAACTTTGATCCTCAATATCTCAAAAGTGTTATTTTGTGACGAAAGTACTTCTTGCACCCAGGTCTTCATTCAAAGATATAACAATCCAAAGAGCACGCAAAATGTTTGCCAACACTTTTCACTGGTCAAACCAACATCAAGGAACTCCCAACACAAAGTCAATGGAGGTTAAAAAAAAATAGTTTTTTAAATATGTATGAATGTCGAAGTGATGCGTAGATAATGAAAACACCACTAAAAAGTTAAAATAAGCGATGTTGTCTAAAAATGAAATTGCATTACATTTGCAGCCTGCGAGGTACCACCCGAGGGAACACCCACCATCGTGAAGCTCAGTCAATATGAGATGTGTATGTTTTTTATTTTATTTTAATATGCATCAATGTCGAAGTGATGGGTCATATAATGGAAGAACAAAAAGGGGAACTTCCTGGAAAATATAATTTCACATTTTCAGCGAGCCAGAGACCGCCTGTTTCACCGCACAACACGTGGCCAACAAGGCACGCGAGTGTTCCTGAACTTTTTTCAAGTCAATCGACATGCAGTATTCAGTGACAGTGCGAATATTGTGGAGCATTTGCCAAGTGGCTCAGGCACTCCAATGAAACAGTTGATAAGAAACGGCTTGCTTGGCACGCGATTAGTGATCACCGAACCGTCTTATTAATCGTACACCACCCGGACTCCGGAGAGACCCAAAATGTCAAATATGTCCGCATTGGACAAATGAACACTTTTTTTTAGGAGTCGGAACTGCTTGTAAGTTTGATGCTGGAGCTTAAATTTTGTAATTCTGCTTAGTTTAAGGGAGTCTCGAGGTTATGGCATGTGCTAAAATGAAATAAAGCCACGGACGCTGCCGTCTCCGCGTGTTCATAGCATTGCAATGTACCCAGCGATTTGTACCGATGATGAACAGGCATTCGAGAATATAAATGAGGAAAGTGGAAAAAAAATTATCGTTAAGAAGTCGTTGACCTGTTCCAAGTCAAGGTATGGTTGAGCAGGCCAAAAAAACATAGTGGCTTCAGACCCCAGCAAAGATACCTAGGATATGCCTTAAGACCCCAAAGAGCGAGGTGGCTGAGGAAGCGCCTGATGAAGGATATAATTAAATAATGCCGTTAATTATATTAAAAAGGGGTGTTTAAATTAACCCAAACATTCAAATTTCAGTCTTGTACTTCCTTCGAGTTTTCTGAGTATGCTTGCAAAGTTTCAGGCTGCGAGGTTTTATGGCTTTGGAGTTATGGAGGAGACACACAAACTGACATTTATTAGTATAGATGCATCGACACACACACACACACACACACACACACACACACACACACACACACACACACACACACACACACACACACACACAACGCTTCCATCTGTCATGCTCAATGAGTCATTCAAATAGTCTCTTACTAATCACTTACCCCCACATGCAACAAGGTTTTTCAAATTGGAACGAAAATTGGCCATCTCGTGACGAAGACGTGCACACTCACAAGCTTGCACTCGTGGGCTTCCCACTCGACCCAAGTAGTTCCATAACAAATTATTTGTACCTGGCATGATGGCAAGCAGCTTCAAAGATAGGCAACCATTCAACTGCTGGACTGACTTCATTGCTTGCTTGTGAAACCATTGTACAATTCTTAAATTATTTTCTGCTTTTTTTTGTACAATCCCAGCTGGTACGTCTGCCTTCCTCCGACTGATTGATCTGATGCCTAGTATGATAGTGCACATAATTATAATTCGGGGATTTATGCTGTTGAAATTTTCGGTGCAGATGCGAAGATTTCTGCAGTGGAGTGCACTGTAGTATGGTGCAGTTACATGGCACAAGTTCTGTAGTACTGTGTAGTGCATGATGTTGTGCGGTTCTGTGGTGCAGTAATGCAGTTCTTGTTGCGGTGCGGTCCTTGGCGTTGTGACAGAAAGGAAACCAGGCATTGCACGTGGCCTGCTTGGCTGGGGAGGTGGACGTTGCCCGAGTACTTATCCGTCGTGGTGCTGATGTGAATGCTCAAGCTCAGGTTTGTAAGCCGACATGATCAAAGCACTATGCCACAAACATTTTGTGTCTTCTGTGTCACATCTTGCTAGTTGTCATTACATCCATTAGTAGTACTGTTTTCGTTTTAATGTGAAGGCTTATACACTGAATAAACAGCATCATCGAAAGTTGTAAGTACACTGCAGTGCATTGTCTTAATATAATGCCAAAATAATATAATACAAAGACTAAGTAAATTAAACAAAAGGAAAGGTCATTTGGGCAATGTTGTTGTTGTGGCAAATCGCAACAGTTATCTCCATCGCTTACAACAACACCAATACACACATCTACAGGAATCCTTCAACATACCCTTTCAAAGCCCAAAGCACACACTGATATTCGGCCAACAAGATGGTCTCGAGGTATGCTCACTCCCCTCTAATAAGTATGTCGAGCCTCAGTTTGAATCCCAATCCAGCTATAAACTGTCATACTCTCATGCTGGTGCTTCACAGGGAGGGCGAGTCATCCGTGCTTGCCATCCGTCGGAAGGACATTAAACTGGGCATCCTGTCTGTTCGCAATGATTGGTGAACCTTGTAGAGAGATTTCACTGTATCCTTTGCGAAGAATAGGCCCGCTATCACTGGTACCCTGGCCAAATTCCAAATTCCTGCTTAAAGCAAAAGGGTGTGATTGACAAGAAATTATCACCACAGGTGCGACGACTCACGTGGAATGTTTTCATGACAATTACGACGTCATAGGTCATGTAGTGTGGCAGCTATGTTGAAAAAAAAGGAAGAAAAAAAATTGGACCTCTGCATCTGAGAAACCGCTCCACGGAAAAAAATGGAACTTGGCACACGTCAAGTACTCCCCATGTGAAATAAGTATGATTTTTTTTTTCTTGATGTCATAGTTGGCTTTGTTGTGACGTCATCATTGCACAGGTTGAACGTTTTATTCGATCAGCATGAAAATTGTTGTCATGTAGGGCTAAATTGTAGGGGGGGGGGGAAAAATTTATGACGTCATTGGTCATGTGGTTCAGCAGCTTTTTTTTTTATTTAAACATAAAAATCTTCAAAAACATTCTCCGAAACAGCTGAACAGACAAATTGAGGCGAAACTTTACAGGTATCCACGAGGAACAAAAAGTTCTGCACCTATGATGTCAGAGGTCACATGGTTTGGCAGGTATGATTTTTTTTTTGACAGCCAGAACTATTTAATATTTTGAATCTTGGTACAACTATGTATAATGATGTCATAATGTGAGCGAAGGCATATCTGGCGATGTCGCGATGTCAAAGAGTGCCCTTCTAGTTAGTTATGGGTTCGTTTCGTTGAAGCTCCGTTGCAGTTCTATATTTTGAACATAACAATCACCCTTGTTTATTTATGACTTTGTCCTAAAGTACTTTTGAAAAACTTAGACAAATCCAAGTTCCACACTGCATAGGTTGGACCAGTTTGGTCTTTTGTTCTCAGCACTTGCTTGTGATACTGTGACCCTCGGTTTGTGACTCCCATATTTGTTCATTGTCCTCTTATAATGGCTTTGCAATTCATGCAAAAGTTCACTCATCTCCCCAAATGTCCTCGTTCTACATCAAGTGTATGTACAATCTCCAGCATGAATCTTGGACCCTCCCTCTCACCCTCCTCCCACCATCAACCAAAAATGAAAATGTTTGCTTGCTGTCCCCCAGCATGGTTTCACACCATTGTACATGGCCTCCCAAGAAAACCATGTAGAGGTTCTTCGTCTCCTGCTGGAGAATGGGGCTGATCAAACCATTCCAACTGAGGTGGGGAACTTTTTCTTTTGATGGAAAAAAAATAGATTTGACTTCTTATATGATAAGTGATTCTAATTTATAATATAACTTCCGAATTATGCAGCTGCTGACGAAATGAAAATATAAATTTTTTTAATGTCACACTGTTGTCATGGAGGTGTTGTGTGTGACTCATGGCATGTTTAGCTTCAGGTGCTACAATGGATTCGAGTTTGTAAACATCTTTAAACTTTTTCATCACAACATAAAATATTGTTCTTATTTGAATTTTAATGTGCTCCATACGAAGAGGATCATGCATTGTTGCACACCTTATAACCAGGAGATTATCTGATAACACTGACATTGGTGTTGGTTTGAAGAAGTAAGAACAAATTAATCTCGCATCTCAGTTCTCAAATGTATCAATTTCATTGGCTAAAATGTGCTAGAATGCGACAATTTTCGCATTCATTGTGTCTGCTTGTACAGATCATTTCAAAAAAATATTTGAGAGACAGGTGTAAAGTGGAGCACAAGCCCATATGGGCAAGCAATACTCCATTGAGCTACAACCAAAGGTCTTGTAGGCTGTGAATTCAGATTTACCAAAGAAGGACTTGGCACAAAGGTGGATGGATATTTGGTGGGAAGCTTGGATATGTGGTTTGTCCAGGAGAGATCATAATTGGTGGTGATTGGGAGAAGTTCAAAAAACCGAAATCCTTCCAGTGTTTGATTAGGGAAATAGATAAGTTGTTTTTTTTAGTGATCCTTCCGGAGCGGCAAGGTGAGAAAGCAAGATTTACCGATATTGAAATACATGTTCCAGGTATTAGACCAGTATCTGATCCTTTCCAAGTCAGTGAAGAGAGATGCTGCCGGCCTGATGATAGGGTCTGGAATTATACAGTGTGATGTGGAATTGTCCACAAAGAGGAGAAGAGGGTTTTCCAAAGCATCAGATAGGCCATGAATGTAAACAAGGAATGTGATCGGGCCCAATATGCTGCCTTGGGGCACTCCAGTAGATGACACGATGCTGTTGAGACCTAGATGCTGGTTGCATGAGTGAAAGAAGTCAGCAAAGCAGAAAAAAGTGGTCTTGTATTCGACAAGTCAAAATCTTCGGAAGAGCACAGTGTCAGACGATGTTGAATTCCTGCAGGTATGTCTGTAAACACAACACTAGGCTTAGCTGGCCAGTTGGTGTAAAACTTAGGCCAAAAACGTTCCCCGGCCAACCCACATTAAGCTGGGAATAATTAGTGCATAGTAGTAGTAGTGGTAGTAGATTAGTAGTAGTTGTTGATAACTGTTCAAACTATACTTTTCCTTTTTTTCTTGACATTTTTTCTGTTCATTTCAATCTATTTCATTCCAATTTATTTTTATGTTTCTCCCTCTATTTTCGAGTTCAATTGTATCCCAATTTTCTAGTAGAGGTTTTGCAACTCTTGCTGTCATTATGGGTTTCTTTGTACACGGAGTCGAGGCTCGTGGAAAAGATAGAACACAGAATGGATCAGCATGCAGCATAACAAGAGGAACAGCAGAAAGAGAAAAGGGAAAATGCCAACATCATGGCTTCGGGAGAAAATAGACAGAGATGAACGAACAAAGGATGCAGGAAATTATGAGGGGTATGGTGGAGAACACAAGGGGTGTGTACAAAACGGATTAGTGTAGCAGCATAGCAAACCTGTTGTGCATTTTGTGCATGTACATTTATATGTTGCGAACATTTTCAGATATTGGGCCACTTGAAATTCTCTCTTTATGTCCGCCATATTGGATTTCAAAATGGCCACCACTTGAAATCTACATTTGCTATTATCTCTGGACGTAATGCAGCTATTGACTTGATTCTGGTATCTAAATGTATGTTTTTGGGGGGCAAGGAATCCAATGGTACCATTTTCAACTTAATATTATCTATCACAGTCTGTTATATAATTTTATTTGGAAATTATCTTAGCAAATATTGGATTCAACACAATACTTTGAAAAGAATGTCTTAGTTCTGTAAATGTCTTAGGTATAACACTGACATGCTACATGGTCTAGTATTTGAGGCTAGGTGTACTGGTATCTGAGGCTAGGTATATACCAGTACTGAAGATACGTGTACATAAACAGTGTCATGTTAACAAGTTCAGCATTGCCACAAGTACATGTATGTTGTTGACTCATCGTCATGTGCAGTCCCCTTCACACACAGAGGGCTGTGCACTGAAGGGCAGCCTTTTTGCACTTGCAGCGCCTCACACACCCTTTCTTGCACTTGCAAGAAACCAGCTCAATGCAGCTGTGAGCTGCCTCAGTTAGCCTGGTCCAGTCAGGTGTGAACTGTCCTTCTCCAGTCCTTGACCAACCCCAGTTGGTTGGTGGAGGTAGCTCTGGTGCTGGCAGCAGTATCTGACCCCACACATGTCCACCTTGATGCACTGCCCTCTTGACATGTTCCTCCAGAGTTGCCTTCGTTGGAGGGATGAGCTGCACATTGTTCTTCCTTGCGAAGAGTTTCCTCCTGACCTTGTCAATGTCTGTGCATTTGCTGGTTCGATCATACAACAGGATCACGAACCTCTCGATGATGCGCATTGCATCGTCTGGCATGTCACGAGGTGCAGAGGACAGCAGCAGCAGCAGCGCCTCAGTGAGTTCTGGCAGTACCGTCCAGACTGCCCACACAGTCTTCTTGCCATATCTATGAAAACCAGACTCAGTGTCGCATCCAGTTAGAGCGTGGAACATTGGCAGTGTACGAGCCTTCTCTCATCCCAATCCAGCTGCTATTTCGTGTGCTGCGAGGTATTGGAAACTGGCCTGTTATGAATGCCAGCCACAGTTTGTCTTCTGGTTGCAACTCCTGTGCCAGGGACACTGCCAGCACCACACATCGGTGTCTACAGTCCGGATGAGTATTGCATGGTGTCCATGCTGGACTGCGTGAGATGCATGCAGCAACATCCGACTGTCAGCTTTTTCATGGTTACATGGGGCGAGTGAGGTCAGATCTGGCAGTAGTGGCTTGCTGAGCACTGCCTCTCCATCAGTAATGACGAGTTGCTGGTCTTCCTGGTCAAATCATTCCATGAGAGCTGCTGAGAGGAACCTGAACAGCTCGGTCTTGTTGCTGTCCACTCGTAGGAAGTTCTGCCAGTTTCCTGGTATAGCTGCGGCAGCCACCGCACGTCTCCGCACACCTTGTCCCCACTTTGCACGTGTACTACCTTTCAGTGAATCAGCAAGGTAAGTATCCCAGACCAGATCCAGGCGTGACACTGTTTGCAGCTTCGTGGACATATATGGGATGAAGATCTGTTGTGCATACTCTTCAAAGGTCTTTGATGCAGCCGGCTTCAGCATCTGGACGATGGCTGCTCCATCAAGCACAATTCAGGTCGTGACAGGAGTCTCTGTCTTTGTGTCGGAGACTTCTTCCAAGCATGTGAGGAGATCACTCTTGGTACCAGTGCAGAGGCTTCCACCATCAGACAATGCAGGAGGACATGCCTGACTCTCGTTGCAAAAGAACTCCTCAAGGTTTCCATCCCTCGTCTGGCAGCCAATGTACAGGCGTGCGAAGAGTTCACGGTCATTCTTGATGGAGGCGAGCTGACCAATGCTCTGACTTCTTGGAGTGGAAGTGCTGAACACCTTCAGCTTGTTACGAGGAATGGGTGCGTCCACTGCCTTTGTTCTGTCCAACAGACACTCTCTGGTGAAAGCCTTGAACTGCCCTTGGCCAATCCTCTTGGTATTCATCACGGTCTCCACAGCAGCAGGATCTGCGATCTCCTTTGTGTCCAGTTTGACTACATCCTGACTCTCCTCCTCGAATGGGTTGCCCATCTCCTCTATGACACCGACAAGAGAGCGAACATCTTTCACAAATGAGGCCTGTACACTTGGCGTCTGATCATGATGACGTGTGTCTGCTGTTTGCCATCTCCAGTGTTGGTTCCCATCCTGGAATTCTTCGATCACCCTGGCAACTTCTGGTCCCGCAACCATCCAGCGACGTAGGGCACTCGGGTTGTCAGTGAGCCCAACTGCTCCACCGTCTCCTTTGATGCAGGCATTATTCTGCTCATGTGCCTGGTCAATCGGGATTGAAGAGAACACTCTCTGTGTTTTCTGAACGGTGAAGTGGCTTTCCCTGAATTTCCTGGCTACATCTGGGTGTTTGATGGTGAGTTCGGCCATGTCCTTCAGGTGCACTGGTATCCACCTAGCATAGTGGGTGTGATCCAATGCATGGAACCAGGGGACCAGCTCTGTCAGAGCATCGAGGTACATCATTAACGATCCCTGCCTGAGAGAACGCACATACACTAGAACCAACAGTTGTAGTTCCAGCACGGTTGCCCAGGAGTGAAACTGGGGGATGTCTTCTCCTCTCTGGCAACACCAGTCTTCAAACTCCGGAAGGTCCTCTGCATCCCTGGTTTCTCCCAGACAGTAGTGGTTGTAGGCACGGTGTTGCAGGACGTATAGTGCTGCTGCAGTCACTTCATGTGCTCTTCTTGTGCGCAAGACATGGGATGCTCGCAGGAATGAGTCTGCTGTCCCTGCTGTTCCAATCTCGGCTTGCACAAGTGCTTGCACCCAACCACTCCCTTTCAGCCAGTCCCCCAGTGTTCTCAGTGCTGCCATCTCTATGTGGAGGCCACCAAACATCACCACTATCTGGTCTTCACCATAGCTCTCTGGCCACTTCCACTGTATCTGCTTGGCCAAAGCAAACAGTGGCTGATCAACGGTGACCACTGGTGTCTGTCCAGGATTCAGGTGTACCACAGCATTCTTCACGACGTCCATTGAGTGCCGGATCATGGCCACTGTGTGGGATCATGTGTGAGTGCCGGATCACTGTGTGAGTGCTGGATCATGGCCACTACCATTGGATTCTTGCCCCCAAAAACATGCATTTAGATACCAGAATTAAGTCAATAGCTGCATTACGTCCAGAGATAATAGCAAATGTAGATTTCAAGTGGCGGCCATTTTCAAATCCAATATGGCGGACATAAAGAGAGAATTTCAAGTGGCCCAATATCTGAAAATGTTCGCAACATATTAATGTACATTTGTGCCAAATTTGGTGCTTGTATCACAAAATGCACAATTCTTTTGAATATTTGGGCTAAGCCGCCCCATGAGATACAGAAGCAAACTAGAGGGGGAGCACTCGGGAGAGTGCAAAACCTCTGCCGCCAATACTGCTCGGTCACTCAAGTGAACCTTATATCTTATTCATTAAATATGATGTCAACAGTGCTGACAGTTATAGTTCTTTTCTCCAACATTTGGGGGGGGGGGGACAGGGGATTTGGAGATCACTTACAACATGTACAAATGCAAAAAAAAGAAATCGAAATTGTTGAAAAAAAATTTTTTTTCTCGAACAATTTTTTTTTGGGGGGGTGGAAATCACTTAAAACATGTAGAAATGCAAAAAAAAAAATCTTTTTTGGGGGGGGGTAACAATTTTTTGGGCGGGGTTGGAAATCACTTAAAACATGTAGAAATGCAAAAAAAAAAAAATTGGGGGGGGGGAACCAAGTCCAAAATTTAATGGCATGATCCTTGGACCATACCTAACCCCCCCACCAAGTTTCGTCGAAATCCGTCGAGGAGTTTTTCCGTAATACTGTTCACAAACAAACAAACAAACAGAAAGGGGTGAAAACAGTAACCTCCATCCATCTTCGAAGATGGCGGAGGTTAACTAGAGGCGAGCACTCGGTCGAGTGCAAAACCTCTGCCGCCAATACTTCTGGGTCACTCAAGTGAACCTGATATCCTATTCATTCAATTTGATGGCAACAGTGCTCACAGAGTTATAGTTTGCAACTTTCCCTTTTACTTTTAACTTTTACATACTCGATTCATTCGTCATAACTAGATTCCTTGAGACAGAAATTGATTTTACGTGGGTATTAGTGTGTACTAGGTGCGGTGGGACGCAAGAAGCACGCGGGCCACCATCTACTCTGCTTTATTGCGCAGCCGGAAGCACAGTTCTGCCACCCCTAGCGGGCGAGGCATGATATACGAAAACCCAATCACGTGACACAGCACACTCCTCCCCTCGTAAAATGACCCGTCACATAACGAACGGATAATCACAACATGACCATCGAAAACCCATCAACACTCATAATCCTCCAAGTACCGCGGCCGCACCCTGACCCGCCTCGGACGGGCAGCGCTACCAGACAGCCCAGGCTCATAGGCCTCCCGGCTCGGTCGAGGTGACATCCTCGCCGGACTCGCACATTCCGCAACACCAGCTACCCCCGACTGCCCAGCCTGCTCGACGTCCCCGGGTAGGACGGCATCAGGCGAAGACCCCCTCGGCGCTGGCCCAGCCAGTCCCGGCGATACAACGTCAGGTGCCGGCGAGACTACCGGAGGGGGCCCCGCAACGTTCGGCTCGGGGAGGTGTGGGGGGGGTGACGCTGAACAGCGATCATGCATCTGGTCCACGTGCCGCTTCCACACACCCCCACCATCAGTCCGCACCATGCAATTCGCCGGCCCCAGCACCCCAGAGACCACCGCCGGCACCCATTTGGAACCGTGGAAATAATCGCGTACCATCACCCGCTGCCCCACCTCGAAGCTGCGCAGCCGCGTCGGACGCGACATAGCCCCACTCACCGACCCTCCAGGTCGCAGCAAATCTAGCCTGGATCGCAAAGCCCGTCCATAGAGACGAATGGCAGGCGAGTCACCCGTGACAGGATGAACTGCGTTCCTGTAATGGAGCAAAAAAACATCGACCACCGTCTGCACAGGTGCAACACCCCCCCTGCGCAAAGCCCGCTTCAACATCTTGACAAACGACTCAGCTTGGCCATTCGTCTCAGGATGATAAGGTGCGGACCTTAGATGTCAAATACCATTCTGGCGCATAAACTCATCAAATACACCCGCGATGAACTGCGGACCATTATCAGAGACCAGGATCTCCGGTAACCCTTTATTAGCAAAGATCGTCCGCAGCTTCTCTACCGTAATGCTTGCTGAAGTATGTTGCATTACTACCACCTCCGGCCATTTCGAGAATGCATCAATCACAATCAAAAACATCTTGCCATTAACTGGCCCCGCAAAATCTACATGGACCCTCTGCCAAGCTCGGTCTGGCACAGGCCAGAGACCCGAAGCTCGACGCGGGTTATCAGCATCTGTCTGGCACGTGGTGCAACGCTTAACCAATTGCTCAATGTCTTTGTCCAACCCCGGCCACCACAACAGGCTACGAGCAAGACTCTTGGTCTTCACGATGCCCAGGTGACTGACATGCAGTTCTTCCAAACACCGCTGCCTGAACCTCGATGGAATCACCGTCCTCATTCCCCACATTATGCACCGTTGGACCAACGATAGCTCCGCTGCGCGTGACGTGAAAGGTTGAAATGCCGGTGTCGAAGGCAGATCGCTCCAATTCCCCGTAGAAATCGCCCGGACGACACGGGCAAGCACCGGATCACGAGCCGACTCCACCGCGACCTGTCTGGCCGTGACCGGCCCGCTCTGGACCTGGTCCAGCGCAAACACGTCGACCCGGTCGCCCAGCTCAGACGCAGGTGGACCCTCCGCACACGGCAAGCGTGAGAGCCCGTCGCAGTTAGCATGCTTCTCGGTGCTTCGGAACTGAATATCATAATCGTAAGCACCAAGAAACAGACACCACCGCTGTATTCGCGCGGCTGCTACCACCGGCACTCCGCGTTCGGGTCTCAGGATGAATTGAAGTGGTTTGTGATCCGTCTGTAAAATGAAATGCCGTCCCAGCAGATATTGATGAAACCTCCGCACACCCCAGACGATGCTGAGAGCCTCCCGTTCGATCTGGGCATATCCGCGCTCTGCTGTGGACAGGGTCCGGGATGCAAAACAAACAGGCCGCTCGGAACCATCGTCCATCCTGTGGGAGAGCACTGCCCCGATGCCATATGCAGAGCTGTCGCATGCCAATAGGAGCGGACGCGCAGGCTCGTAGTGCACGAGGACCGTATCCTCTGTGAGCAGCCGCTTGACGCGGTCGAACGACACCTGGTGTGCAGGCCCCCAAGCCCAGCGCTCGTCCTTCTTGAGCAACCGCGTCAACGGCGCAAGTTGTGAGCTGAGCCCACGCACGAACCTTTGGTAATACTGGGCCATGCCAATGAACGCGCGCAGCTGCGTCTTGTCGCGAGGTGGTGGCATGCGCTGAATCGCCTCCACCTTCCGAGGACCTTTCAACAGCCCCTCCGGCGTGATGATGTGCCCGAGGTATTCCAAGCGCTGCTTGAAGAACGCGCACTTGTCCCTGTTTAAGCGCAGGCCGCACGCTTCTAGCTTTGTCAGCACTCGGGCAATGTTCGCCAGATGCTCGTCCGCCGTTTTCCCCGCAATGAGTACATCGTCCAGGTAGGTCTGAGCGGGCAGGCCAATGCAAACCTGATCCATGGCTTTCTGCCACAAAGCTGGAGCCGAAGCAATCCCAAAACAGAGTCGGGTATATCGATAGAGCCCTTGGCACGTGTTGATTGTTAAAAGCTCGCTACTCCCGGGATCCATCGGCAGGTGAAAATATGCATAACGCAGGTCTAGCTTCGTGAAGTATCGACTCCCCGCCAATCGCGCATATATTTCATCGATTGACGGCAGTGGATATTGCTCCACGCTGAGCCCCGGGTTAACTGTGGATTTGAAGTCCCCGCACAATCGGACGTCTCCATTCCGTTTCAGCACCGTGACAACCGGGGTGGCCCAATCCGAGCACGACACCCGTTCGATCACTCCACAGGCCTCCAGCCTATCCAGTTCACCCTTGACCTTGTCCCGCAGGGCATACGGCACCGGACGCGGTTTACAAAACCGAGGAACCACCCCCTCCTTCAAGAAGAGTTTCACCTCCATGCCCTTGAGTTTCCCAAGGTCGTCTCTAAACAACCGTTGATGTCTTTGAAGAATCTCCTCCAACTGATCCTCCCACTGGCTCGGCATGGGTTGCACAAGGTTAACTGCGGCCCAGTCTAGCCTGATGCGGGTCATCCAATCTCGGCCGAGAAGAGACGGCCCCCTCCCCCGTACGACGTACACCCGAAGCGTGGCGACCTGGCCTTGGTACCGCACAGACACGTCTGCCATCCCGACTGGCGTTATCTTCTCGCGGGTGTACGTGAACAGCGCGAGGTTCGACCTGATAAGCTTCAAGCCGTTGAGTCTACGCGCGGTCTGTTCGCCGATGAGCGACACCGCTGCTCCCGTATCGACCTGGAACGTGATTGGCGTTTTGTTCACTTCGACTTCCACCGTCATCGGGCGCGCCGTCGCCGGGCCAACTGAACCCAGGCTCAACACCGGCCGCTGGTTCCGCCCCGAGTCGCGTCGCACATCGCCGTCCCCGACTTTAACGGTGGCCGAAGCCCCACGGCACACACGCGCCAAATGACCCACCTTGTGACATTTCAAACACACGTTGCCTTTATACGGGCATGCACGGCGCAGGTGTCGACCTCCACATCCCAAGCATGTCCGCCGTGTCACCCCGCCGCACGCGCGGCCGCGTGGCGACGTCCGACCCGCATCGAAGGTCGTGCGCGCGTCCCGGGGTACTCGCGACCCCGCGTGGCCGGTGATGGCTCGAACATCCCCGCGAGTCTGCTCAACCGCCATGTGTGCTTTCATTTTCTCCACGATGTCCCGAAACGCCAGCCCATCATCCCGGGGCCTGTTCGGTGCCAATAAATCACCCAGCAGCCGATAATGCTCCGGCGAAAGCGAAGCGAGCAAGATTGACTTCTGCTTGCCCTCGTCGACCACATCGTTCGCGTGGAAATAGCAATCCAATTGCTCTGAAAACGATTCGAAGTCGTCCCCGTCGAAAACGGGCATAAGTCCGTATGATCCCATCCTCGTCGCCAACTAGTGTGTACTAGGTGCGGTGGGACGCAAGAAGCACGCGGGCCACCATCTACTCTGCTTTATTGCGCAGCCGGAAGCACAGTTCTGCCACCCCTAGCGGGCGAGGCATGATATACGAAAACCCAATCACGTGACACAGCACAGGTATATCCACCTGAAGTTCCAAAATCAGCCGCAATTATAATTTTGGCATGTTTTTTGTTGGAAATCACTTATAACATGTAGAAATGCCAAAAAAAAATCGAAATTTTGTTGAAAAAAAAAGTTGCAAAATTTTGTTTTTTTTGTCTAACAATTTTTTTTTGGGGTGGGGGGGGGGTTGGAAATCACTTAAAACATGTAGAAATGCAAAAATAAAAATTCAAATATTTTTTTCTAAATGCCCGCCATAGCGGCCATATTGGACTTTGGACCAAGTCCAAAATCTAATGGCATGATCCTTGGACCATACCTAATCCCCCCACCAAGTTTCGTCGAAATCCGTCGAGGAGTTTTTCCGTAATACTGTTCACAAACAAACAAACAAACAGACAGGGGTAAAAACAGTTACCTCCGTCCATCTTCGATGGCGGAGGTTAAATATGGAGGAGGGCTGGGGGTGGTTTAACGGGTATGGAAAAGATCATGGTTTTGGATAGGAGAGTGGAGTGCTCCGAGATGGTGGGGAACAGTTTCTTGAAGACCTGGAGGGAAGAATGAGATTGAAGAGAATGTTGATGTTTGTTCCACAGGCTGGAAAAAAAGAGGAACAAATGAGTGGAGATGAGCGGTGATTCTGAATTTTGGGAGTTTTACTGGAAGGGGGTTGCTCGTGGACCATATGTGCCCTTCACATACCTCGGGAGGAAATGCATGGAGAGGGCAGAGGGTGCAAGACCAGAAAGGTGGCGGAAGAAGACAGAGAGACCACGAACCTGTTGGTGATGGCAAAGTGATAGACCAATGGACTAGCTTCAGTGTAGGAGATTCCAATGATCTTGAAAGCTTTGGTTTCTGTGGCGTCAAGATGAGCAAGGTGTGAGACAGGGGTGCCAGCCCAGAGGGGAGAGCAGTACTTCATCAGGCTGTGGATGAAAGCTTTGTATGTGGTCAGGAGTTCAGGCGTGCCAAGGAAGGACTTTGCACGACAGAGGCTGCCCAGTCAGTGGCTGGCTTTGGAGGTGAACTTCGAAATGTTGTTTGCCGTTTGCCCAAGAAAGATTATGGCTGAGAGTGAGATACAAGAGTTTGAGTAAACGAAATTCTTCAAGAGAGTTGTTGGGAAGTCGATGGGAGGGTTTCGGTATGGTAATTTTGGAGAGAGAGATACAGACAGACAGACAGACAGACAGAGAGAGAGAGATATAGATAGATTAAAGACATATTCCAAGTGTTTGACCAGTTTGTGATTTTATCATGGTTTGCAGAGAGGGAAGAGTCTGCAGCCTGCCTGTCAGAAGGAAGAGGGATGCTATGACAGAGGGTGGAGTCATCAGCCAAGAGATAAAGAGGATTTTCCACATAGTCAGAGAGATCATTGATGAAGATTAGGAAGAGAATGGGTGCTAGAACACTGTTTGGGGGCACCCCAGCCTTGACAAGTAGAGGCGGTGAAAGGATTCTATTGAGGGCCACACGTTGGTTTTGAGAGTGGATGACGTCAGTCACCCAAGAGTAGAGTTGGCCTTGAATTCAATAGACATCGATGAGAGCAAGGTGGGATTTCAGACTATATAGAAAGCTCAAATGGTAGTGATGTTGATAGATTTTCAAGCAGATGGAAGATGACCTTGGGTCAATGACAGGGTTAAAAGAGCAGAGAGAGGAAGTGCAAGAGCAGCAGAGCAGGTTTTTAGGATCCGTGACCTGATGCCATCCAGTCCAGTTGCAGAATCACAGTTGAGTGTTGCCAGAAATTTCTCCCCCTTCTCAGGTGCACAAAAAAACACAGAAAGTCAACGATCAGTTGGGTATGACTGTGACGGATGGGTACAGAGAGGGAGGGGTGAGGGACACAATATTTGGAAGAAAACAGAATTGAGGCACTCGGCTTTCTCATGAGCAGTCGGCTGTGGTGCCATTTGAAGTGAGGAAACGGGATGGAGAGGATGAATGCACCAGAGGCAGACTTAACAAGGTGCCACCAGGTTTTCGAGGAGGGAGACAAGTTTGAAAGTTCAATCTTGAGGTTGGACCGATGTTATGTTCTGGCTCTCCTGAGAGTGGACAAATACTTGTTATGGTCTTTGTGGAACGATCTGAGGTTGCCTTCGGTCGGATTTGCCTTCCAGGAGGAAAATGCAAGTTGTTTCAAAAGAACTCCCTCACTGCTCAGCTTTATAGCTTATACTGGCTGCATTTTATTTTAAACTCATTATCAAACTGTTTGTTCTTCATTTGGGAGGTTTTGCAACGCTTGCAATTGCCACTTCAGTCACATTTGCTCTCGGCCTCACACAAAACTACAACACGGAAGATGCCCATCAAACATAACACCGCTTTTTATGGTAATTATTTTATTCTGTTATTTTATGACATATAAATGACCCTTTCGTATTTTTTTTAGTCTTTACTCCATGGTTTCTTCTGTGAATGGAAGACGTGTTGTTACGTTAGGTTGCAGGAGACCCAAAAGGCCGTGGAGTATTGTCTCCCCCGGTGGATGTCACGAAAAGGAATTCGATTCTGGCATGGCAGGTCCTTGCAGCTGTCTCTCACGCAGGGCGTTTGTGAAAGCATTTGTCTGCAGCCATAACAGGAGCTTCGTCTCACCCGGCTGTTCCAAGCATGCCCTGAAATACTTGTTTAACAGCTCACACCTTCATATCATCTTCAACCTGATTATTCTTGGTGATTTATTTATTTATTTAAGACTACCTTTTAAAAGATATATTCGAATTGTTACCTTCTTAGACATATTTCTTTAAGGTATATATTTTTATATGATTTATTACATTGTGCTTTGTTTACAGATACCCTGCCGGCATGCCAACTTCCTCATCTCGGATAAATACAGGATTGACTTGCAACTTATAGAAAGGATTATTTAAATCTCTAACAGACTTCATTCATTAGCAATTGGTTCATCAATGAGATCGCAAATGATCCAGCAATTGGAAGATGATAAATGAATGAATCGGTGACTATTATAATAATTAAGTTTAGGTCCTACTCGAAGTAGTTGGAAAATACAATGCAATATTAATTAAATAAATCAGATATCGTGAGCCACCTGTTGTTCCCTACTTGTAAGATGAATTGATTACCAAAACGAACGCTCTAAACTTGGGTTGGTCATGCCACAGGAAATTCTACTATTCCCTCGGTAGACAGAGAGAGAGCAAAAATTGATTCTGCGAGTGAAGTGGAAAGAATGGAACTTATCTGGTGCTGCCATTTTGGCTGCTTCGGAGAAATGGAACACATGAGCAGCATTCCTTTGTCTCACCGTCACTCTTTCCGTGAGCACCTCTCAAACTTACCAACAAAGAGACAACTAGAATAGCACTCGGTAGAGCGCGTACCTCCACCAGGCCGAATAGTTTGTTTTGTAGCCCACTGATAGGCTGGATCTGCATTCGGACTTCAACCGAAATCTAATCACCTTGTTCTCGTCACCTTACCCAACTCATCCACCAAGACCTGTCATAATGTGTTTACAAATTTTTGAAATGTCATGCTATGTATCGTTTTTGGTATAATAAATAAATAAATCACCAAGAATAATCAGGTTGAATATGATATGAAGGTGTGAGCTGTTAAACAAGTATTTAAGGGCATGCTTGGAACATCTCTCAATGATGAAGAATCACGTAAATAAGTTAAAGTATCCATATCCAGATCCGGATCTTCGCCAAAAATCAAATAAATTTGTTGTTGTCACACACCCAACGTGTCCACCAAGTTTCGTCCGAATCCGTCCACAACTTGAGATATCCTGCTCACAGACAAACTGACACACAAACAAACAGGGGTGAATACATTACCTCCGTCCACCCTCGGTGGCGGAGGTAATGATGGCTTCGGCAGAATGCAAATCTGTTCTTTATTGTCACCTCTCGCTACAGGATGGATTCACACCATTGGCAGTTGCGCTCCAGCAGGGACATGAACCGGCCGTGGCCACCCTATTAGAAAGCGACATACGGCGTCCTGGAAGTCGGGAAGGGCAAGGGGGTGAAGGCAACAAACCACCACCACCGCGCACTCGTCTCCCTGCATTGCACGCGGCAGCCCGCAAGGGGGACACGCAATCTGTGGGAATAATCTTGGATGGAGGGGTGCAGGGTGTCACCGAAGTCTCGAAGGTAAGGACCGATGAAAACTTCTCATCTCTCCAGTTATTGTTTTATTTCCTTGTCTTTCAGCTTACATGAGATTCATATCCTCCCACGACCCCAGGTTAAATAAATGTGCTTTGTGACAATCTCACCTTCACGTAACGAAATATGCTGCACTGGTTGAGAAAAATAAAATACATTCAACTTATAATGGTGTTCTCATGATAGTCATTGACCGAATGACTGCATAACTGACATCTGTATCCCATAGGAACGAATCAACAACACAACGGAGGTATGAGAAAACGAAACACCTATATTCACTCCTTTTTGATCTCACCTGTAATACAATGGACATTTAAAAAGTTTGACAAACAACACGCTCACAATATTCCAAGACATGCCAATGCATTGATGTATGTATGTATATGTATATATGTGTATATATATATATATATATATATATATATATATATATATATATTTTTATATCCATGAGTATGTATGATTTCTAAAAAGAAAATTTTAAAAGGGATTATTTCTTTATATATCTACTCATTAAGTTTTTTTTTTTTTGGCCAGACCTTGGACGATTGTGAGTACCCTATTCGAAAAACCCTCTGAACTCACAACATATGATGATACAACTTTAAACCACTTAATAATATTGTTACGGCTGTGGAAATTCGCACACCATAAAGGGCCCTCAGGTGATGTATCTCCATAGGTACATGTGTAGTTAGCCCAAACCCGTTGTATAGAGGGAATTTATGTGATCCATCCAGGCTGCGACGCTTTGAGTTGGTCGTTTTTCTTTCTCTATCTTTTATTTCAAACAAACAGCATCTCAACAACCACGCCATCCCCACCACAGCGCTAACCACACAACAACGCCACACCACCACCTTCGCCTTTACCTTCACAACTTCATCCCACATCATCGCTTCTACGGCCATTCCCGCACCACCTGTGAACACTGAACGTCGGGCTGTCTCGGGCCCGTTCGGCGATTGGTGCCGAACGCACCGAGCCGCGAGCGCGAAGGCGGCCTTTCCGAGGGGAAAATTCGGATCAGAAACGCTTCACGCCCACTTCCCCCCTCCGTCCAATGGGCGAACGCGAGACGGCTTGGCCCCGCCTCCAAGCGCGCATGGGTGAAGTCCGTTTATGCAAATATGCGGATCCAGGGAGGTTCACGCCCCTTTTTGCCTGACCAATGGCTGAACAGAGGGTGGCGTGGCCCCGCCTCCAATCGCATTTTGATCCGCATATTTGCATATCGGCTTCTCCTGAGAGCTATAAAGGTGCGAGCGGAAGGCGACTCGGGGGCTTGAGTTGAGCGGTGGGAGGAGAGTGTGGAACTGGAAGGAGAGTGTGTTGTCGAGGAGTTGCTTTTGGAGACAAGGAGCGTCGCGTTGATGGAGTTGAGTCGAGTGCGCGCAGTGGAGCTGCGGGTGGCTGGTCGGGGCAGGGGAGCTTGGGTCGGAGGCCAGGAGGACGGCAGTCGGCAACGAGGCTGTGGTGTGGGGGATCACTCGTCTCGTCGCGGGACCCAATTCAGCCAGCCACTCCCCTCCCTCAGAGCATCAACAATTTCCCCTTCCCCCCCCCCATCCGCGCTGAGATAGTGCAAGGGGGGGGTCCCGTTCCTGCCCCACCCCAAACGTGGTGTCAACAAGCACGCCAGGGGCCTGGAGTCGGGGCACAGCGGCACGGACACTTTGCAGCTTGCCCGCCAAGACCTCCCCGGTCTCGCGGACCTGGCCACTCCTCTAGGTCCCGCGCACATTTGGCCTACGGGCCTGTCTGCCTCCTTGTCTGTGAGGGTGGCTTCTTTCTTTTGCTTTTGTGTACATGTGTGTTGGCGCCGTCTGTGAAGTAAAACTGTGTAAGTGTTGCCGTGTGTACACGTTAGTCGGTTGTATCACATTTGCTTTTTGTGCATAATTGTATGGCTGTAAATACGTGCCTTCCGTGCTTGTCTGTGTGTGCATGTGAATAAAATGCTTGCTTGTTGAACTGTGCCCGTTTCACTTCGTCTTTTCTCTATTGACTCTCCATCCTGCTTCACGTAAGGGGTTCGTAGTGGGTGCAACATCCCGGTAATTAATCGGAACCGTCAAGGCCGACGATAACATCGCTCGGTTATCACTGTAGCACGGAACGGACCGCTTAAGTGGTTCGTGTCCGGAGTCGGCCTGTGGCGTGGTATGATCGCCCGGTCAACCATTCGCGCAGGTACTTTGGTAGATCGAATTTGGCGAGCAACCCTATCCTGCGTGGGTGGGCAATTGGCATTTTCGTAGTGGGTGCAACATCCCGGTAATTAATCGGAACCGTCAAGGCCGACGATAACACCGCTCGGTTATCACTGTAGCACGGAACGGACCGCTTAAGTGGTTCGTGTCCGGAGTCGGCCTGTGGCGTGGTACGATCGCCTGGTCGACCATTCGCGCAGGTACTTAGGTAGATCGAATTTGGCGAGCAACCCTATCCTGCGTGGGTGGGCAATTGGCATTTTCGTAGTGGGTGCAACATCCCGGTAATTAATCGGAACCGTCAAGGCCGACGATAACACCGCTCGGTTATCACTGTAGCATGGAACGGACCGCTTAAGTGGTTCGTGTCCGGAGTCGGCCTGTGGCGTGGTACGATCGCCCGGTCGACCATTCGCGCAGGTACTTAGGTAGATCGAATTTGGCGAGCAACCCTATCCTGCGTGGGTGGGCAATTGGCATTATCGTGGTGAGGTTAAACCCCCACCCGTGACTAGCTCCCGGCGTTGGTCCGAGAGGGTCACGACAGAATTGTCCTTCCGGTGGGCGACGTGCCGCGATTCGAGCTACGTGGCCGTTCGCACGCCGGCGGGCGCGAATTTGCAACAATATCATGGCTCAGTTGATCAATGGTAGTTGTCCATTTTCTTCACTCAGTTTTGTGTTTAGACAACAATATAAAATGTTTAAGTGGGGTAGCTTTCGATGATTGTTTTCCATGATAAGGTCACAATAAGCATCATATTGAAAGTGACATGATTATGAACAAAGGGCAGCTTGAGTGTTTGGAAGGATCCCGAATTGGTCGTATCACGGAAGTAAAAGCGCAACTTCAAGATTCACCTGCATTTGGATGATAACTGTTAATCGACTAAAGAACAGCTGAGTTATTCTGCAGAAGAAGAGCTACCGGTGATTATATGCTATCATATAATTTATTAGTCCCCTACCGGTTTCACCGGATGAGACTGTAGGTTTGCTCTCCATCTGTCCGTCTGTCCCACCAGTATTTTTTCAGATTTTTCCCCCCCATACCCATTAACATGCTCAACTGAAACTTAGTGCATGGCTTATTATGATAAGTTACAGATCAAGTTCGAATTTCAGGGCATTTCATCAATTTATCGCAGTTATGCCCTTTCTGGACTAAGAAAATATCACGTCGGCAGGGGACATGTATTACAAAGCAATTCTCGCTCTTATTCGATTTTGGTTACAATGACACAATTGCTCTCAAAATCATTCTTGCAAGTCCCAAGTGGCACAGACAAACTTCATCTTCAACCATACTGAATGACAGAGCAACAAAGCAAAGTTGGAAGCAATTGTGTGGGATTCACTGAGGAATGAACGAACGCAAAATGTGAAAGAAATCTCCGACTCCAAATGTCGCATGGTTTAAAATATTTGGAAGATGTGCACCTTTGGAATAATAGGTTGTATTCTGTGTTTCGACGCATTGCAAAGTGCATTGTTCTTCTGTCCATCAGAGTGGATTCACAGCACTACACATTGCTGCGCATTATGGTAGCCAGGACGTTGCTGTCCTGCTGCTTGACCGAGGTGCCGACTGCAATTTCAAAGCTAATGTGAGGACATTCAACGTATTTATTTATTTATTTATTTATTTCTATTTGACGTTTTCTTGATACTCAGTTTATATAAAATGTTCTTACGTGCGTTTATTCCTTCGTCCTTATCAGAACGGCATAACACCCCTTCATGTGGCCGCAAAACGAGGACACACGGAACTCGTTACTACCATACTGGATCACGGTGCCACAATCGATGCAGGAACGAGGGTTAGTCGTCTCGTAGTTCTCATCCATGATAAGTTTGACACACATCACCAACTCGAAAATTAAAACTGAACTTGTACAGTGCTGTTCTGATGAATAATCAGGGTGTGAGTTCAGTCAGAAACACGAAATATAATCTGGGATTTTAACAACCATCTTCTTGCCCACATGGTGGTTCCTAACATACCTTTCTTGGTTCATGATGCATCCCTGTTTTCGATTGTCTTTTTCATTTTCTTTTTTTTTGTCTGTCCATTTTGGCTTGAAGGATGGTCTAACACCGCTGCACTGTGCTGCCCGATCCGGGCACGAATCCACTGTTCGGCTGCTCATTGAGCGTGGCACGCCTATCCTAGCACAAACAAAGGTGGGTGTCACATCACCTTGTAGGTGTTCTAATTAATGCACACTTGGTACTTTAATCAGACCAAGATCTTTGAAATCTGATTTGTCTGTTACCCTTTGCATCCGAAGAAGGCCGTTCACATGAAACATGTGAACTACCTGAAAATTAGTTTATAGTATAGAAGCTACTGTCAAGACAGCAACCACACTCAAAAGTAGCAAGCAGACTAATTTGGTATCAACAAACCTCCACTTATTACCAGCAGTCCAGGCAGGATTTTTTTTTATTTAGTCAGGGTGCTGGCGATAACTCACCCACTCTTCATGAAGGGTACCATGGGATCTTTAATGTTCATCAACTGAGAGCAGACAGGACATCTAGTTTAACGTCCATCAGAGGGAGCACACACACATTGATGAATCGCCCTGCCTGTGAAACACCACGTTGACAGTTTATAGCTGGACCGAGATTTTTGGGAGTGTCAGAATGGAAGATCTGACAAAGTATCCCAATTCTTCCCACTCACTATCATCAGTGTCAAGTTGTAAATGGACTGAATATTTACAGTTGATGTCACTGGAGGCACAGTATACATGAAGAACAGAATATCCTTGTGACTCAACATCAACAGAAATTAATGTGTGAATCATACGATGTTTCAGAGTGTGTTTGTGTGTGCGTGCGTGCATGCACGTGTGCGCGTGTGTCATTGGTTATCTCCATTTGCGGGTTTGAGTTGATGGAACAAAGTCCTCCCAGGACTCAAAGTATCCACCTCCGCTTCATTAAGGGATCACAGTTCATGGACCAAGCTGTTCAACTTTGTTGTTCTCAGAGTTTTGTTCCGAGAGCTCTTTTCAGGATCGTCACCGAGCCCCGGCCTGCCTCCGATTGTAGTTTGTTTGTGGTAATATTCCTGGAGATAGTTTTTAAAATCCCATTGAGGTTCTTCTTTATTATTCCTGCTGCTACAATTATCACCGGTGCAATTTTGATGCTCTTCAGCTTCCAACATCTCTTGATCTCATTTTTGAGTTCCTGGTATTTGGTCATTTTTTTGGATTTCTGCGTTATTTAAGCCAAAATCACTGGATATTGATATCACAATCAGCAATGCTGTCTTTTCCTTTTTGTTCCTGAGAACGATGTTTGGTCTCGAGGCTTTGTTTTATATGTTCACGCTCGATGGGATCATCAGGCCGTATATGAGCATGACGTCCTCATTATCAATGATTGCCCTTGGTTCGTATTTCCATGAGTTTGATGGAACTGGGATGTTGAAATTTTTGCAGACTTGCCAATGATTCACTTTGCATACTTTGTTGTGCCATTGTGTGTAAAGTTGTTCTGATAAGTTTTTTTTTTGCATCTTGAAAGCAGGTGACTCGTACTTTGTCTTTTTGTCTTGCAGAACCTACACTTGTCCATCTGGCTCAGTCCTGCCATCTTTTTAAATCCACTGGTGTAGTGTCCTTGTTCTTGGGCATTTATTATTATTCGTTCTCTGTCCCAGTTGAGGTGACCTCTTCTTAGCCATTCCAATGAACCGCCTTTGTCGATCCCAATTTGGTCCATTTATTTTTTTTAATTTTCCTGCTCTTTTATCGTTTTCCCAGTTGTTGTTGTATATTTGTTGATCTTTTTGAAAAAATTGTATTTTTTGCAATTGTTGGGGCTGTATTTGTTGTTGTTTCATTTTCGTGTGTGGTATCTTCGATTCACACCTGTTTTTTGAAATTTCTTGAAAGGTGAGTTTGGGATACTTTTTCAGCTTTGTTGTGTTAATGTTTGTTTACAAATTGAATCCAATAGTCTGTTGAGAATTTCACATTGTCAGCTCGTCCAACACTCGTCGCACTGTGCACCTGGTCTAGTTACATCAGGCCGCTCCCTCCCTCTCGTCTCGGTAGGTACATTCTCAGGATGCAATGTTTTTGCAGAACATTTTGTGGATGCTAAGGAGTTTTCTTGTTTTGATGTCCAACTTACTGATTTCTGATTGGGGCCAGTTTATTTTTCCACAGCTGTATTCGCACACTGGTACTACGAGTTTGTTTATGGCTTTCATTTTGTTTCTTGGGGAGAGGTTGGCTGCATGGTTAGGGTGATGGGTTTGGTTTCCAAGGGTCCTGAGTTTAAATCCTGCTCAGCCATTGAATTAATACCACGTGGGGTTGACTCAGCCTGTCATCCTTCCGAGGTCAGCAAAGCGAGTACCAGCTTGCTGGGATGATTGAGCCATTCGGGTATCCTGTGTCGGAGTAGTGACCCATCCAGGATTGTGCCCAATAGCCCAGGAGACTGCTTCATCAGTAAATACATATGCATACATATACACCGACGCTCTTTACAGTGTGGTCCCAATGGATGTGTGTGTGTGGGCAGAGGTACGTTTTCAGGACCAGCTTCATTCTGCGATTGGTGATTATTTTGGTATTCGCCAAAGATAGGTATTCTTTGGCAATTGTTTTGCGCAATAGTTTGTGCCATATTTGGTGGCCCTCTCCTGCTCCAAGATATTTGTATGATGCTTCGTTTTCTAACTGCTGTATTGGTGTTTCAAGGTTAATTTATATGTTGTCTGTTATTGTTGGTGTACCTTGTACAAATATGCACTTTTCACACTTATCTAGTCCAAATTCCATTTGAATGTCCTCAGAGAACCGTTTTACTAGTTTTAGCTGTTCTGTCAATTTTTCGTCATTCGATGTGAAGAGCTTTAAATCATCCATGTATAGTAGGTGTGTCACCTTTCCTGTTTCTTTGGATGTTCTTCTATTGGTTGTTAGGGTGTATCCATGTACTTTTTTGTTGATGAGGTTACTCTGTGGGTCCAGACTCAGATAAAACAAACGGGGGGGAGAGAGACTGTCTCCCTGGAAGATCCCTTGTCGTATCTTCATATCCAGTATTTTGATGTTTCCTTCTGAATACTATAATATCAATGTGGTATTCCAGAGCTCCGTTGCTTTCTCGATCAGTTTGATCATTAGGGATTGATTTTGTATATTTGCATGCATTTTATCATCCATGAATGTGGGATACTTTCGAAAGCTTTCTTGTAGTTTGTACAGGTGGTGGACAATTTGGTTCTTCGCATTTTGCAATTTTCAAGCATGGCCTTGTTCAGTAGTCGGTGGTCAATTGTTCCATGACAACCTCTCTTACATCCCTTTTTGTTCTTCCTCCAAACTTCCTTGTTGTGTTAGGTGATGGTACATCATTTCTGTAACGATTCCTGTTTGAAGTTTGTATGTTGTTGGTTGGCATGTTATTGGCTGGTATTTGTGAGGAAGTTGCATTTCTTCAGATTTTGGGATGAGAAAGGTGTTTCCTGCTCCAAGCCACTGATCCACTGCCTTTTTCCTCTTAGATCAGTTCGTTGAATGTCCTGGCATAGTGATTGTGGAGAGCATCAACCTGTTTCCGCCAGAAATTTGAATTCCATCGGGGCTTTGGCATTTAAAGTTTTTGGCATTTTTTGAAGTTGTTTTCTCATTTCTACTTCATCAAAACTCACTGGGGGGTGTTTCCAAGATGTTGTTTCTTCTTTTCCAAGTCTGGGATCCATTATGCTTCCTTGTTATGTTCCTTTCGATCTTCAAAAATCCCTTTCTAGGATGTTTCTCAGTTTTCTTTTTCAGGGGGAGTGGACACATTCTGCACTAGTTTCCCGAACTCGCAGTAGAATCTATTTGGGTTACTCTCAAACTTGTGGTTTTGTTTTCTCCTGTTGTTTGTTTCTTATCTTCATACATATATATTTTTTATCTTCCTTGCTCTCATTTCTATTTTGAGTTTGTATTCAGCACCCAAGCATTCGAGGTCTTTCTCTTCAATTTTCTATTTGTTTTTTTATTCTTTGGATTCCTTTTTTAGTTTTGGGTTTCTCTTTCTTTTCCTGAACTGTTGTATCTGACCTATTTCCTTTCTCAGTTGCTCTCTTCGTGTCTCTAATCTCCGTTTCCATGGTGGGATTTTAGCTTCTATTTGGAGGGCCTGGTTTTTTTTCTTCTTCTGTTGTTTGCCCGTTACTTTTTATTGATTGAATATTGCTGCTGCAAAACACACTATATTGATTTTTTTTCAGGGTCGATGATTTTGAAATCATTTTTCTAATTGAATGGTTTGTCCGCCTCACTAAGATTTTTGTCTGTTTGTTGTTTTCTCTGCCATGGAGCTTTGGTCTCTCTCTTAGTTTTATCAGTTTTATCTCTTCTATTTTGTTGGCTAACTCTTCTTCTAACCTACACTACTCTTCATCATCTTTACCCTCCTGCTCTCCCTTATTCTGCTGCTCTCCCTTGTCTTTCTGCCCATCATAATCTGACTTTTCAACTCTTTTCCCCTTTGTCTGTGCCTGAATCGCTTGGTCCTTGTCTCTGAATCGGTCTTGCCTCTCTTTCATGGGGACACCTCACTATCTCCTTTCACCACACTCTTTCTTTACTGCCTTTGGACCGGCTGTATGTCGGGGTTTGGGTCTCCATCCTGTTGCACAACCAAAACTTCCTCTCATGCCATCTCGGCTAAATCCCTGTATTCACTTTTTACACCTTCAAGTGAGCACTTAGCTCCCCTCACTCTAATCACTGTTTCCACTTGTTGTCTTGCCCTGGATGCAATTTCTTCTAATCTCTCCTTATCTAGATATCTTTTAATTGTTGAAAAAAACCTCAAATTTATCAAGGAGACTCTCTCCACCCTAGCTAGTTGCAGTCATTCATTTCAGAAGGTGCAGTCATTATTTTTTCAGCGCACTTTCCTGCTGCTCAGAGTGGCCACACAGATATTTAGTTTCCTCTATAGGAGGCTTGTGACTCTTTGCTTGAGATATTTTCCCCTTTTTATCAACACAAGATGTTCCATTGTTTCCCCTTGCCTCGTCTTAATCACCTCCTCCCATTCTGCAGAAGGCCCCTCCGCCCCAGGACTCGCCGTGCAGCTTGTCCAAGACTCCGGTCCATACACGAGTCATGCAGCATTGCACTCATCTTACTTTTCCCCCACCTTCATTGCCAGGGCTGATATCTACCATCAGGGTCGATTCCCTGGAATTTCCCAGTGATCAATGCATCACCACAGTCCATCACATTTGCACATTTCATTTTCCTCATCTCCACATCCCTTGCATCCATCCATCCATTGGGACCATACTCTGTGCAGAGTGTTGGTGCTGTCAAAGCAGTCTCCTTGGCTATTGGGCACAATCTTGAATGGGTCACCACTCCGACACATTTTGCCGACCCCATGATGACAGGCAGAGTCAACCTCACCTGGTATTAATTCAACAGCTGAGGGGGATTTGAACTCAGGATCCTGGGATCCCAAGCCCACCACCATAACCATTAAGCCAACACCAGGCATTCCACATCCCAGTGGGTCGTGTGTGTGCGTGCATGCGTGCGTGCGTGCGTGCGTGCTTGCGTGCTTGCGTGTGTGTGTGTGCACATCTGATTAATATGCACTCCTAAACTGCTAGATGGACTAAGTTGAAATTTGGTAGTTGTACTTGCAGTGTGCCTCGGAAGGTTTAAGGTACTAAGAAAAATCATTATCGCAGGTGTTCTGGAGGGGGAGATGACGCAAATTGCCTGTAAATGTGTATCATGTAGCACGTAGCTCAAGACTCAGTTTTGTCCATAACCTCGTCCATATCTTTTTTAGACATCCTGTTCACAGACAAACAGACAGAAAGGGGTGAAAACATAACCTCCGTTCATCTATGGTGGCGGAGGTAATAATCTGTGAAGTTGTTTCGAGGTTTTTCCAGAGAGGCAGAGAGGTCACAGATATGCACCGAAATAGGAGAGGGTCCAGGACACTACCCCAAAATAGGAGAGGATCGAGCCTCCAAGGGTAGAGTGAGAGAAAGAAAGATGTTCAGAACATACTTTGGGTTCATACTTGTCATATTTGTCCTTCCACAGAATGGCCTTTCCCCACTGCACATGGCTTCTCAGGGTGACCATCCTCCCACCATGCGGACGTTGTTGGCTGGGGGTTCACCTGTTGATCCTGTGACTCTTGACCTTCTGACACCTCTGCATGTGGCTGCCCATTGTGGGCACCACCGTGCTGCTCGGGTACTTCTTGAAGGAGGTTCTGACCCAAATGCCAAAGCCTTGGTAAGCCAACGAGCTGATTTACTTAAGATCCGGTAATATACTCCATCCTCATCACAAGAGCAATATAATGAACACGTTAACCTTCGGACGACGATTTGACAAAACAAAAGACAAAAGGCATTGATGCTTAAACATGATTTTAGGAATATCTGCATGACTCTGTCCTCCGAAGGTTCATGTAAACCAAACCTTCAGTTGCAGGTGGTATAAAACAACAAATGTTAAAATTGACATCCCATAAAAATTCACAATGAATGCTGCTTTATCAACATCCTCAGTGTTATGCTGGATGTGAAGTGGTGTGACTGACCTTCCTTGACCCATCAATGTCATGCCCCAGAATGGGTTCACTCCACTTCATGTTGCCTGCAAAAAGGTCCGGCGACGTGTCATCCAACTGTTGCTTCGTTTCGGAGCTTCCTTACAAGCGACGACACGGGTATGCCTGACCATTATGCATACCACATAATGATAGTCAGATTGTACTGTTTGTCTCATCGGCTTGTTTTGGAGTGGTGTAAACATTCTATGTTTCTTTTTTTTTTTTGGAAAGACTTCTGAGGTCTGTCTTTACAAAACCTGTATGTTTGTTGATGTAATATATCTTGTTGCTTTTACGTTCAGGGATATAGCCAGACGGGTTCTTCCATGAGCCTTTACTTTGTGGAAAAAAATGCTTTACAGGCAGAGTGCTCATCTGAAGTTATTTTATGGACTTGCTGGCACAACATGTAGGCCAGATGAAATAGGGGGAGGATTACCCCCTTCCTGCATATTAGTGAACCAGCTGGGTTTTATTTCTCATGATTGTTCTTTCCCACTCTTCCCTCCAGAGCTTCAAGCAGACAGTGCACCACTACCTCATGTCATCTCCCATCCTTAGTCATGATATTTATTACCCTCATTAACCTTTCCTAACATAATCTTGCTTGCCGATTTCAGTCTCTCTATCTCTATCTCTATCTCTATCTCTATCTCTATCTCTCTCTCGTTTATTCCCATACCTGTTGTGCCCAATTGTTGCCCAACTGTCCTCTTCCATGAGCTCCCTCTCTTGGAGAGAAAAAAGAAATTCCATTAACAACACAATGGTTCTCTTTTGGTTTCCTTGCTTTCCAGAGGCTTAAAATTCAAACCTTTTATACTACTATCTTCAACTGGATTTGAACCCACAATCTCTATAATCTGGTTTAGCATTCTCACCACAAGGCCAATTTACCTTCAGCATTCTCAACCTACGTTGACTTTCTGAAGGTCATCATCCTGTGTTTCTTTGTTGTTGACAGTCCGATATCATGCGATGAAGGTTAAACTTGTTGAATGAATATTTAGCCCTAATTTATATATGATAGGTAAAATATTTTGACAGTAAACATACATAAGAATAATTAATGTTTTTTTTTTATCTCTGTTGTGTAATACAGTCGGGCTTGACGCCACTCCATGTGGCTGCATTCATGGGAAATGCAGATGTCGAGACACTCCTAATGCAGAATGGAGCTCAACCCAACGCGACAAACACGGTTCGTTTGTACTCGGTTGTACAAAAAAAGTGTTTTTACATTATTGAGTGATCGGAATACATATCTAAGGCTGGATAATGATCCCACAGTGAAACATAATGCACCCTTAACTCAAAAATGGCTGCTTTGAAAAGAACTGGCAGATTAGCAGTGTAGGACTATCACTGGTTATACATAAACAAGGGAGTAGCACTGATATTATATGGACTACCAAAGATACATGAACAGGATGTCCCATTAAGACCTATTGTGTCTTTCGTGGATTCCTCTTCATGCAGAACATTGCATTATCTTGCTTGCATTACCAGCAAACTGATAGGCAAAACTGAAACAACCATCAGAAATAGTGGCGAGTTTGTACAAAGATTAAAGAATATCACAATCCGTGATGAATAGGTGATGGTATCATTTGATGTCATCTCACTCTTCACAAATGTTCCAACGGATTTGGTGGTCAAAGTGACACGGGAACGCCTCAATGAGTCGGATGACTGGAAAACCGCCTCCCCAAACAGTCGGCTGATACCAGATGACATCACAGGGTTGCTGGAAATGTGTCTGGACAGTGCAACGTTCATGTATGATGGTATGCATTACAAACAGATCTTTGGAACAGCGATGGGCTCTCCGGTGTCTGCGGTGGTATCAAACTTGGTGTTGGAGGAGTTAGAACGGAAAGTCTTTGCTGTGAGCAATAATTGGTCACCATGACTCTGGTACAGATACGAAGATGACACATTTGCCATCGTGCACGAGGATAAAGTAGAACACCTCCTGGAAAAACTTGGTGATGTTTTAACCTTGCATACAATTCACCAACGAAATGGAGGACAGACAATTGGCATTTTCCAGACGTGGAGGTACACAGACATCATGAATGCTCTTTGGAAATGGCTGTGCATAGAAAACCAACCCACACCAATAAATTCCATCCATCCATTGGGACCATACTCTGTGCAGAGCATTCGTGCTGCCTAAGCAGTCTCCTGGGCTATTGGGCACAATCCTGGACAGGTCGCCACTCCGACACAGGATACCAGCAAACTGGCACTCATTTTGCCAACCTCGGAAAGATGACAGGCAGAGTCAACCCGACCTGGTATTAATTCAACAGCCGAGGAGGATTTGAACTCAGGATCCTGGGATCCCAAGCCCACCACCCTATCCATTGAGCCAAGACCAGGCATGTGCTAATAAATTGCTTGATTTTAATTCGTGTAATCCTGTCTGTCACAAATGTAGTGTTGCTCGCACACTTGTGTTCCAAGCATGGACAATTTCATCGTCCAAAGATGCTGCAATAAATGAGATAACATGAGCACAGTGCATTTTATCCAACAATGATTAGAGCAAGCAATTTTTACCTGGACTCAAAGAAACCTTGTGTCAAAAACAGCAAGGAACAAGAAATCATTGATCGATGTATTCCACCGTATTACTTGGACCTTTCAGAAATAATTGTCAAGGAGATACAAGGAGCACAAATCGACGTGGCGTATAAACCACCATGCACTATCCGCAGTGCTATCACCAAATTATTAGACCTCATTCCATCTGGTGATAAGTCAGGAATGGTGTACAATACCACTTGCAATGATTGTGGTCAGGCATATGTTGGTGAAACTGGGAGAAAGCTCATCACATTTGGATTAACATATATAAGGGCAATGTGGCTGGGTAGGGCATATCAATCAGCCATCACTCAGCATCAGGTACAAACTGGTATTGAAGTTGACCTGGATAGAACCCACATGGTTTTTTTGGGGGCTTTATAAAGCTTGTGGATCACAAGCAAAATGTTGCTCGATGCTGACACTGCTCTTCCTGTTTGTTTCAAAATTGGAGTGGTGTTCAGTTTTGCTTATTGGTTGGCTGTGCCTTCTTTTTATTTTAATACTAGACGATCTGTGAACCTGTTGGGTTCCCGTTGTGACAGCTGTTGATAAAAAAATCATTTCAGAAAAAGAAAAAGAAAAAAGATAGCTCCAGCAAACTATACCGCTGAGGTTGTTTGCATTGATCAAATTCTCCCGAAGAGGACTTGACTGAATCGGGAATTGATTTTTTAATATTTTGTTCGTTGCCCGATTTGAACAAAACTTGATACTGCACACCACAGGAGAATGGTGGGCCAAAAAGGTTTGCACCATCATGTACCATTTTGGCTGTATTTCAGGAAGGTAGGTAGATAGGTACATTTAGTAATATATAGATACAGTATATCAGACACACCACCTGACTGTTATGGTGACCATCGCCGTGGATTATGTCTCACTCAGTAAAACCACATAATCCACAAAGAACAACCATCTGTCTGCCACCCAGACAATTGTTCCTGCGAATACAAACCATTCAACCAGAAGGCACATGATGCAATCGGCAGGTAAATCAAAACATGTGGAGTGTGACGAGCACTCCCCAATCTCCATTGGACATAGTCCTACACCAAAGCGTCACCTCCAATCCAGATGCCTCAGCTCGGTGACTGTCAAACAGACAAGATAACATGGACAACATCAGTTAAACATGAAACAGAACCTCCTATCCAGATTTTGGACTTTTTTGCTCCTCATCACGACGGCGTACCATCTGTCAGAAGGTACACACTGTTTGTCAAAAGGTCGACAAGCGTGAATTCAGAACGGCATGCCATTGAAGTCATGGTGACTCACTCCTCCGGAGTGATCCAATTGTATGACCATGCATTTTTGCCTGTCAGGGTTATGTAGGATTATGTCCAATGGAGATCGGGGGAGTGCTTGTCACACTCCACATGTTTCGATTTACCCGCCGATTGAATCACGTGCCTTCTGGTTGAATGGTTTGTATTAGCATGAACAATTGTCTGGGTGGCAGATGGACGGTTGTTCTTTGTGGATTTGCGGTTTTACCATGTGACATAATCCGCAGCGATTATCACCTTTACAATGAGGAGGTGTGTCTGATGTTTAAACAATGAATGTGGTATCTGGATCCGAGATAGAGCTTTGACATTAGCAGAAACAAAAAAGAGGAAGAACAACAAAACCTGGATACCTGGATGGTGGTTTAGTACTCCTGGAGGTCTAAGAAACTCTGATGTACATAACATTGAGGCACTAATTGTAGAAACAAGCCGGTAGGGACATGGGTGGTGGCTACAGAATTGCATACTCGTCATACAGTTTTTGACCGATCGGGCTGAAATTTTTTGACAAAGAGGTTGATTATAGTGCGCATAAAAGTGCGGAAGCCGATTTTTGATTTTCGAAAAAAAATATGTAAAAATATTTTTCGGATTTTTTTCAAAAATGTCAAAGTCCTGTTGCTAGGCAACGGTGGTGTCCATAGCAACGGTGCTCAAAAGCATAGAACTAGATCCTGGTATGAACCTACCAGTCAAGTTTCATCAAAATCGGTTGACTCCTCTGGCTTCCAGAGCTGTCCATTACAAACATACAGACAGACAGACGGAGAACCTGAGAATAACGGTAGTCTAGCGACCACCCAACAAAGCCTACAACAGGTGTAAGCCTCCCTCTATCCTATTGGGGGAGGTTTAAAAATCACATCGTACTGTCCACATTTTAATCAGCCATTCCATAACCAGAAATGTGTTCATATCTGTTAAATTATCCAATATCAGTCAGTCATCATAATGGTCAGACACAAACTTTGATTATCTCGACAGCATATCAAGTTCTTCACCATCTGGTGTTTGGCTTTAATGAATGAATAAACATCGCAAAGCAGTGAAAGTCACCTTCATAAGCTAAAGCGGTGTACCAATCTTTGCTTCCAAGCTGTGATAAGGATGCCAGAGAAACAGTTGGATTGATTGATCAATGGGTGGTGGACAGACAAAATTCCAATATACCTCTAATCTTAATGTGCATTGTATTTGTAGAGGGGAGAGACCCCACTGCATGTGGCTGCACGTGAGGGACATGTGCAAGCTGCCAAGGAGCTATTGCAAGGAGGAGCGGAGACGGATGCTTGCACACAGGTGGACAACCTCCTTTCCAAGAGGGATTATCATTCGGGTGTGAAGTGGGAAGCAGATCTTTTCTTACAACCTTGGCAGTGCCTTTGTCTGTTTCTGCTGCTTTGTTGAATCTGAGAAGGGGAAGATGATAGAGAGGGAAGGGGATGATGGAAATATAAATTATTTATGAGCAGTAATGGCTGTGCTGGTGAGTGGGGCATTGCATCATCTGGCCTTCATAGCCAGTCTGCTTGTCATTCGACTCCATCCACGACCTTGAGAAAGTTGAAGGACTACCAAAGTCTGCAGCATCTTTGATGATGAAATTCTGCAGATATTATTATGATTATTAAATATAATTTCTGAACTAAATTTAGCAATTTTGGCACAATTGGGACTAAACAAGGAAGAAATATCATCTGAAAATGTTTTACTTTGGAATTACTTGTGTATGCTAATGTTGTCCAACCCTGGGAGTGAAAAACCATAATTAAATTATTCCTGTGGTCTTACGACCCATTTGGTGATTTATTTATCGATCATGACTGTTATGATTATGGTCTTTTATAAAATCATGCAACCAATGTGCTGTTCCAAGCTAGTGATTAAATATTGTTAGCTAATTTCCTTTCTTGTTGTTTCCAACTGTGGCCTCACTGTCACTACATTGTCTTTTGACCCTCTGTCAATTTACTCTTCCATATTTACTCTTCCATGAGCTTCGATTTCATGTCCTGTACAAGAAGTTATAAAGTGTAAGTGGGTCTCAGACTTGAAGTCCTTGAGAGAAGACAATGAGGTAACAGACTCGTGAATACAGTGTACATGCGAGAGAAGAGGATGATGAATTAATGTAAGGTTCAACCCAACTATCAACTGTTAAGACTGATACTTTGCAGAACACATGTAACCAGGTGGGGCAAAGGCTGGGCATGGATGAGAGGTGAGGTGAGGAGGAGCAATACCAGAATATAGCTCGAAAAATACTTTGAGGCCACCAACTTTTCTGTAGTGAATGAGAATCAGAGCCTGAGACTCAATATTTTGTTGCAATACTCAGCCTCCTGGAGAGAGACAACCTAGTCCTGGATATCCTGTGAATGAAATGTTTGTGTTAGGCATATGATATTTGCTGAAATGGTGCTGACCCATAAGGAGAGATCCATAAGATTGGAGCATAGGCTTTGCTGTTCATAGACCAGATGGAAAGGGATTGGGTGGTGCATAATTGCTTGAGCTTGAGAAGTTGTTGTGTGAGGGGGAGGGGGGGGGTTGTGGGGAAATGGGTGGTGAGGAAAAGTGATGTGGTTTGGGTTACCGGGATGGGGTTGGGCTTCTCAATTTGATGCCATCTGTTCTGTTGTACATGCCTGGTGTTGGCTTAATGGTTAGGGTGGTGGGCTTGGGATCCTAGGATCCTGAGTTCAAATCCCACTTGGCTGTTGAAATAATACCTGGTGGGGTTGACTCTGCCTATCAGCCTTTTGAGGTTGGCAAAATGAGTTCCAACTTGCTAGTATCCTGTGGCAGAGTGGTGACCCATCCAGGATCGTGCCCAATAGACCAGGAGACTGCTTAGGCAGCACCAATGCTCTGCACAGAGAATTGTCCCGATGGATGGATGGATGGATGGATGGATGGATGGATGTTACTGTTGTAATAGTGATTTTTTACACTCTCCTTCTGATGACTCTTGATTGGTGCACTTTCAAACGTCTTCAGGATGGAGAGACTCCTCTGCACGTTGCAGCACGTGAGGACCAGGAGAAGGTTGTGGACAAGCTCATTGAGAATGGTGCACCACTTAATATTAAGAACAAGGTAAAGTGCCTTTGATTCACATTCAATTCTTGACATGTCAACTGTTTCTAATCTTATAATGCCATTGCTAGTCTTTATTTGAACAAAGCCACTTTTACATTTTTATATGCAGAATGGATTCACACCTTTACACATTGCTGCTCAGCATGGAAGTAAAGGAGCTGCAAAAGTCTTGTCAGACAGCAAAGTGTTGATTGATCCTCAAGGAAAGGTATTTCTTAAGATCCAGTCTTTAGCTTGGTTGTGTAACTTCTAATACAACCAACTATCTAGTCTTTATAAATATAATAGAATGGGTGTCAATCAGTGGGGAACATGTCCCCCCGCCCCCTCCACACACACTTTTGGAGGAGGGGGAGACACCATATCGATTGTCCCCCCCCCCAACTTTTTGGGGCCAAAAACAAAAAATGTGTATACTCACAAAGGATTACCCATCGGTTTTCCTTGCAATTGATTTAAAACATTTAATGAAATTTTGAATGAGCAATTAATTATTTAACAAGTGGAATATTAATATATCCTTTACTTTTTAGGAACATTTTTACCTGAATGCTGTATGGCCCGAACATAATTATATTCAGCCGCAACCGCTCAACATCGCGTGCAGCTCCATAACACATGTGGACCAGCACTTGATAGCGTTAGATGGCAACACTGAGGGCTTGTCTTGTTTCGGCATCATCATCATCATCATCATCATCATCATCATCATCATCATCATTTGGTGTCTGCCTTCGGTTGATGCACGTGGTTGTTAGTTATCCAATCTCAACCAAACCTGCCAGGGAGACTAAGGGTCCGTCATAACTCATAAGACCAAGGTGTAACAACTTGGTTTGCCCCTCTCCCCAGGGACTGTAGAGTTACACAAAATAAAGTTGAACCCATTCCCCCTCGCAATCTACCAAAGATAATTTTCTCAGAAAGGGCTTAGAATTCAAATTTTTCTGGGGCTCTTTGGCAAGCTACGGGACCCCACGTTCTATTAAATTTGTGTGATGTGCTTGTATGTCCACCCCACCCCACTTTTCAAAAGTGATTGACACCTTTGTATAATAAGCTAATGCTGTCAGTCGGTTTGTCCCACACTGAAACATGGAAACACTCCTCGGAGAGAAATAATTATTCAGTAGAAGTTGCTTTAAATTAATCCGAACCTATGGGAAAATTAAAACATTTTCCAATCAGACAAAAAAAAGTGAATCTCGGCGGTGTCTAGACAACAGGCCACTGCCTCGATTGCTGCTGAAAAAAATATTTTCCTTTTCTGTTAAGAAATATATAAGCTCCCATTCTTGAGCTCTTTCAACCAGCGCAAGAATAAATGGCTTCCTTTTTTTCTTTTTTATATCGTGGTATTTCTACCATGGACTTCTACTGGTGATTTCATATTTTCCTGTGGAATCACTGTTTTTGGAAAAGAAAATGCAGAATAATATGATTCTGTCCGTCTTGGATGCACATAGTTGGAGCTTGTGGAAGAACTAATCAAGTGGTTGAGGATTTAAACAGTAAAAGGAAAGTGAAAAAGAATGAGACATGCACAAGCACATTTACACAATAATTGTCATCGACAGACATGGGGGGGCTCTGGCTTAATAGCTCTGACTCGGTGTTGATGCGACTTGAAAGACTAAAATGAAGATTAGGACTGAGCAGACATTTGTAATAATTTGTACAAAATGAAGAAGAGGGAAACAAATAATTAGTGGGCATACAGTCAAGACTTGTATCCGGATGTATACAAGAAAGATCTTGGTAGATACATGTGTCGGAACCAGTAGCGTTGTAGGGTATAAATGACACACTTTTATAGGTGTAAGGTGATACAATAAACTTTTTTTAGGCAAAGAGGGCAACAACCTGCCTGAAGTTCAAAAAGGTACTTTGTAGTTCTTGTCGGAGCTAAAAAAAAATTTAAACAGAAATAGAGCTTTGAACTACATTGAATCCAGGGCTACAATGTGTGATACAGGAGCCTCAATCCACAGTGAGTAGCAGTACTCCATGGCACTGAATACATACAATTGATTTTGGAGCTTGGGAGTGCCAAAAATGGATTTGGCTCGACAGAAAAACAATGCTGACTAGTTATGATTTTATTGTTTATTCAATGCTTTTTGGCAACATACTTTAACCTTAATAAATCACGATCCTATGCACAGCACGACCTGACCCCTCTACATGTGGCTGTACACTATGGGCACCCGGACGTGGCTCTGCTGCTCCTCGAGAGGGGGGCTTCTCCACACTGCATCACCAAGGTATTCCTACATCCAGATTCAAACAAATCATGGCTCGCATCTTGTCAACACTAAAAGTTAAAAATCAAAACGAGCCATGGCTTATCGTGCCATTGATCAATCGATGCAATGCGATACCTATCTTTTTTTTGTATACCTTGTCAAGGCTCGTATGAGAGCTAACACACAGCACATAACAAGGGGGGCATGAGACAAGAGGTGCGTGGGAAGGACAAAACAGTGGGGAACAAAGACATTAGTAGATCTGTGGAAGGGAGAGGGATGGGGCGGGGAACATGTGGTATACAAGATGGACGCTACACCAAGATTCAGGAAGGAAAGCAGAGAATTTGAAGGAGGTGGGTTTGGGGTGGATTAACGGGGGTAGAAAAGATTGAGGATTTGGATGGGGGACGATAAGAGGTTGTGGGGAACAGCTGATTTGAAGGCTTGGAGGGAAGAATGGGATTGAATAGAGTGAGTGAGTTTATTCCAAAGGCAGGAAGAAAGAGTAATGAAAGAGTGAAGGTGAGCAGTAATTTGTGATTTTGGTAGTTTTACCAGAAGGGGGTTGTTGGCAGACCTTGAGCACCCTGCGGAAATATGGTGGGGACAAATCGCAGACAGAGCAAGGGGGGCAAGACCGGAAGGAGACGCTAGAAGACAGAAAGACCACCGACCTGCCTGCGGTGCGGTGATTGAGTGAGAGGCCCAAAGACTCAGCCTCATTGTGGGAGATACCAATGATCCGAAATGCCTTGGTTTCCACAGTGTGAAGTCGAGAAAGGTGAGAGGCAGGAGGACCAGCCCAGAGGGGAGAGCAGTACTCCATCAGGCTGCGGACGAAAGCTTTGTATGTCTTGACAGTGGATATAACCTGCGGACTCAAGATTTATTCCCATCACATTTGTCTGCTGTTTAATGCAAGTTCACCTGTTGTGGTTGCATATTGCCATTAATTAAAGATACATTTGTCTTCAATGTGCACTTTGATCTTGCACTGCAGCTGAAGCTTCATTGATGATATTAGCATCAATATGACATGCCGGTCATCTGATCAGATCTCTCACACCTCCAAGCTCGGCCAGTGTGGCATCTGTGGCAGACGTGTAAATAAATCCAAATTCCTGTCCAAGTCAGTTACAGTTGAATGGCAAACCTGGCTAGCCAGTTCATGAAAGACTCAGTCCAAATTTCTACCCATCACCAACTCCACAAGAAAGCGGTATCGCCAGCGCAATGAGCAAATTACAAATTCCTGTCCAAATCAGCTCCAGTAGAACGTCAGATTTGGGCCAAACCTCCCGCTTGGTGGACCTTACAAGAAAGTGGGATTAATTGTGAGCACTATAGAAGAAGTAGATTTTCATAACTTTTTAAATGCCCTTTTTATCTTCATTGAAGGGAAATCTATGACTATAAAAGGTGAATTTGCATTCGACAGTTGGCAAGGATGGCAGGAAATAGAATCTGACTCTGCAGGTTCAATCCACTCGAACTTCTGAAAAGTGATCGGATGTACCTGGTGTGGCACCCCCACCTGAAGTGGTTTCAAATGTTCAATTCTGAATAATTTCGGCTCAGTTTGTTTTATGTTATTGAACTCTCATCAGCCAATATTTGCGTGGTGTTGGCTTAACGGTTAAGGTCGCTGCCGTAAGATCTGAGGGTCTTGAGTTTGAGCCTCTGTTTTTTTCCGTTAAATATCACTAGGTGGGTTGACTCAGCCTGGCATCCTTCCGAGGTCGGCAAAATGAGTACCAGCTTACTGGAAACAGGGGGCACTGCACCAGCTACACAGCTGCACTCCCAGTGATGATGGGACCAGCAGTCACCGGCTGCACATGAAATAATAATAATAATAATAATAATAATAATAATAATAATAATCAGCAGATATATTTGGAAACTGCAAATTGATTTGATAAAAATGGGATGAATGTAAGACAGATTGTGTGTGGAGTGTGTGTTTTGTTTCCTAGACCCTCAAATTTTAAATGAAATATAAAAGACATGGATCCTAAAGCAAAACGTTGTGTTAAATATCTTCTTATTTTGTCCTTTTATTTAATCCCCATGTTGCGGCACACGGGTCAAAGTCAAAATGTTTTCCCCTTTTTAAAAAGATTCGGATCCAAAAGCAGTTTTCTAAGATCCAAAACCTGTGTGGTGCACGGACTTCTTTTCCAAGATTTTTGGGAAATGCATCCATCGGTATGGGAAAGATTTGAGACGCTTGTTGCAAAATCTTCCATAGACAAAGATGAACTTCTACACCAAGATTCACATGTGCAAGCCCTTTAATCGTTTATATAAAAAAAAAACTTTTTGACTCCTTGACATGAAAGACAATGCCATGTTTTGGCAGACATCACGTAGTGACATGACCGACATCGGTCTTCTCTGTTAAAATCGGCTACTTACAATCACTGAAACCTATCCATCTTGTATTCAATCAGAGTGGCCACACCGCGTTGCACATCGCAGCTCAATGTGGCCCAGGGCAAAGATACAGCAGCCCTGAAGGTGGTCCGGTGGTGGCGTCACTGCTGTCTCGAGGTGCGGACCGCGAAGCACGAACTCGGGGTGGGGTAACACCGCTGCACCTCGCGAGCCTCCGTGGACACCTAGGGGTGGTCAGCGCCTTGCTGCATGCTGGTGCGGCCCCAGGTCCCACCACCCAGGTAATCAGTAGCCGTATGATGAAGGAACACCTCTTCTCTAGACTGGTTTGAACCCCACATCGTTCGCCTTATACCAGAGAGCATTTTCTTCCTCTGTTTTGTTTCTCAGATACTCAAGCTCATTGGAATCTCCTTAAAAACACACTGTCCATGATTAATCTACTCGGCTCTGTTTACCTTTTTATGATTATAGTGAAGGTCTAATACGAAACGATAATCCAAGTTGTACTTTTCATTCCTTGTGCATCTTGCTGTTTTGTCCGATCTTTTTTGCGGTAAATCCCATCTTGCAGTTTGCGTGCAAAATGTTGATGCAGGAACCTCTTTCCTTTCTTTTCTTTTTGTTCCAAATAGCATTCCATTCCTGTGCATTTGTGAAACCACTTTACCACAGCCAGTCATTCATTATTTCACTAATTTCGAATTCAATTACTTCTCCAATCACCATGGCCATGTAAAAAATAGACCTGCAATAAAATTCTTCTCGTTTAACCCTCTGTCCTGCAGTCTCTTTTCACTACTGACAGCCGTCGCAAGCGGTGCATCCCTAATAGAGCAAGTGGGTTTTAAATAATGAATGAATGAATGTTCCCCACCATTAATTACCCGATCTCATCCTCCCATCCTGACATGCCAGTTGCATTTACAGATGCTTGAGAACTGTTTAGTTGCTGGGATGCAGTGCATTAAAGGTCCAGTTATATGCACTCAGTTATGGGTTAATGGCATCTTGAGCGCCGACAGTAAAGTGCAGGGAGGGGAGATGAAGGGCAGAATCAAGATAATTTTCACGTCAATAATTCCTTCATGAAAAAAAGTTTTGCAACATATGCCAGAGAGTTTAACATCCATTAGTGTTGTTGAGGAGAAGGTCGCATGCACCTTGAAATGGGAAGCGATCGATGCTGCAATTTGATAGGTCAAGAAGGAGGTGAGTAGAGTGGAATTCCAGCAATTTATGAATGATGGAATTGATGTCAGCACTCTTCACTGCAGTTATACATAGTCATTTATTTTTTATTATTTTAAATTTTCTCAGTCATCACCATGAAGTCTTTGCTTCTCAGAAAAATGACTTGCAAAAGCCAAAAGCAGGCTTGTAAGTCATTACATGTACGGTATAATACTGTGAGGGCAGATGCAATTTCACTTTCTAAAAGTCTGATTTGCTTCTGCTAAATGTTTATTTCTACAGAAGTCAAGGCTCATGGAAGAGCTCGAAGAGTGTCCAAGGGATGTTCCATGTACCAGTATTTAGTTATTGTCCCATACTATTCTGAAGGCATCAGAGCTCCCATAACCGATTGTGAACTTTTTGTGTATGGAGAATCTACCTGAATAGGTCACGACTCAATTGCAGGCTGCTTTTGAAGCAGCCCTTAACCAGGGCAGAAATTGAGGCTTCGGCTGCCGTACCAGCCCGTAATGGGCCACACCTTGTCGGAAGGTGTGGTAGGATCTTTAACGTCCACGTGTGAGTGCTATCAGGTGGGACAGGTCGCTTAATGTCCCCTTCAAAAATAGTTTACTCACTGATGCAATGGTATACCCTGGCTATGATGCACTCAATTGACGGCTTATAACTTGGCAAGAAAGAAAGTTCAAAGGCAAGTATGCTACATTTCAACTGTTTGGCCAGCTTTGTAATCGGTTGTGTTTATAAAGTGGATCTATATCGATTAACATTGCAGTAATACCTCGCTCAACGCTGCCCCGGAGAACGCTGATTCATTATAGAGCTGTTTTTCCTGCAGAAAATCTTTACAAAAAAATACAACGAAGAAAATCCAAAACACGGAGCGCTCGCCGAGTAAACACACTCGCCGTCATTGTCTGTACTGTATGCAAACACTCTGATCCAATCGGCGCTGTTTACTCTGCCCTCGTTTTGCAACAGGATGAGCCTTCTCCCACCTCGTCCCCCGCCGCTGCCATGTAAGAGGTGTCGGAGCAGCAGCAATTATTCTTTTTCATGATGTTTGTACATATTTTATGTGTTTGTTAATACTTACGGATGATATAATTATAAAAAAATTATTCTTTTTAGTCATAAAATAATATGTTTACCATCTATATTATGATTAATTTTATTACTGATACTCCAATGAAACCATGATATGCTGCTGTTGGGGGAACGCATCTCCATCTGAACAATTGTCTAATGACCCCGTTTAGCGCATTTTTGATTTGATTAGTGCTCTCTTTTCCAGGAACACATCCTGAGCACTAAGCGAGGTATTACTGTATTCACAAGAAGGTGGCAGTGAAAGCCTTTGCTGCCCACCTGTGAAATAGGTGCTAACACTGAAGACGGTGTCCAATAAAAGGTGTATTTATCGTTGGACAATTAATGTTGTCAAAAAAATGTTGAGAGAGGTGTGATAACCGCTGTGAGGAAGGAGTGTAACCGCTGTGTATGAAGTGACGTTTTGGACGTCAGCCATTCTTTTCAAAGCAAGAGGGCTCACGCCCGAAACATCATTTCACCTTCTCCCTCAGGGTGGTTTGCATACCTCTCTCAATATTTTGTTGATAAAATTCACTGTCCTTATTTTTCCACTGACTCAGACTGACTAAAATTTTTATGAAGACGAGTTACCTCCACCACCGAATTTGCACGGAGGTTACATTTTAATCCCCGTCTGTCTCTCTGTTTGTCTGTCTGTGAGAAGGATATCAAAAAGTTATTGACGGATTTGGACAAAACTTTGGGGGACAGGTTGGGTGTGTGACGAAGCCAAATTGATTAGATTTTGGTGAAAATCTGGATCCAGATACAAGAATTTTTTTTTTTTTAATTCTTAATGATTCTTCACCATTGAGAGATAAGGCCAAAAATATTATCTAGCACGATATCTTGAAACGTTGGACGGATTATGACAAAACTCGGTGGATGGTTCAGATTTTGGTTCAGGTCTGGATCCAGATCCAGCCTCTCTGCGGATACAAAACATTAACTATTTAGCCTGGTTATGCACTCTACTGAGTGCTGTTCTTGTTTCCCTTTGTATTTATTTTTTCTGGTGTACGTGCATAATTTAAAAATTTGGGGAAAAATAATCATACAGCAGTAGGTATAACTCTGACTGCAAAGGGCACACTTCTGATGGGCATCGCTGACTCCTTAGACAGACACATAGTGGGAAACAACAAACCTGCAACTCACGAACAGGTTAATCATTGTGCAAGATCGCAATATACCTTCAAGAAGAATGTTACATGGGAGGTGGTTCAGCAGATCGTTTGGTTAAAAATGTTTTGCCCGGTAACGATATAGCTTCATCAGAAGGTCACTTTGAAGGGTTGAGACTTCTTGAAGTTGTGAAGTGCACTTACCACATTTACCTCGTGATGTGATTATTTTTGTTACATTGTGCCATTGAGTTCTAGAGTACATGGTGATTGTGACGTTCCATGCATTGTGGGTTAAATGACACGTGCAGGAGTACTTGAGCACGATGTGCAGGTACGTTTGAGATGTGTCACTGTGCGCTTGTGGTGTGGATGCAACAGGCCGGGCTGACTCCACTGCACCTCGCTGCACAAGAGGACCATGTGGAGGTGGCTGCAGCTCTTCTCACGCATGGCGCCGCCTTGGAGCCAAAGACACAGGTATCTCCTGCATGTGCACCATTGATTGATGCACGCACCCATAAATATGCAATAAATTGGCTCCGTGTGATCACCTTTTTGTGTTCTAGTTGGGTTACACACCCCTGCATATCGCCAGTCACTATGGCAACATCCGCATGGTCGCCTTCTTGCTGCAACATGGTGTTGATGTCGATGCCAAGAACAAGGTCAGCATCTGAATACTCGAGATTCATCATACCTTTTTACTTTTCAATATAGCTCTCTCGATGTCAAAAATTTTCAAGTATTAAATGGAAATGGTTCATTCCGAGTTTTGTTTGTTCTTTTTCATAGTTTTTAATCAACATGTGCGGTATCTTGTTTAGTGTAATTATCAATTTCATATTCACAGTCGACATTTTCCAACCATGGATCCTTAATAACCGTTATTGCAATCTTCCTTTTGGAAGTCCTGACCAACCATCTTAACTCGAATTGTGAAGTTCATTTTTTACCTCTTATTTTCCATTGCATTGTGGATAAATGTATAGAATTCTACTTATTCGACAGATATGGAATTCATGCTCAATGGTTAAGCTGGTAGAACAACCTTATTGATTAAACAGTAAGAGTCATCAAGTGTTTACTCGCAATTGCTTGTTCCGATGGGCAGGATGGATATACGGCACTGCACCAGGCAACGCAGCAAGGCCATGGCAATATCGTCAATTTACTCCTTCAACACGAGGCCAAACCAAACGAGCGCTGCTCTGTGAGACATTGTTTATAACACTGAAACCCAACAATTTATTTTCTGTCATTGATCTCCATTCCTTAAACTTCTTGAGATATTCTCATCATGCTGTGATCAATACCCTTAGGAATTTATTCTATATAAATCAATAATTCCGTACTTTGCTGTGTAAAGGATGGAAGTCGGCCACTGGACGTGGCACGGAGCCTGGGATACATCTCGCTTGAAGACACACTTCAGAGAGTGACGGACGAACCGGCGACACTCGTAAGGGCTTGACCCTATCAGAGGGTGCTTCACTTGCTGTAATCATTTTTGGTCACGACACCTAGTTTGGCGTTCCCGCTGATTTACACAGCTATTTTTAGTTGCATACCAATAATTTTGGTAGATAAGTTTACAAGACCATGTAACCATTAATATTTGCAATGTCATAAACATCAACAGTATTTATGCATGAAAAATTGTTGTCTATTTACTCCATCATCGAGCACAAGTTAAGAATCTGTAAAATTATCACTGGCATATTTATTTATTTATTTATTTATTTATTTAATTGATACGGTACACCTGCTACATGCACATACATGTCTCATTGGTGTGTTGGCGTTTTCATGCCATCTGCATCATAATATTTAGGGCATGTGCTTTGACTTGGAGCATGTCTCTGTTTGGGACACGTCGCCATTTCATGGCATGTGCTTTGACCTTTTCATCATTGTTAAACTGAATGCCATCCAAATTTTCTTTAAGAGGTCAAAATAGATGTAAACCACAAGGTTGTTGTTTGCAAATTCATATTGAACTGGGATTCACATATTCATTTGGCATGATGGTTGCTTCTTCGCTGAGGTGTGCCAGTGACGGTGGTGAAGTGCCCATGCACATTCAGGCAGGAATTTATCTGTTCAGGGTGCCAGCGATATTGCGTCCTCTTCGCAGAGACACCACGGGATCTTTATGATTCACCAACTATTTCTAGCCTGTGGGAATCCCGTTTAACGTCCATCTGAGCGCATCAATCAACCTGTCTGTGAAACACCAGGATGACGGTTTATATCTGGGTCAGGATTCAAACCCCGGCTAGACAATTCAGAGGTTAGTGTGCATTTATCTAGATATATCCTGGCAGCCACAGTCATACGGTGACAAGTCTGGACTTTATATGCAGTTGAGGAGGTGGGGGGCAGGGGGTGACTGAAAACTTCCTGACCCATCTGTTTCCTTTGTTGCCCCCTTTCCATTAACCGAACTGGATTTTACTCGACAATGAACGATTCACATTTCCAACACCGATGCGGAATATTTCGGAATTTTCACTTTTAGTAATGAGGCGATTCTCCAGATTCGCTGTTGAACACATTTTATGTTCGTTTGAGTCACATCAGTCAGTTACATTTGTGGAATACTCAAGTTCGCTCACCAATTCACGGCCATTTTTTTTTTATCTCGCTGTACCATTTAAACACACCTACGTGAAAGATGAGCATCGCCAAAATATTCAGGCAGTCTTTTGGTGAACTTCAGTGGGTTTGATGGTTTCTTTCTTCAGGAAATGAACGATACATTGACGGTCCACAACACACGTGACTATGTTGGTCGCCATCTTGGTTTACCCTCGCTGCTTTGATCAGCACTGCCGTCACTTCCTGTATAACGGGCTCAAATAGAGGAATATAATTGAGCACAATTTCAGCATTGAACCATTAATTATTTTTACAAGGTCAACAATAAAAATGTCGACATGGTGGAGGGCTGATGCTTTAGGGATGGCGTGAAGCCGTAAAACATTTGCGAAATTGACAGGCCTGTAGCAAATGTGGTCTCAACGAAGACTATTAATTTAACTATTTTGCACTTTCTTCTGCAATTTCCACCGTCATCTCTGTCTCATGCTAACTCATTGTTTTCATATTTTTATCTTTGATGCAGTTTAAGGAAACAGGTGCAGACAAGCATAAACTCAACATCCCAGAAACCATGACAGAGTTTCCTGAAGTCTCTGACGATGAAGGTATGATTGCAATTCGCCGATTAAACTTGTTGTTCTGTCATTGATTTGTAATTCACTGCGACTAATACGCATGGAGCAGAGATGGCAGGCTTAGAAAATTAATTTGTCACAGGTTTATCCGCTGTCAATATTATTTTTAAAAGGAGAGAATGAGTGAGATGCAGAAATAGGACGTCGTAGACAGGTCAGTGCAGACAGCATTAGTCATACCTGGGTTGCCAAGATCACGTGCCGTGACTGATATTATTCCAGTTTTGTCATCGCCACAATTTCCCCCTTTTTCCCCCAGGACAACATCCACCACGCGAGAGCACGACCATCCCATCACTGCTGGTTTCTACATGTATGCACCATTCCACGCCATATAGGTTTCACATCCTTCTCGTCAATGTTTGAATTCGACATCTTCCATCTCCAGCATTTATTTTATCTTCAGTGTTACATCACATGACATTTAGAAATCCGAAACGAGTGTTTATTGTTTATTGTTATTTAAAAGCTTCTGTGGAACGTTTGGTGAACAAGCAAATATTTCTGGCTTTGTCATTTATCCCCATGATTTCAATCCATAGCCTGTTTTGAGTAGAATAACTTCAGTGGTGTGTGTGTGTGTGTGTGTGTGTGTGTGTGTGTGTGTGTGTGTGTGTGTGTGTGTCTGTGTGTGTGTGTGTGTGTGTGTGTGTGTGTGTGTGTGTGTGTGTGTGTGTGTGTTGTTATCTCCATATGCAGGTTTCAGAAGGTGGAATGAAGCCCTCCCAGGTCTCAAAGTATCCATGTGTGTGTGTGTGTGTGTGTGTGTGTGTGTGTGTGTGTGTGTGTGTGTGTGTGTGTGTGTGTGTGTGTGTGTGTGTGTGTGTGTGTTTTCCTTAACCCGTGACTATAGAAATTGCAGTAAGCTCAACGCCATGTACGTAGTACGGTACCCCCATCCCATTGATACAGGCATACATTAGCTGGGTCACTCTGAGATCCAATGGATATTAATTATTAGATGCTGGTCTGCTAACCTGAACACGACTTTAAATCCGAGCAAATCTCACAGTCTCACCACTCTAAAGCCACCTATCTATTTCCCTAGTTTGGCACTGGAAGAACTTCTCAGCCTCACTATTAGCCAGGAACTCTCCTGTGTCAACTGCAGAGCAAAGCTGGCCTCAAAAGCCAGCTACAGACTGGGCATCCTCCTTTGTTGCAAGTTACTTTGGGAAAATTTCCGCCGTACGTAACATTTCGAACATGTCGCTTTTGGGAAATTTCGAATACTTTTTTGTGGAAGAGCAAGGTGACAGAGGTTAAAAAAGTCAACAAACTGATAGGGGCAATGGAGCCAGTACAGATGGACACAACCAGCAAGGGAATGAATGAACAGAAGAAGAGGGAAGGAAACACAGTTATCTGCACGTGAGAAGGTTGGATTATGTTCGGTGTGTTAATGGGGGTAGAAACGATCAAGGGCAGGGACAATCACTCTCACTATTGTCCGAACAGAGTCAGTAAGCAATGTATTCAAAAGGGTTTTATCCTTCCCGTTCTTGCTAAAGATCAAGTGGCTTTTGCTGGAAATCACATTCATCATGAAGGAAATCAATATGAAACCTGGATAAAGTATAGTTGTTGTAAAACATGCTTGATGGGTCGATTTAGATAGACAGCTATAATGAAAGCATACAGTATTTGTCGACAATATGCAGCCATTGCCATGATGTCATCCTCTTATGTTGTTCGTCTTTTGTCTTGTGTTTCTTTTTACTCTTCGATCCTTTACCGAACTCAATCATTATTCTTTTGTATAAAAATGTAATTTCCCCACCCCCCTCCTCCGCATTCCTGAAAAAATATATCACGTTCTCTTCTGAACACTTGTGATTATTATTCTTCGTTCGTCTGCAGCACAAAGCTGCGGGGTAGCATCATTGGCTGAGGGCACGGCTGTGATGCTGATGCAATGCCCTCTGCTGGCGAGGGCTGGAATTTGGAATTTGTTCATGGTGCCGGTGATAGCTCGCCTACTACTCTCTGCAAAGGGCAACATGGTATCTTTAATGTCCTCCAACAAATGCTGGCAGATGGGATGCCAGTTTAACATCCAACCGAGGGATGGCACACCCTGACTGTGAAACACCCATGTGACAGTTTATATTTTGGTCAGGATTCGAACCCAGGCGAAACAGCTTAGCAGCTTCAAGACGAGTGTGTGTACATCTTGGCCATCCTGTCAGCCCCAACACTTACGATGTTGTGAGTCCAGGTCAATCCCATAGTACTGTGTGGATTTGTCCATTGTCTACTAATGTCCTTGTAATTCATGTAAAATGGACACTGAACCGTCCTGTAAGGCCCAAGTCTAGCATGTGATATTCAAGCTACTCGAAGAGAGTTATGTCCTGTCATAAACAGAACACTTTTCTTAAATCTTTCTTTTCTTAAATCCATGATTCAATGATAGTGAAAGATCACTGCAAATAAATAACAACAACCTCTAGAGTCAAGAAGGTACTGTTCAAGCCAACATTTTAACAAGTCATTCTTGGACATGCATTTTTATATTGAGAAATGCCCTTTTAATTAATAAAAAGTAAAAAAAAAATAAAACCATTGAGACAAAAAGCGCATTTTTTGTGTGTACTTTAGCCCATTGACTAAAATATAGGGTCATTCAAAGCTTGTAAAAGCAAAACACATGCACCCTGGGCCTTCGGCCAAAAGAAGAAGACGACATTTCTGCTTTCAGATGTGATCAGCAAGAAAATGGTCTTTAAATTTCAAGGCATTTTGGCTCGGCTTGAATCCTGTTTGTCTCCACATAGCATATGAGGGGTACGTTTAGCAAGTGCTTGATTTGCATAACCAAATTTGTGTGCAGTTGAAGGGGAATGTATGCATCGAACCTTTCATCAGGCTGAAAAACAATGTACGTTCTGCTCTGCAGTTGATGCCGAGGATGTGTCGGGCTTAGAGGATGACTCGTCACCACTGACTGAGCAGCTGGATCAGCAGAGCATTCTGGGATACGTACCTGGCTCTACGAGCTACAGCACACTTTACAGCAGGTCTGAAAGAAACCGTTGGGAGTAAGGTTGCGTTTGGGGGTTGAACATGGAGTTGGTTTTTTTGATGATGTGAAAAAGAAAAAAAACCAATAATGGATAAAGGGAGGAAAAAATAAACCGTCGTTCTATCGAAAAAATTTGGTTAAATTGAGGCTTGTGTCTTGTCACTTGCACCGTGTGCAGGTGTGCGTGATTGTGCGACGTCGTGTGATGTATGATCGCGAGCATGTGTTGGAGGATGTGTACTTCACTTCTGTTAGAGGAAGACCAAGCCTTTCCTGATGTGGATTTCAAATTTCTCAACATTGATTTAATCTACTTCAACCTTTCCCCACTGTGCACCCAACCACACCCCTATCATTCCCCATTATTCTTCTCACCCTGTTGGCAGCTCCGGGTGAGAGTAAGGGACAGGAGTTGGAAGGAGACACGCACTAGACGTGGTCATGGCAGTAATTATTTACAGTCAATCCCAAACAGTGCTCCTACTCCTTGTTTTATGTTTTATTTCGTTTTACTCTTTGCTTTGAGCCGAACACTGAAAACATTTAAAATGCCCTGGAAGTTGGAAAACTCAGTTTCAGAAACAACAAAACATTCCAAAAATGCTTCTTGATTATTATTATTATTATTATTATTATTATTATTATTATTATTTTATTTATTTATTATTATTTTAACCCAAGTCGCTCTACCCAGCAAGCTAAGTCGTACATATTGGTTGGAATACATTTTTTGTTGGCTTTGTTTTTGTTTACAATTCTCATCTTTATTGCAGCCCTTACAAGTCCCCGTTGAGAATAAGCAAGGATCCCCCACTCCCCATCTCTGAGAGCGAGGTCTTTTATATGGTAAGGATATGAAAAAGGAAATGAGTTCTGTTCGAACTGTTGTTGCAGAAAAGTAATGGTTAAAAAAAAACAAAGAACCCAATATCTCGGGTTCAATGTCCGAGTATGTGATTGATTGTAAAGCAAAATGATTTCAATGGATTTTGGTTTAGTAGATTGCTAAATGGCCAGGTATTTGTGTACATGGATGAAAGTATGTTACATGGTACAGGAACAATCACTTTTGATTGTTTTTGGAATGAATACCCCAAGGGGATAGTCATAATGTGAAAATCACCTGTAAACTTCGTCTTCTTCGTCTGCAGTCCACGGCTGCTGGTTGCATCATTGATTGAGGGCATGGCTATGCCAGTAATGCAATGCTTCTATTACTAGTACACTGGTGCTCATTTTGCCAACCTCAGAAGGATGATAGGCTGAGTCAACCCCACCTGGTTTTAATTCAACAGCTGACTGGGGCGCAAACTCAGGACCCTAAGATCCCAAGCCAGCCACCCGAGCCACGAAGCCAAGACCAGGCTTGCTTGTTTACTTAGAATTTGTGATACTGCATCATCATAATGATCTTTGGTACAACAGGGCAGTGTTTATGTTGACAATCTGTCATCACAATGGTTTGTAGATATTTATTTCTGCTAGTGAAGCTTGTTTGAATGGGGTTGCCAAGGAATCTTTGTAATATGAGTCGCATTGGAAAAGATCCACATTGCTTCTGGACCACGAGCTTGGTCACTGACGTCTTTGATAAAGGAAATGTACTTTCTTGTTTGATGTGACGGACAAATGAATATCAAATTATTTCACTTTTTTGTATTTTATTTTGTGCTCATGCATTAGATTGAACTTAAAAAAAATTGTATCCAGTCAAGGCTCATGGAAGAGCTAGAACATAGAATATATAAGGTGGATAAGAGTTCAGGTGTGCCAAGGAAGGACTTTGTATGGCAGAGGATACCCAGTCGGTGGTTGGCTTTTGAGGCCGACGTTAAAATGTGGTTTGCCCAATAATGATCATGTCTGATAGTGAGACCCAGGAGTTTGAGTGAGCAAACTTCCTCAAGAGAATTGTTAAGAAAGTAGATGGGAGGGTTTGCCAGACGGTCCTTTTGGAGAGAGACAGTGATAAATAGATAGTTTTTGAGAGAGGGAGAGAGAGATTTCGATTTCTGAGGGTTGGAAGACAAATTACAAGTGTTTGACCAGCTTGTGATTTTTTTTTTTTTTTGAAGGTCTAAAGGAGAGGGATGAGAGATGTCACGGCAGAGAGTGCAGTCATCAGAAAAGAACTAAAGAGGATTTTTCAGTCAGAGAGATTGTTGATGAAAATTAGGAGTGCTATGGGGCCTACAACACTGCCTTGGGGGCACTGGTGACATTTGAAAAGTGGAAATGGATCGAAGGGGAACATACTCCAGAGAGAGACTTAACAAGGTGCCACCAGGTTTTAGAGGAGGGAGACAAGTTTGAAATTCATTCTTCAGGTTGGATCGATGTTATTTTCTGGTTCTCCTGAGAGTGGACACACTTGTTGGGGGCGTTGTGGAATGACGCGGGCTTTGTCGCTTTGCACATTCTCAAATATATCAGCATGGCAAGTCGTTGGAGAGGAGGGAGAGAGGAGAGAAGGAAAGAGGAGGGGGGGAGAGAAAGAGCAGGGGGAGAGTGATAGAGGTCCATCAACCATTGATAGTTGCTGCTTGAGAATGAAAGAGCAATTACCTCCTCCATCAAAGGTGGACGGTCATTATGTTTTCACCACCGTCAGTTTGTCTGCCTGTTTGTCTGTCTGTGTGAATAGGATCTCAAAAAGTTAGGGACGTATTCAGACTAAATTTGGTGGACAGGTTGGGTGTGTCACAAGGATGAATTGTTTACATTTTGGTGAAGATACTGATCCTGAAACTTGAATTTTAAAAATTAATTCTTCACCATTGAGTAGTGATAGGACCAAAAACGATAGTACTGTATTTAGCATGATATTTGAAAAAAGCTCTGAAAGGATTATGACAAAACTTGGTGGATGAGTTGGGTAGGTGACAAGAACAAGCTCATTCGATTTTTCTTAAGATCTGGATTCAGATCCGGCCTATCAGTGGGATACAAAACGTAAATTGTTCAACCTGGCAGAGGTATGCGCACTACCGTGTGCCATTCCAGTTTATAATCTCATTGCTTTGAATCTTTTCTTGTTCACATTTTATTCCCATTTTCCACTTTCCACCCATCCTTCTCTCTCTCTCTCTTCCTTCCACCTGACCCAGCCACTTGTTGATGCTCAAGAAGATGATTTTGTCCTAACAAGTCCCTTGAGCTCTGGGTACGCTCATGTTAACATGTAAATACCATGTCAAGGACATCACAGTATGAAATGCATTTGAATGTATAATTTTGCCTTCTCTTTCTGTTCACTCTTAAATGCTCATTTTCACTTTTGCCAGATATACCTTTGTTACCCACCTTGTAGTTAGTAAACATGAAGTGAAATAGTTATTTTGCACAGTGTTGTACAAGATTTGGACGTTCCATCTTCTTTTTTTAATGAGCGATAAATTAAGCTTGTTATTGTATATGAGATTTAATTTGTACACAGGCATATACTGCAACTCCAAAAAATATCACACATTTGGGTTGTTGATGACGGAGATCCCAAATGTTCTGTCACTGCACTTTTAACTCCTAAAGTGAAAGATCTTGGTGATTCCATAGTTTAAATGTGTAGTCTCATTGTTTACTCTTGCTAGATTCATTGGTGAGACAGAACAATGGTGCACAAGAAATCCACCAATAAATTTTAGAACTAAGCAAGAATCGATTGTGATCCATCGATAATTAATTATTATCTACCATTTCGAAACATTCACAATCGGTTCCATCCCCGCGAATGCATACTTCCCCTACCTTTCCAATTTCTACCTTCAGGCTTCGTACACAGTTTTTTAGATATATATATATATATATATATATATATATATATTTTTTTTTTTTTGTATACCTTGTCGAGGCTCGTATGAGAGCTAACTTCCGGTTCTGGGTTTGGAGCATTGGCAGGTCTCCTTGGGGGCTCCATGCTGACGATCTCAAAGTTAAGTTTCCAGTCGTTATCTATCCCGTTTTAACTGTTTATTTTCTCACCTGCATGTTACTGTGTGTTCCTAGTTCGGTTTTGTTTCAAAAATCGTGCTATTTTATGAGATTTCGTCGAACTTGTCTTACTGGGTTCTTGAGGCCTATCCTTGAGGCTTGAGGCCTACCCTTTGTTCCCCTCGGTGTACGATCGTGTTTATGTTTTTTCTCCCCATTATCTTCAATTTCTATCTTTCCCACTTTCTTAACGTCCCCCATCCCAACTAATCACTCTTTTTCTTATCTTTAAAAAAAAAAACCGCTACCTTTCTCCGATTCTTCATCTTCGTCATCTCCTCTTATTCTTCTTCTTCTTCTTCCTCTATTTTTTGACAACACTTCCATGACCTAATCTGTTGAAATCTCTCTCAAACATTAATAATAATAACAAAAACAATCTCATAATGCTTCATCTTCCTCTTTCACACATGTGGTACTCTTTACTGTATCAGAATGCACTTCTCTTCTGCTATTTAAACAGGTTGCTCTCAATTCGACCTTTCCTTCATTCCTTGCCTAAAAAATCCAACTGTTACAGCGTTTCTTCTCTCCATTCTCTGAATTCGCCTTTATTGCATCCCTCAAGAAATGTGTTTAATCGCATAACTGACCTAAAACTTTAAAAAACCCCAGATTGCTATGAATGTTCGCTTTCCATCAACCATTCTTTTTTCCAACTTCAGTGCCAACTCACCCCTCTCACCCTCACTCTCAAAGCAATCATCCCATTCTTCTCCCTCCAAACCTCCCTCTCACTTCTCTCAAAAACTGCCCCCTCACCATTCTCCTACCATTCATCCTCCTCACTCATCCTTCTGAAAGTTGCCCCCCCCTCCCATCCACAAAGCTGCCTTCTTCCACTGCCCTCTTACCTCCATCTCTTCACTCCACCTCCTAAAATCCTCAACTGCCTTCTTCCCCCTCTCTTGTCCCCCTCCCCCAGCACCACAGAGCCTTTTCTCCTCCTCATTCGGCCCCCGCCCCGAGCTATTCTGCAATCCCCCACACCCTTTCAACAACACTCCTTACCTCCCCCCTCTGCAAAACGTATACAAAACAGTATATGTTTTGTTCATATATCTCATGTCTGCATGTTACACACTGTCAGATGA
>NC_140965.1:97904489-97959489 GCF_056783735.1 Eptatretus burgeri | reverse complement strand
TAATTGATTAATCAACAAATCAAAAACGTACACTTTATAGCCAAATCACTTGGTCACCGTCGTGTCCAAATATCAGCTTCCGAGCTCAAAAGGTACCTGAAATATTTCCCAGATGAAAAAGAAAATAAATAAGGAATTAATAAATCGATAATAATTAAGCAATTAATCAATTTATTTATTAATCAAAAAATTAAAAATAATATTTTTGCCAAAGCACATCTTCACTTTTATCTCCAAATTTCAGCTTCCGAGCTCAAAGGATGGCTGAGATATCACCCAGACAAATAAACAAATAAACCAATGTCACCCGCAGGGTGACCCGTATCTTGCCAAAAGGTGACCACGTGTGACTTCTTCAAGGTCACACTGAGGTGAACAGAGCTGCTATCCACCAGGAGCGACTCCTTGAGGAATATCTGCCTACGAGAGATTCCGATGAGAATCGTTCTACAGAGTAACCATGAAAAATATGCTTTTGCCTCATAACGTCATCAAATGACGTCATAATGTCTCAAGCTTGACATATCTAGAAAGCACTCATCGAGGTGTTCAATTTGAGGTACTTCACGATATGGTTCCTAAAACTTGAAAATTTGACCTTGGGGTCAAATATGTTTGACCTGAGGCACTAACCATGAAGGTCAAGGCCAATCGCCACCAAAAATTAATCAGCTGAGCGCCAGACCATGAACTATATTTCAATGAAGTTTGAAGATGATCCGATCAAAATTACTCAAAAAATAAGGGTTTCGTCGACTCCCCTGATTTGCGACAAAGTGACCTTGACCTTCAAAATTTTATGCACTGAAAGGGACCTCTATAGGCCTCTGATATGCGAAGTTACAAAAATTTCCAATGATAACTGTGCTCTGCAGAATTTTTTTATATGTGATTACAGACAAAAAAAAAACAAAAAACATACAAGCTGACTAACATATCTTGCAAAAACTTCGTTTTGGCAAGATAATAAACAAGAAAGAAAACGGGGTAAAAACTGAGTACTCCCTCCCTTCGGCACCTGGCGATGATGTCCTGCATCACCTAGATATGGAATTGGGAAGGAGTGATATACAATAACACCACCTAGTGCAAAACATACAACGGAGCAAATGTGGATGTCATCGAAACCGCAAAATTGACATTGAACTTACTATTCCTGGGTCTACATAGAGGTTCTAACCTTGTATTGGTTCTACCTCTACTTCCAACCCCAGCACTGGCCTTGAGTGGCCACCCAAGGTTAGCAGATGAGCATGCACTTTATCCTTACTCCGGTGCACATACTCCTTATACTCTGAAAAACTGGGAAAGAGGGCAGATGTGCCCGCTAGTAATGAATAATATAACACCACCTTGTTTGTTCACACCTGTTGCCAACAGGTGTGAACATGATATGATACTTGGTAGATACGATACTGTTCACATGAACATGATACTTGGAAGAACGTAAGCTCAACATACTTTGAGTAAAGACAATATGTATAGACTCCAGCCGACTGAGCTTCTATTTTGGATGTATGATGTCACGATCCAATATATGGCTGCACATAAACTGTATTATATGTATACGAGAAGTGTCTGGTGTCACTCCATTCGACTTACTTTTATGCCTGATGTTGTGTTGATGGTTAGGGTGGTGGGCTTGGGATCCTAGAATCCTGAGTTGAAATCCCACTCGGTTGTTAAATTAATACCAGGTGGGGTTGACTCTACCTGTCATCCTTCCAAGGTCGACAAAAATGAGCACCAGCTTGTTGGTACACTGTGTCGGAGTGGTGACCCGTCCAGGATTGTGCCCAAGAGCCAAGGAGACTGCTTAGGCAGCACCAATGCTCTGCACAGAGTATGATCCTAATGGATGAATGGCTGGAGTCATAAGGTGTTGATTTATTAGATTGCTGGCATGCAAGTTGTATGATAGGTCTTGCATTTCTCCCTTTTGGCCTATGTTATGGCGGATGTGAGAGAGAAATATATATATAAGCCCATAATAATTTTTTTTTTTAAATAATGAAATTCCATCAACCTTCCAGGGGATGATTTTCCGAGGAAGAGTCTGAATCTCATCAGATTTTAATCAAGTCCATTGACAGTTTTGGAACTTGCTTCAGTCATATTTTGCTATTGACGGGGCAAATAAGAGACTCTCTGGCATTTTCTTGACAGAAGAAGCATGGATCCCAATAAATGGGTTATTCGTGTCTCACTGATCAACATGGTTCAGTCGTGAGCCACATTGATGAACTCCCATTTCTGTTTCTTTGAAATTTCAAGGATTTGTTGAGAATTCTACTTTCTCTTCAGGAGTTGGTGTCTGCAAAGATGTGAAAAATATAATTACCACATTGGAATTGGTCCATGAGCTGGAGGGCCATTTCTGGCCAATTGGTACCATCTTGAGGGACCAAGGTTTGTTGTGATTTTCTGTTCGGTTGATGTATCTGGAACACAAAAATACACGATGGACATCTGAGTAGAGTAGCTCAAGCATTTTACACAGCTTTATGTGCAGCAGGGGTATATCCACAAAATACACTAATTTTATCATGTTTATGATTTGTTGGTGTCATTACTCAAATGTAAAGGAAATTTAAATCACATCCACATCACAAATCATGTATTTTACTTCCACACTGCAAAATTAGAAGGATACTAAGTTTTGTTAATTAATCTGACAGAGTTTCAAAGATGCTACATGTTCAATTGAATAGCAGAAGAAAACGTATGTATGTTGTGAAGTTCTTGAACAATTTTGAACAGAATGTGCCGCAGAGTTATCTTTAATCCCACAGTGTTGAATAAAGAAAATAGCTATTCGACATAATCATTAAACTGAAACAGGCAATGACAAATAATTTGAGAGATATACATTATGGAGTATCAATTGTCAACGTCACTGTCGTCATCGTCCTCATGATCCACGCTGCCGTCCGACTGTTCATCTTGGACCTTCATGTTCGCACACTCCTGGAGAACACGAGCAGCTGTGCAGCTTCGGCCATTGACCATGCATGTGCATGATGGCAGCCTTCACTCCCGTTTACACTTGCAGGATATAAATTCCAGAACATCAGGAGCTGGGGCACCAGACATCCACTCGATGGCAAGTCCACCATCGTCATTCAATACCCAACCATTACAGTCAAGTGGACTGGAGTTACTTCAACACTGTGGTGCCAAATGGCTGTTTGGTTACATGCTCTGGTAGCATGAAGCTTCAAACAATCCTGACACGGAGGTAGTTGTCCTGACTGGATATCACCATTCTTAGCAAGGAACAACTGAACCCGCATCTCGTTAACTTCTGAACAAATCCTATGTCACTGAAAGCTGTCTGAAACCTTGGATTGTTGATGAGTTTGTCCTGTCACCTTTCCACGGCCACTGAAAGCGCTTACTGTGTCGCAGCCTGTGTAGGAATGCAATCCCAATAAAGCTTTACAGATGTTTCTGCCGAGAGCACTAGCAACTTTTGTTTTGTCAACAAGTCTGGTGCGGGTTGATGATCCACATCGGATGAACAGATTACAGTCAATGTCATCATGAAAAGCCAGACATAGCATCATGACGTCTGTGTCTTCTGAAGCTACTATCACAGAATGGAAACTTGACGATGCATGCTTACAGTGTAGTAGCAAGCGTGTGTCTGCTTCCTCATGAGATGAATGGAGCTCGTCAACTTCAACTACAGCTTCACGGGTGATCTTGGTGCAGATATCCTCACATGTGACATAAAGGACCTTGTCTTTAAGTCATATTCTGTAGGGCTCTGTTCCCCCATTGCTCTGTGACGAATTTGATCCGCTTCGTCTTGCTGATGTCACAAGACAGAAGACGCCTCCATTGGTGTATTCAGTGACCGGGTGCTATGTTTGTGTAGCGGATGTCCATCAGTCGACCTCAGGGCCCTTTCTGCATCTTTTATAGATATCTGTTTGTAGATGTTGAATACTACATCAACCCTGTTGCTACTTGCTGATGTATTCAGTACAGCTGAAAGAAGCATATCAGCCACTTCATCAAAAGTGAGATTCTCCCCTTTCAGCTTCTGTACAATACTCATGCCATCAATGATACACGCTGAGGGGTGTTGGACGTTTTCCGCAGCAGAGACCTTACTTTCAAGCTTTCTGGCAAGGGCTGCTTTGTTGGTTTTCTTCATAGTACCATCACAGTTGGCCAAGGACGAGGGAAGGGGGTCTAGGGAGTGTTTCAGTACATCATTCATGTTCAACATTCTGATGGAAGCTATGAGTATCATCTGTCCAAACAGTTTATTGTCACTTTTGAGGACTTGTTCCTTGTTGGGTAGTTTTCTGCTGATCCTTTTGTGGGCATTATCAAATGTCTTCATCTGCATCTTTGGCAATCTGTCAAAGAATGGTTTTTCTCGTCCTTCAATACGCTGTATTTGATAATCTGTATATGCTGCATCCCCTTTCTTGTGAGCAGTCAAAAGATCATTGGCAACTTTTGGGGACACACTAGCACCAGTTGAGATGCTTATCAGCTCTGAAGGATTTTGACTGAATGGGTTTGTCCAGGTGTCTTCCATCAGATAAACCAAACTGTCAACATCAGTCTCATCCTCGCGCATTCTTGAAGCTGACAAATCTGTGTGAACCATTCTTTTGCTGCAGCTATCATCTATCATCAGCCTCATTTGTTTAAGACAGGTACTTCTATATTCTGCTGTGAGATAGTACCTGCTAAGAGCAGCAGGCTTCAAGCTGAATCCCTTTGTGCCTCCGGCTGTCTGTGTGTCCTTGTTGACTGTTTCTTCAATGGTTTGGTCAACAGAAAGTCTACCAAATGTATTGGTTGCACCTAATTGTCCTGAGAAACCTCCTTCTCGCATGTGCTGATGAACCTCTGGGTGCGTCTCGGAGAGCCTGGTCATTTGACAATAATAGACTGGGAGATACTTGGCATAGTTCAGCCTGTCATATGCAAAGCACCAAGGAATGGTACTTCGGATAGCAGCCAAATGTAGAACCCAGTTTCCTCCCTCAATGCTCGGATAAAGGCCAGGAGAATATCGACCATGTCGACATACGACATCCAGGACTCGGCAAGTTGTCCACCTGCGCTCCGAAGGTAATCGAGGCATTCTAAGAATCGCTGAACGATTATTGAACATGACGGATCTTGCACAGCAGCTTCAAATTCTTCCTATGATGCATCATCATGGAGAGTCTTCAAAATCTCAGTCGTCTTGGTCCTGCATATGATGTTCTGTTACCCTTTTTGCTCTCAAATTTGCCTTGCAGGATTATTTAGCGAAGCATGTTGTAGCCTATAAAATGCTTATCGTTTAACCTACAGTCACATATTATATACCAATGGATAGGAAATTAAGTCCGCTTTCCAATGGTATGTGGGAATATGCTATACGATGTGGAAGAATAAGGATACGTGGCACAAACTGACCACAAACCCTTAAATCTTGTCCGCAAAAGCGCCGTCCGAGCGATTAATGGCCTAAAACAGAAAATTTGAGATAATTAACTTGAGCTACTCCACTGAAAGGTCCATCATGCTATTTTGTTATCTACATTTGTGTCTTCAATCAGTCATATCACTTTTTTCTGGTCCCTCAAGATGGTACCAATTTCCATCTCAGCTCATTGACTAAATCTATGTGTAATGTTTTTGTGTGCACCACTTTGTCTCCAAAGCAAGCCGTTGACTGGGCATCATCGTTCTTTGGCAAATCTGAACTTGTATCAGCCCTCATCCACAGCTTCATTGAGTACTGCCACCATCTTTGGTCTGGTGGTCCTGCCTCACACCTTGCACTTCTTAATTGTGTGGAAACCGAGGCCCTCAAAATCATTGGAATCTCCTACGATGAAGCTGAGTCTCTCTGGGCCTGTTACTCTCACATCGCAAGTAGGTCTGTGGTCTCTTTGTCTTCTATCACCTCCTTTCTGGTCTCGCACCCTCTGTGCTTTCGATGCTCTGTCACCTCCCCACATCCTCCTCCCCTCAACCCCAAATCCTCACTGATCCTGTTATGACAGAAGAAACTGCTGCTAATAATTACAGGTGGTTTCTACGAAATGTCAGTTTGGAAATGTTCACTTCACTTTTTTAATTTACAAAATATTTCATTGTTTATTTTTTAACTCACCTGAAACGTAGTTCTGGGGAGCTTACGGGATGGCACGTCGTCCGTCTATCAGTCTGTCCATCCATCCGTCCCTCTGTCCACAAGTACTTTCAACTTCTCTGAAATCTCATATATGATTTTGATGAAACTTTACAACATCGTTCATCACTGTATATATACGAAAGTTTGTTTATGGCATAAAAAATCGGGCCCTTAGGGGGTCTATGGGAGTTGCCCCTCAAAATAGGTACAGTACTTGCTTTCTTCTCAGAAACGACAAATGCAATTCTGATGAAACTTGACCACAACCTTCATCACCCATGACCTACCAAAGTTTGTTCACGGCATTACAAAAAATCGGGGTCTGAGGGGGTCTACGGTGGAAGTTTATGGGGGGGGGGGTCAAACACGAAGTCAAACACGTAGGGTCGCCCCTACGAAGAGATATTTGCTTCCTTCTCAGAAACTGCACACACAACTCCGATGAAACTTGACGACAACCTTCAGAACCAATGGTGTACCAAAGTTTGTTCATGACATTGGAAAAATCGGGCTCTAAGAGGGTGTATTGGGGGTTGCCCCCCAAAATATGTATTTGCTTCCTTCTCAGAAACTATACACACAATTTTGATGAAACTTGACCACAACCTTCATCACCCATGATCTACCAAAGTTTGTTCATGGCAGGAAAAAAAATCCATAGGTATTTATTTTCTTCTCCATTATATATTTTGTGGGTCATCCTTACGTACAAGTTCTTCCCTGGTTATCTTATCCAGCCACTACCAGGTGAGCTCCCAGGGGTATTGCCCCAATGTTTGTTTATTACTCCCATGTTGGATTATTTAATTATCTCTTGCTTTTTCTTTCATTCTCACTGGCATGTATGGAGTTTTACTCATTTGTTTTACTGGCCTTGTTTTTATCTTGTGTTCTTACTGCAGAAATTTTTAAAAATAAAAAATGACGGAAAATATAGTGAAATAGTTTGATAATCCACATCGTAACCTGCGACCTCCTTTGTTTCCAACATGATCTTTCATAAACTTTTTCCCCCTATTCTTCATATTACAATTGAAATACCATATTTTAATGAAGTCATGCTTTATCTACTCACCTGCTCACCTGTAATGCTTTCGCGTACTCTTGCTTAACATCCATGTAACCATTCATGTGTTGCCCTCTGACCTTGCACCGCTCTCCGGATGCCCAGCACCTTGCACCTGCCACCCTCCCCTCCCACATTGGATGAGGGGGAAAATCTAGCTGCCCCCATCTTGCAGCTGGGCCCCCCAGGAACCACCTTCCTGCGGTATGGGTTTAAAGGGCTAAAGGGATGTTTCTTCATGTCTCATGTTGATATATCTGATGATTTTTCGTTTTACTCTCGCTGACTATCATGAGATGTTCCAAACGTTATATCACGTCATTTATTTCATTGCTTAACCTTCGTTTCTTTCAAGCATTTGGTGTATCATCTGTTTTTCATGCACACCTTGATTGTTGGCACATTTTTACTATCATCTGCCAGATTTCAGGAACTTTGTGTAGTTGTGTTTACAATGAAGCTGTCCATCACATTGTCGTTATCAATGTTACAGTATGACTGCATGATTTCACTTTCACTTTGTACTTGGTCTGTTGTGTTGTTTGCTGTGTCTGACTAGTATGAGGTTTTAATTATTTTTCAATGTGATTTGTGGATTCATCAACTAAAAGTTGACAAGAGTGTTTAACGCCACGGGGAAAGAGGTGCAGATGATGTTTCAAGGGTTTTAGCTTTTCATCAGAGCAGGAAAGGGTGAACGCTCGAAACGTCAGCCACATCTCTCTTCCCATGGTGGTAAACATACTCATCAACTTTCAGTTAATTATAAAAACAAAATTCATCGTTTATCTCGTCCACCTATACAAACCACCACGAGCCTTCACAGAGACTAGCATTCATTTTAATTAATTAGCTTGGCGAATTAAATAAATGCCATATAATCTAGATAATTACAGATGTTGCTGATTGACACTGTCCAACCCAGGCCAGTGGTTTTAGAACTCCCACACTGCGCCAGCCTTAAAGATGGGTCCCGTGAACTGATGATCCTGCGTGGTGAAGAGGGTGGCGGCTGGAAAGAGCACTTGAACGACGCCTCCGATGCAGAGATGGACTCCATTTTGGATGGTAAAGCTGAGAAAGATAATCAATCCTATCTTGTACAACAACTGAACAATTTTATTTACTTCAGCAGTCTTACCTTGATTAAGACTGTGTTGGTACCATATATATTTTTTGTTAACCTTTATTTTGTTGCACAATTTACTGTGGTTCGTCCCTACCTGTTTCTTAGCTCTGGGTTTGGAGAGGAATCCAATGATGGGCCGTGTGGTTCGAGTCGCCGCACGTACTTTGCCGCGCTACATTGCTATCGTGTCACGTTTGGCACAAGAAGGAGGGTTTGTGCCTCCTATGGGGGGGAAGCTGCTGAGTTCCATGGAGAAAAGTGTGTCTGCAGAAATTCCTGAGGGGGCTGTCACAAAACCTGTTCGGCTCGGGCTGCAGGTTTGACTGAACGATATTTCCGTATAAATATGACTGTGAATCTCATAGACACTTTGCCTTACATCAAAAGAGTTTCAATTTGTGAATGATGATGGGAACAGGAAGCCATAAGGCCTAGATTTAGAAAAATATACATGAAGAACCAGATCCTCTAATGAATCTGTTCTTCTCACTGCTTTTTTTTTTAGGTGATGCCAGTCTCTCCTGAACTTGTTCGCTCTCTCGGTGGAAATGACATCTCCTTTGGTCCTGTGGTCACATTGGAGCCTCGCCGAAGGAAATTTCATCGGCCGATCTCACTATCTCTGCCATTGCCTCTGCCTCCTGAAGGGCGTGGTGACACAGAGCGCAGGCCTCCTCAGAAAAAGGATATCCACCTACTCTGTAGCATTGCAGGTGTGCAGTCCTGTTATTTACTCCATTTCCAACTTGCTTCTTTCAGCCATTATAAAAATCCTCAACCTTAATCAAACTTCAAGTTTCACATGTACATTTCATTGTTCGTTTAAAAAAAAAAAAAAACTTGTCCATTGGATGGTGCAGGTGGAAGCATGCCAGCTCAGTGGGAAGACGTCACAGCTACGACTCCACTCCACATGGATGACCTGAAAAAGCAGATTTCCTTCAGTAGCAGCATTTCTGCAAGGTAATACTTGCATTATCTGATTCACTCTGTACCCTGTACCAGTACTGTCTTTTTTGTCAAGATCAGATTCAAAAGCTCAGTTTATGTTAAAACAGGTATAGGTGCTTATGGGGGAGTGGCTTCTTTCTTTTGGATTGAGGACGAAGTTTGGCCCATGATGATCATATCATGAACCATGCTCTATACAGATTGTCTGTACTGCCGAACCTAAGCAGATTATATGGCTCGGGTTACAAACCTGGATGGATCACCACTCCAGGGAAGGAATTTGTAATTTGTTCATGGTGCTGGCGAAAGCTCGCCTGCTCTTCACGAAGGACACCATGTGATCTTTAACATTCACCAGCTAATGCCGGCAGAAGGGACGCCCAGTTGAATGTCCATCCGAGGGACGGCACACATTGATGAAACACCGGAATGACTGTTTATAACTGGGTCGGGATTTGAACAGCTTTGAAGCAAGTGTGCTTACCTCTCGGCCATCCTGCCAGCCCTCCCATCATGCCTGTTCCAGATGCACACGCTCAACAACATGCACCTTTTAAGGTTCTTGTAAACCATCTAATCTCGAGTAAGAACTTTATCCCAAGATGCTGATACACATTGGCTTTTTGGGATTTTTGATGTCCACAACCGAAATGCAGACAGCCAACTTTATGTTCCCATTTGTTGATGGACAGCATGCTTCATGATGCAAAGTTCTGGAATGTTTTCTGTATTTCATAACAGTATCATTATAAGTAAGTAAAGCTCTTCCTTGTGCCCTGAATAAATTATTCATTCCATAATTAATTATTCGTTCATTCACTTTCTGTTAGAGGTTCAGTGGAATTGGCTCAGGTTCAGTAAGCGAAGAGCTCAAAGTGGTTAGAGACCAATCTAAAGTTCCTTTTCAAATGAGGCTTACCCAAAGGTAGCCAAATGCAAGTAGCATTCGCCAGATAACCAAACATTCGTGCGCGAGTATTCATGTCACAGGATATTGAACACTTTGTAGTCACTTCTCTTACAAGCTTACTGAGTACAGCCCTGTTAACAACAAAGTGAAATTATTGAAGTGTTTGCCCTGATACCTTTTATACCATCACATATTGTTTCCTAGTTCTACACTCATGATAGGTCATTATCCTGCCAAACAATCCCAAGAGGCCTTCCTTCTTCACCCAGCTGGGCAGCACTGAACTGCACACTAAAGCTAATAATAAAATAAAAAGGGAGATAACTTCCATGCATTTGATAGCCTTCTAATCGGTTAAATTACACATTGTTTAAAGCTTGGATAATAAAGATGGCCCATGGTTCCAGGGCGGGCTTGCTCTGCGGGCAAAGCACCAGTCAAATATGCTCCAAAATACTTGGTTTATGATACCAACCTGCTGATAAATATTACACCTTTTAGGGCTAGTGTAATATGTGAAACACAATGTTACTTACGTTGTTTTCAGAACTTGTACTTATCCCTCAACAAAGCAGTTCCTGTTTAATAGATTGCTCTCTTTTCTTCCCCTCGATGGCAGATTCTGGCCTGTGCTGGTGTCGGGTCCTGGTGACCCTCTGCCCCTTGCATCACGCCTCTATTCCCAACTGTTGCATGTGCCATACTTGGCACGCTTTGTGTTGCACACACGGGCTCAACCTTCTCCCTCACCTCGGCGGGGATCAGGGCAAGGAGACGGCACGGCAGTACAGTGTGTGTGTCGCACTGAGATGACGGGGCGTGGCCCAGGTGCAGCGGAACTGCTTTCAGGATTGGGGGACGGAGGCCTGACTGAAATGGCTCGAAGCAAAGAAGTGGAGGTACGACATGGTATTGGAGTGCAAGCAGAACTGTCCATCCTTTTATCTGCAGTCCATTTTCCCTCTGCACAAGTGTCTATTTACATGCTGTTTTTATTTCTTACAAGCCATTGATTGCAGAGGAAAATAAAAAAAATCATTATTTTTATAGGGTTTATAATGGCCTTTTTGGGGGGGTGTGCAATATTATTTTCTCTTTATTGAAAAACTGACGATGCAGAAAAAAGACAAATCACAGTTGTGACTGATCCAAATAATTATAGGAGGGTGTCGGGATAAGGTAGCCGAGTGGAGCTGATATATTTTCAAGGGCTGAAATCACCAATCGATGTAGCATTTCTCTCATGCCAAGCAGCGCACCTGAGACGATAGACCCGACTAGCGAGCCCGGGTGGACTAGTTGACCTGTAGTCCGACCTGAGCCGCAAGGTCCGAGAGAATGCCTGCTCCTGTGGATGTACATACCTTGAATGTGTTTCGCCTCCTCGCAATCATCTCACATTTCATCTTCTTGATCCTTTGCAATCTCTTTCTTCTCTTCTGCCACCATTGTGCTTTCATAAGGTGCCAAAGAATAATTGGGATTGTTAGAGGCCAAACAATGGCATCCATCTTGTCAGTTTTTGTTCAAGACTTTCTGAGAAAGGTAAGTATCGACTGAGGTGGCATCACCCACCATTTTTACCCCACGCACGTGATAAGCAAGGTTAAACAATTGGTTCACATCTGCCTGTCCCCACATGTCTACAAACGTTTGTTCATGATCGACGAACAACTTGATTTCAATTGATTGATATATTTTGAACATGAATCGGAAAGACACCTGCAGATTAGCAGTACTTTGGCTTTGAATTTGTCTCGAGGATATCATAAAGGACACAAACAATAGTCATGAAGAACTAATGTAACGCGTTAAATAAGGAGGTGTATAAGACAAGACACTGACTGCATCTACATTGGTAAACTTCCAGATTTTTTTTTTGTTCTACGACCTTTAAAGTCTGTTTTATTTAAATTGAACTATTAGATATACTTTGACAACGTATAACACAAACCACCTTTTCGCCACTTTCAAAACCCTTCTGTTTCGTAGTACTTGGACATGTTAAATAAGGTGGTGTATAAAACACTGCATCAACAGTGCTAAACTTCTGGAAGTTTTTCCATGCGACCTTTAAAGGTATTATTTTATTTAAATTGTATTATATACTTGAACACTGTGCGAGGTAAGGTGTTTCATGAACCCTCTCGTTAGTGTTTGGTTCAGCTGGAATGAATAAAACTTGGTGTAAAAAATATGAAGAAAACTAATTCTGTAAGGCTCACTTGGCTGTGCTTGGATGGGTTTGAGGGTAGATGAGTCGTGTCTGAAACCTGAATCCTATCCAGGCTCCACCTGTTCACTCCATCTTTGCTTTTTACTTGTTCGGGTTCCTTCTTGGTCTTCCGTTTGATCACGACATGTGTTGCATGGTCACAGTATAAATTTGTCTGAGCTGCATCTTCATGACATTGGGACGTTATCAAAAACCGCCACTCCTTGGTACAGGTCTACGCCGGTCGAGCGGTCGGGGTGCACTGCCGTGGAAATCTGGCCATCGTCTCCTCGAAAGTACCTCCAGAGTTCGTATTCCAGCCCTTCCAGCTCAATCGACTTAACTTTGCACTCAGGGTGAGTCCTCTTTTGTACATTGTCTGCTGATGATTGATGCATCCAGCTGTAAAATGCTGATGAATGTACATTGCTGCCTGGGTTTGGATCTCATCTCAGCTATAAACTGTCATCCTTGGGCGTTTCGCAGGTCGGGCGATTTGTCAATAAGTGTGCCTCTGAGGTCGGGCGATTTGTCAATAAGTGTGCCTCTGTCAGATGTTAAACTAGGTGTCCCGTCTGCAGGCATTAGTTGGTGGACATTAAAGATCCCATGGTCATTGGCGAAGATTAGGCGAGCTTTCACCAGCACCCCAGCCAAATTTCAAATTCCTGCTCGATCCTGCAGGGGGGAAGCGCATCAGCAGCACAGCGGCACATCAGCTCCACCCCCAGAAAATGATGCCACCTGCAGCCAAGTGCTGCATACAAAAGAAGAAGAAGAAGAAGAAGAAGAATGAATCATGCTAGTTCCATGCAGTAATCTACAAGATATCTCCTCCTCCTCTTATGATTAAGAGCTTTAAATTTTGCCCATCACAGCTACTGTGGAGACAAAGCATAAGCTATAATATGGTAATGATTCTTATTGTTGTTTGTCCTTTATTAGAGAAGGGCTTGTTAAAAGGTGACGATGCAGACACATTTTCAGAAGTCCAAATGCATGTCACTTTTTGAAGAATTTGTTCAGTAGCATGTTGTTCTGCTTCTGCATCCAGGTGCGTGATTCCACCCAGTCATCTTCAGGACGCCTGAGTTTCGTGCAGGCTCCTGGTGAGACAGTTTGCAACCTGAATATCATGCTGCCTCCCACAGGCAAGGTAACCGGGTGGGGATAATGAAATGTTTTCCGATCACATGCAATTCTGGAGGGGGGAGGGAGGGTGGTTGATAATTTGGGGCATGTAATAATGGTTCTTATATAACCCTTACAAAAAAACAACTCCAGTGATTTTTCTTGAAATCTGGTTCGAATAATCCAATGACATGTTAATAGAATGCTCTTTTTTTTGAGGGGAAGTCTTGCTTTTACACCAACCCCTCCCTCTTCACCAATCTTTGCTTTCTGAATCTATCACATCATGGGATGCGGAGAATTTGAAAAGGTGTTTTACATGTGTGAATTTACAGTGCTTCACTTTTTACATGACTTCTAGGAGCTTTAGCTTAGTTTTTTTCATTGTTCATGCACTTGTGCAGTAAAATTGATTCATGAATATCTTTGCTTTTGATTCTCTCCTCATCACAAGAGGGAGGATTAGCTCCTTACAGATATAGTAAGGTTAATTTTGCAATATCAGCACTGAGCTGTAAATTTAAAGGAAGGTAATAATGTTGAACACCGATGACATCACGTATGTGCTTCGGGGTGGATCCAAGTTTTATTTTGGGGGGGGGGGGTGAGGTGGTGCTCACCGTCAAGTCATGAGAGCTAGTGAAAAATCTATTGGTTACAGGGTCATCGTGTGATGTAGAAAATGAGATATACACCATACTTGTCAGCGACATCAACGACTTATTAGAGAGGGATGGAAACAAGATACTATTCACCCAAAAGAGCTCTTTTGCCCTGACGAAGGGTTCATGCTGAAAATGTCAGCCACTCCTCACTTCTCACAGCAGTTAACCGAATAATATGAGCTTTTTCTATAAAATAGTCTGTTCTTGATAAATTACACGAAAATAAATTCATACCTACTTTCATTCCCAAAATTAACATTCAAATCAATTAATGGATGAAGTTAAACAGAACAGTGGGAATCTCCTCCTCCTCCTCCTCCTCCTCCTTCTTCTTCTTCTTCTCCTCCTCCTCCTCCTCCTCCTCCTCCTCCCGTTCGGGGTCGCCACAGCGGATCATCCATATGATCCGCATAGTGATTTGGCACATGTTTTACACCGGATGCCCTTCCTGATGCAACCCTGGTTGCCTCTTACAACGCAGGGATATGGTACACCTATTTTAACCGGGGTATACACCGGCCCAGTACACTAGTACTCATTTTGCCGACCTCGGAAGGATGACAGGCTGAGTCAACCCCCTACGTGGGAATCTACACTGTGTGATCTAAAAGACCACACATGAGCTACACTGTGCTAGATTACACCACATATGAGCCACACTGTGCTAGATTATACCATATGTGATCCACACTGGGCTAGATTATACCATATGTGATCCACACTGCTAGATTACACCACGTATGATCTACACTGGGCTAGATTATACCATATGTGATCCACATTGTGCTAAATTACACCACATAAGATCCACACTGTGCTAAATTACACCACATATGATCTACACTGTGCCAGATTATACCACATGTGATCCACATTGTGCCAGATTACACCACTTTAATCTACACTGGGCTAGATTATACCATATGTGATCCACACTGTGCTAGATTACACCACATGTGATCTACACTGTGCTAGATTACACCACATGTGATCTACACTGTGCTAGATTACACCACATGTGATCTACAATGGGTGAGATTACACCACATATGATCTACACTGTGCTAGATTATACCACATGTGATCCACACTGACTAGATTATACCACATAATATGATCTACACTGTGTTATACCACATATGATCTACACTGTGCTAGATAATTCCACATATGATCCACACTGTGTGCGATTATACCACATATGATCCATACTGTGCTAGAATATACCACATATGATCTATATTGTGCTAGATTATACCACATATGATCCACACTGTGCTGGATTATACTACATATGATCTACATTGTGCTAGAATATACCACATATCTACATTGTGCTAGATTATTCCACATATGATCTACATTGTGCTATATTATACCACATATGATCTACATTGTGCTAGATTATTCCACATATGATCTACACTGTGCTAGATTATACCACATGTGATCCACACTGACTAGATTATACCACATAATATGATCTACACTGTGTTATACCACATATGATCTACACTGTGCTAGATAATTCCACATATGATCCACACTGTGTGCGATTATACCACATATGATCCATACTGTGCTAGAATATACCACATATGATCTATATTGTGCTAGATTATACCACATATGATCCACACTGTGCTGGATTATACTACATATGATCTACATTGTGCTAGAATATACCACATATCTACATTGTGCTATATTATACCACATATGATCTACATTGTGCTAGATTATTCCACATATGATCTACATTGTGCTATATTATACCACATATGATCTACACTGTGCTAGATTACACCACATGTGATCTACACTGTGCTAGATTACACCACATGTGATCTACAATGGGCGAGATTACACCACATGTGATCTACACTGTGCTAGATTATACCACATGTGATCCACACTGACTAGATTATACCACATAATATGATCTACACTGTGTTATACCACATATGATCTACACTGTGCTAGATAATTCCACATATGATCCACACTGTGTGCGATTATACCACATATGATCCATACTGTGCTAGAATATACCACATATGATCTATATTGTGCTAGATTATACCACATATGATCCACACTGTGCTGGATTATACTACATATGATCTACATTGTGCTAGAATATACCACATATCTACATTGTGCTATATTATACCACATATGATCTACATTGTGCTAGATTATTCCACATATGATCTACACTGTGCTAGATTATACCACATGTGATCCACACTGACTAGATTATACCACATAATATGATCTACACTGTGTTATACCACATATGATCTACACTGTGCTAGATAATTCCACATATGATCCACACTGTGTGCGATTATACCACATATGATCCATACTGTGCTAGAATATACCACATATGATCTATATTGTGCTAGATTATACCACATATGATCCACACTGTGCTGGATTATACTACATATGATCTACATTGTGCTAGAATATACCACATATCTACATTGTGCTAGATTATTCCACATATGATCTACATTGTGCTATATTATACCACATATGATCTACATTGTGCTAGATTATTCCACATATGATCTACACTGTGCTAGATTATACCACATGTGATCCACACTGACTAGATTATACCACATAATATGATCTACACTGTGTTATACCACATATGATCTACTGTGCTAGATAATTCCACATATGATCCACACTGTGTGCGATTATACCACATATGATCCATACTGTGCTAGAATATACCACATATGATCTATATTGTGCTAGATTATACCACATATGATCCACACTGTGCTGGATTATACTACATATGATCTACATTGTGCTAGAATATACCACATATCTACATTGTGCTATATTGCCACCACATATGATCTACATTGTGCTAGATTATTCCACATATGATCTACATTGTGCTATATTATACCACATATGATCTACACTGTGCTAGATTACACCACATGTGATCTACACTGTGCTAGATTACACCACATGTGATCTACAATGGGCGAGATTACACCACATGTGATCTACACTGTGCTAGATTATACCACATGTGATCCACACTGACTAGATTATACCACATAATATGATCTACACTGTGTTATACCACATATGATCTACACTGTGCTAGATAATTCCACATATGATCCACACTGTGTGCGATTATACCACATATGATCCATACTGTGCTAGAATATACCACATATGATCTATATTGTGCTAGATTATACCACATATGATCCACACTGTGCTGGATTATACTACATATGATCTACATTGTGCTAGAATATACCACATATCTACATTGTGCTATATTATTCCACATATGATCTACATTGTGCTATATTATACCACATATGATCTACATTGTGCTAGATTATTACATATGATCTACACTGTGCTAGATTATACCACATGTGATCACACACACTGACTAGATTATACCACATAATATGATCTACACTGTGTTATACCACATATGATTATGCTAGATAATCTGACATATGATCCACACTGTGTGCGATTATAACATATGATCCATACTGTGCTAGAATATACCACATATGATCTATATTGTGCTAGATTATACCACATATGATCCACACTGTGCTGGATTATACTACATATGATCTACATTGTGCTAGAATATACCACATATCTACATTGTGCTATATTATACCACATATGATCTACATTGTGCTAGATTATTCCACATATGATCTTACATTGTGCTATATTATACCACATATGATCTACACTGTGCTAGATTACACCACATGTGATCTACACTGTGCTAGATTACACCATTATGATCTACAATGGGCGAGATTACACCACATGTGATCTACACTGTGCTAGATTATACCACATGTGATCCACACTGACTAGATTATAACATAATATGATCTACACTGTGTTATACCACATATGATCTACACTGTGCTAGATAATTCCCACATATGATCCACACTGTGTGCGATTATACCACATATGATCCATACTGTGCTAGAATATACCACATATGATCTATATTGTGCTAGATTATACCACATATGATCCACACTGTGCTGGATTATACTACATATGATCTCTATATATTGTGCTAGATATACCACTATATGCACAGATTTATTCCACATATGATCTACACTGTGCTGGAATATAGCACATGTGATCCACACTGACTAGATTATACCACATAATATGATCTACACTGTGTTATACCACATATGATCTACACTGTGCTAGATAATTCCACATATGATCCACACTGTGTGCGATTATAACACATATGATCCATACTGTGCTAGAATATACCACATATGATCTATATTGTGCTAGATTATACCACATATGATCCACACTGTGCTGGATTATACTACATATGATCTACATTGTGCTAGAATATACCACATATCTACATTGTGCTAGATTATTCCACATATGATCTACATTGTGCTATATTATACCACATATGATCTACATTGTGCTAGATTATTCCACATATGATCTACACTGTGCTAGATTATACCACATGTGATCCACACTGTGCTAGATTATGCCACATATGATCTCCATTGTGTGAGATTATACCACATATAATCCACACTGTATGCGATTATACCACATATGATCCACACTGTGCTAGAATATACCACATATGATCTATATTGTGCTAGATTATACCACATATGATCCACACTGTGCTAGATTATACCACATATGATCTACATTGTGCTAGAATATACCACATATGATCTATATTGTGCTAGATTATACCACATATGATCCACACTGTGCTAGATTATACCACATATGATCTACATTGTGCTAGAATATACCACATATGATCTATATTGTGCTAGATTATACCACATATGATCCACACTGTGCTAGATTATACCACATATGATCTCCACTGTGCTAGATTATACCACATATGATCCACACTGTGCTAGATTATACCACATATGATCCACACTGTGCTAGATTATACCACATATGATCTCCACTGTGTTTGAGTGTTCTGATCCTCATTGAATGGAGGATCTCAGATGGAGGACCTCATTGTATATTCACCCAGCTGGAGGATCTCATTGTAACAGAAATTTAAAGCAGTGTCGGTGGTCAATCTGGTGGTCTCGATACTTTAAATGACTTTCTTATCCCTTTTGTAAGCTTTTACGATACTTTGATCAAGCTTCTGGACCTTTGTATTGAGGAGCTTCACTTCATTGAATATTATTGGTTGTTCTGAACATTAACTGTCTGGAATGAGGTGAGTGCAGTTTTCAGCTTTTGTGCCTATCTGTGGTTTATTTGTCCCAATCACAACTTTCATTAAATGAGTCCACACCTGGGTCCTCATGAGGAGAAATTATGGCATCCAGGATGATTTCCAGAAATGCTTATGGGCACGTGTGCAATTCGACCCAGTGTGTCTTACATTACCCAGGCAGCCTATTGTAGGATGACGAAGTAGGTCCACCTCCAGGGTCAACTCAAGAAACCTGATTTATTAAATACGTTGATTTGAATTTATCATAAAATATCTGAAAATATATCCCCTTTGAAAAGAGCAGGAAGCGCACGCAGCCTTTTGTGCCTGCAGCCAATGCTGTCTTTATCCCAGCTTTAACTTTTCCTGAAAACATTTTACTGAGGTTCACTCATGTCTCATTTACATGTTTCAAGAAAGGAGTCAGCACAAACCTCATCAGGGCAATAGGTGGATGGTTACGGATAGCTAACATCACCTACTTTCCTCGTGGGTTTACAAGAGAGCTTAATGGAACCACCATGTTTTGTCCAAGACTTCACTAACAATCGTATTTCTCATATACTATATATACACCACCGGTCAAAAGTTTTAGAACACCCCCATTTTTCCAGTTTTTACTGACATTTAAGCAGTTTAATGTTTCAATGTACTCTGAAATTAAAGCATAGAACAAATAAACAATTGCAGATGAAAAATAAATCATGGAATCGTTTTGTTGAACAAAATTTAATCTAAATTTTTGACTCATCAAAGTAGCCACCTTTTGCAGATATAACATCTGAACATACTCGTGGTATTCTTTCTACAATGGAAATCAAATATTGTTCAGAAAGTTCTTCCCAACACTGTTGCAGAAGTTCCCACAAATGTGTTGCACTTGTAGATTGCTTTGCTTTCACCCTTCTGTCCAGTTCATCCCAAACCAGCTCGATGAGGTTTAAGTCTGGAGACTGTGCTGGCCATCTCATGATTTGAAGCCTTCCGTCTTGTTCTTTTCTTCTCAGGTAGTTCTGACATCGCCTGGAGGTGTGTTTTGGGTCGTTATCTTGCTGTAGGATGAACCCCTGACCAACTCGGCATAGACCAGAGGGTATTGCATGGCACTGCAAAAATGCTGTGGTCACCCTTTTTGTTCAGGATGCAAGTCACTCTGTGAAAGTCGCCGACTCTGGATCCAGAAAAACAGCCCCAGATCATCATGCTTCCTCCTCCATGTTTGACAGTTGGTGTCACACACTGAGGAACCACCTTTCGCCTACTCGACAGCGTACAAAAACCCTGCGTGATGAACCGATGATTTCAAATTTTGATTCATCAGTCCATAAGACCTTCCAGTTTTAGTAGTCCACTGGCGGTGCTTCATGGCCCAGGCAAGCCTCTTTTTCTAATTTTGCCTTCTTAGCAATGGCTTTCTTACTGCCACTCGACCTGTCAAACCTGCAGCTCGAAGTCTTATCTTGACAGTTGAAACTGAGACTTCCTTACTTTGACCAGTGTTAAGCTGTGCTTGAAGCTGCTGTCCTGTGAGCCGCCGATCACGCAAGCTGTTGACTCTCAGAAACTTGTCTTCTGATTGTGTTGTGGCTTTGGGCCCGCCAGACCTCTTCCTGTCAGAGTTTCCTCCAGTTTTCAAGTGCCTTTTGATGGTGTCGGAAACTGTACTCACTGACACCTTGGCTTTCATTGCAATTTCTCCAAAGGAAAGACCTACACTTTTAAGGGTTATAATGGTCTGTCTGTCTTCCTTTATTAATTGCCTTTTTCTCACCATTATGATAGCAATATACTACTGCCTACAGTACAATGTTGTCCAAATAATGCTTCAGAGGGTGTAGCAACACAGTCTGTTCCAACACTGCTTTTATACAGATAGAGGGTTTGTAACTAATCAACAAAAGTTGGGACACCTGTGGGAATTGTTTGCATCAACTTTCAAGGCTTAATTTACTTCCATTGCTGCAGAACAGCTGCAGTTGCTAACCCATTACTTGTTCCCTGAAAAAGGCCTTTTTAACAACTCTGAAATTTACATTATTTTTCAGTTTTTGGGAACCCAAACTTTTTTTTTAACTGATGACAGTTTACCGCTTAGCTTTGTACCATTTCAGGTTATTCACTGGACTTGAACTGCTTAAATTTCAGTAAAAACTGGAAAAATGGGGGTGTTCTAAAACTTTTGACCGGTAGTGCATATGCACATGTGCACACATATGTCCATAGTTGAGTGAGTGAATGAGTCAGTCAGGCTGTCCATATACATTTCAGTCTTTATCGCTGAACCAAACACGATGTTGATGAAACTTGGCCACAAGCTTCATACCTGATGCCTAATGAAGGTATATTGACCACATCAAAATCTGTGCTCATTGAGGGGGTCTATGGGGGTGTTTTTGTCCCCCCCAAAATAGGTATATTCTCTCTTCTCCGAAACTTCATACACGGTTTTGATGAAACTTTACCACAACCTTCATCATCTGTGATGTACCAAAGTTTGTTCATGGCATTAAAAAAAATCAGGGTCTGAGGGGTCTGCGGGGAGGGGGGGTTGGGGGGGGGTTGGGTGACTGTTACTCCTGATCCAGGTGAGCTTCAGGATGAACAGGCCTATATTTTTAATTTACAATTTATTTATTGTATTTGCATGTTTATTTGAATTTAAAAGTCCCTGAAGTGTCCATCTTGTTTAACCCATGTACCCCACTCCATCCCTTTCCCTTCCACAGATCTCCTCATGTCTCTGTTCCCCACTATTTTTTCATTCCCGCTCCTGCCCCTCTTGTCCTTCCCCTTATTGTGTTTCTGTGTGTTAGCTCTTATATGAGCCTCGAAAGTGTACACAAAAATATAATAATAAAAATTTTAAATGTAAATATTACACATTTATATATATTACACATATACCTGGTGTTGGCGCAGTGGTTAGGGCAGCGGCTTGGGAGGTCCTGAGTTCAAGCCCAAAAGGTCCTGAGTTCAAGCCCCGTTGGGCCACTGAATTAATACACCAGGGGGTCGACTCAGCCTGTCATACTTCTGAGGTCGGCAAAATGAGTACCAGTATACTGGGCCAGTGTATACCCCGGTTAAAATAGGTGTACCATATCCCTGTGTTGTAAGAGGTGACCAGGGTTGCGTCAGGAAGGGCATCCGGCGTAAAACATGTGCCAAATCACTATGCGCATCATACGGATGATTCGCTGTGGCGACCCCTCACGGGAGCAGCCGAAAGAAGAAGATATTTATATATATATATATATATATATATATATATATATATATATATATATATATATATATATATATATATATATATATATATATATATATATATATATATATATATATATATATGTACATATATACTAGCGATACCCGTGCACATGCACGGGATAGCAGTACAACATAGCTGGTAGCAGACGACAGACCGTACACGGGGAATGACAAAAATACGCATTGTGCAAAATGCAGGTGGTACTATGGAACGCCAAGACTTCCCAAACATTGTCGGCATGTCCGCTACGTGCCACAGCAATTTCATAGGGATCGTGTGACGGCGAGCCGAGTTTTTAGTGTGCCAGCTTGGTATTATAATAGAGATATATATACTTTGTGTTTATTTCTGACTGCCATCGATTTTCCTCGATATTTTCTTGAAGTCCAGGAACCGAAACCTCCTCTTCCCATCAGCCCTTGGTTTCCATATTCGCGGTCTCAACTATTGTGGCATTTTCCAGGAACCTAAACCCCGTGATATTGCAGGCTTTACTATATGTATGTAGGTTTGTATTTATGCATGTATATATGTATGTGTGTGTATGTATATATGTATATATGTATATATATATATATATATATATATATATATATATATATATATATATATATATATATGTGTATATATATACATGTGTATATATATATATATATGTATATATATATATATATATGTGTGTATATGTATATATATATATATATATATATATATATATATAGATAGATATATACACATACATATGTACATATTGCCCCTCTCCTCAACAAGAGCAAAGGGAAAGCTCCACCCCTCTCTTCAGCAAGAGCGCGAGGAACGTTCCACCCTTCTCCACGCAAATTTCGGGCAAACACACATGCGCAGTACAAGTTGTGCCCTTTCCTCAGCAAATTCACATTCTATACTCACTTTGTGGGGTGGGTAAACAGATAGTTGTGCATATCTGTGTTGTTCATCATGGTAGTGGATGTGGTTGTTTATTTGTCATGGTCATGTGGTATGACATCTTGTGAACTTTGGAGAATACTTTTGGTCTTTATTGGTAAAAGGGTGCAGTGGGGTTGGGGGGGGGGAGAGGAAATGCAACCCCCTAATCCCCTCATCTGGATCCACCTCTGGTTTTCGATACTGAGATATAAGCCATTGCAAACTGTTTTGTGGACAGGTTGGAGGATATCAAAAGAAGGATCTCGAGCCTATGGAGACAATTGAAGGTAAGGGAACATAAACAATGACAGAGCAATCGCTTAAAATGTTGTAGTTGGAATAAAATATTATTGGAGGAAATCTTATCAAATTCCGGTAATTCCCTCTCCCCACCCCCAACCCACCGTCCCTTCCTCACCTCACCCCCATTCCACCAGCCACTTTGTCACACCATTATAAGATGTAAATACATTGTACTTCCCATCAACCTTCACCAGATCACAATTTAAATATGGTGCCCTGGAAGTGGTCAGGTCTCTGAGGTTGTTTCTCTGAGCTATAAGAAAGCTTTTTATTGTTCATTCCATGTTAAAATACAGTTCAGTTCAAGGGTGTCAATTATTTTGACAAATATCATGGTGAGAGGAAGTTGTCATAATATGTTGAAGGATGTATTTATGAGCTCCTGAAGTCCCCAAATATTATGATTTATTTCTGTTAATGACAACTTGGAGTCCAAGGAGGAAGGTACTCACTGCTTAAATTATCTGCCTCATAAAGGGCAAAACAAGATGTTGACTATTTTAACACACTGTTGTGTAGCACTTTTATTCTAATTGGATGACAAGGCCATACATTGAAACGAGCAATCTAGAACATGTGCATTGCAAGAGCTACTGGAGCATCACTGTTCTGCTGCAGACTGACTTCCCATACCCCCAGGATATCCTGTAAACGTTCCGGTTCTAGTTTGAATCAGACTTAACCTGACAATTTAATCCATGAGCGACAAGCAGTCATGCATCAGTATTCATAATACCACCCTCATTAGGAAAACAGTTATGAACAAGAACGGCACTCGGTCAAGTGCATATCTCTGCCAGGCTGAACAGTATATGATTTGTTTACCACTGATAGGCCAGAATCAGATCAGGATCTTCATCAAAATCGAAACAGTTTGTCCTTGTCACACATTCAACCAGTCCACCAAGTTTTGTCATAATCCGTCCATAACTTTTTGAGATATTGTTCTTTACTCGCAGAGTACCCGCCCTACGGGCAGTCTTGGTCCAAGCATGCAACTCATTCTTCTGATGCATACTTTATTTGGGTGGTGTATAGGTAACTGACAGCTCTGTATAGGCAAAAAAACCCCCAGGTTACGTGTATGAAGCAAAAACATACCAACTGCTTAGAATTCAAAACACCTCACAGTACTGGAAACCGTGGGGACAGGAATACCGCACTGTAAATGGTGGAGACTTGTAATACCCTCTCCCACCTGGAGGCGGCGCTACACATTTACCTGAATATTTTGTGCCCCCTCCCCCCACTCCTCCAAGACCACCAGCAAAGATAAAAACACCCCTATACATTAATTGAGGTTATGCTGATCCTCTGTATCAAGTCTGGAAGTAATTGACCCAGAACTGTAGAAGGAGTAGCGCGACAAAAACACACACACACACACACACACACACACACACACACACACACACACACACACACACACACACACACACACACACACACACACACACCGGTCCTTGAATTATAGTGAAGATACAGAATCGTTTTTGGCCCTATCTCTCAATGGTGAAGAATCACTTTTTAAATTCTCATATCCAGATCCGGATCCTCACCAAAATCGAATCAGTTCGGCCTTGTCACAGCCCCAACCTGTCCACCAAGTTTCGTCTGAATCCGTCAATAACTTTTTGAGAAATCATGCTCACCGACAGATAAACAGACAGACAGGGTGAAAATATAACCTCCGTCCGTAATGACGCAAGCATATTGGAAAACAAGGGGATGTACCATCTTTGTTCTTTAATCCAAAGCAGTTTATATTATGTAAGACAATTGTATTTATCATTTAAGGGAGATAGCTGGTTCATACTTTTTATTGGTATACGGAGCTGGGTTCGTGGCGGTTCGCTAAGCTGAGCTTTCAGCTGTGCCAAAAGCAAGAAAATAAACTTTTATGAAAAAAACCGGTGAATTAAGTTGTTATGGTGCTGCGAAAAAAGAATTCACATCAGTATTCAACTCGTGTGTGCAATGAGGATGCTCCAAATCTTCCCTGGAATTATGTTTATAAATCAACTTGTTTAGAACCAACCTGACAGGTAATCATCAATGTACCGCATGGCCATTCATCAGTAAGTTTCGACAGTCTTGTTGCGTTTGTTGCGCAGCCATTTCATAAATATTCGCTGTCCCATCCTCATTGCTCGCTCACTCGTTGCCGTCTTGATTTTCATCACGCTCAATAAAGCAGAAAGTACGTGATTATGGGTATTGGTCACCAATCCTATAAAAGCAAATGCCTTCAAAGTTAAATAACATTCTTTAATCTGCTTTTTATAAACAAAGGTCCATGTCTACTTTGAGTGACCAAAGACATGGTTCACATTTGAAAAATGCACATAAAACTAAGATGCTTCCCCCCCCCCAACATCAAGGCTCATGGAAGAGTGAGGTGACGAACAGTAAAAAATAAAAACAGCTAAATGATATTGCGCCAGTTGGACACAATGAGAGAGAGAGAGAGAGAGAGAGACAGAGACAGAGACAGAGACAGAGACAGAGACAGAGACAGAGACAGAGACAGAGACAGAGACAGAGACAGAGACAGAAAAAAAAGAAAAAAAAAAAAAGAGTAACCTGCAAGTAAAAGGGTTAATGGGGGAAAAATATTGTGCGTATGGATGGGGGATGACATGACATGACATGGCAGTGTGCCACCTGCTTGAAACCCTGGAAGGAAGAGTGTGATTGAATAGCCACAAGAAGGCAGTTTCACAAAAGAGTGTGGTGTGTAGTAATCCTGGATTTTGGGAGTTGAACCAGGAGGCGGTTACTGGAATTACATGTGCATCCTGTAGAAGTATGAGAGAGAGCAGAGGGAGGTAAACCCGGAAGAGAGGCCACAGATCTGCTTGCAATCCGAGACAACTGGCCTTGCGCTTCGACCTCATTGTGGGAGACAATATTGCATCAAGTTGTTGTTATGCTGCTGCTACGTATTAAGTAGTTATTATTGGGCTGACAGGATGACTTAGAGCTATGTACACTCGCATCTAAGCTGTCTAATCTGGATTTGAATCCAGACCCAGCTATAAAGTGTCATCCCGGTTTCACAGGCAGGGTGATTCATCAATGTGTGTGCCGTCCTTTGGATTGACGTTAAACGTGTACCGTCCACCGACATTAGTTGGTAGACGCTCAATATCCCACGGTGTCCTTCACAAAAAGTATCGGCGAGCTATCGCCGGCACCCTGAACGAATTACAAATTCCTGCCCGAACCAGCAGAGTGCATTGTATCAGCGGCACAGCCGCACCCTCAGTCAATGACGCTATCCCGCAGCCTTGTGCTGCAAGCGAACGACGATGATGACGAATTGCTATTGTGGACAATGCGGTCGATGTATTAAGTTGTTAAACTACAACCTTCTTATCTCACCTATGTTTTTGTTTGCATTCTCAGATAATAAAAATAAGTGTTTAATAATCGCATTTGAAAATTTCTATTGCTGAGATAAGTGTTCATGATGTTAAATCGTGTACCACATTCTTCATTAAACAAATAAACAAAAACACGAGAAAGCTTCAGGTTTTGTTTGTTCTTCACATTGAAGATTTAGAATATTATTTCCCTATGATGGATTCCTGACTGAAATGAAAATGTGCTTTGGCCTTGCATTTTTGCCTTGTACGCAAAATGTACTCTTCCACAACTCTTTCCTCTCCCTCCGTGTTTTCCTCTTCCTTTCTATACGGCGTTATCTTCCCTTACCCAAATCCCACATATGTTGATGTTTCTGTTAACAACGATAAGAGACGTTTATCGATGCTCTTGAATGAAGTGATAGTGCGTGAACCTTTTATAACGATGTGTGAACGGAAATGTCTGCTCTTCTGAGAACTACCGTTCAATACTCGAACGACTATTTCACAAGTCACTCCCTTATCTTCGATGCCCTTTGCCCTAAGTTCCCATACTCCTCCTTTCGATCACTCCTAAAGGAAGGATTTTCCGATGTGTAGGCATATCATCGATGTTTGCACCTATTTTGGAGAGGCAGGACTCTAACAAGACGAGAATCCACTGCTTTATTGTGTTGAATGCTATATATTACATTCTTTGAGATATTTCTTTGTTGTTAAAGATTGTCAGTCATTGTTTTATGAATAATGTTAAAATGGTTCTAATCTACTGTTTGTCTTTGTTTTTCCCCTTTTATTTAACCTCTGTGCTCATCAAACCATTTGTTTGCTTCTTTTTCAATTTATTTTTGGTAATCTTGGATTTAAAAAAAAAAACACCATTTGCTTCAAATATGAAACCTAAACTTTATGCCTCAAGCATCCATGCATGAGCTTGCCTTAGGAACACCAGCATATACAGAAATGCCTTTGAAACATATGGAGGTGACCAAAGAACCACCAGAATCATTTGAGAAGCAGGAGGCAGTTGTGGGTGGAACGTCACCTGGGGAGCACTCTGAGGAACAAGTCGCACAGGATATAACGTTGGTAATCTTGGAGATGGAACCTTCTCTGACTGGGGATATCCTTGCTTCACCGGAAATGGTTTCTGTAACAAAGGTTCAACTTGCCTCGCAGAAATCTCCAAACATCTTCTCAGAGGCAAAACCAACAACAATGACGCTGCATGAAATGCTTCAGGAATTTAAAATGGGACCACAGTCTACGCCATCACCGATTTCTGATAACGAGTCAAGTGAATGGGAAGAGTTCACGGCGTCAGAAATTCAAGAAACGAAGCAATTTCAATTAGAGAAGTCCGTTGAAGATCTCACAGAAGTTGGACTTCTGGATGGTGGTGTCTGGGGGCAGCAGCTGAAAGGGTCCTCTGCTTCTCAAGTATCGTTAGTGGAGAGTGACCTATTTATCACTCCACCAAGTTCACCAACAGGTTTATCAGCTGCTAAAGCAAAAAGGAGGGAGGGAAAGGAAAAATTCATACCCATGGAAGTAGCAAAGGATGAAATCAAACTCCGTCACGCTGCAGAATCTTCAAGCAGAAGAAGCACCACACAGGAAATGATGATAACAAGAGTCGAAGAACTGATGGAAGAGACTCTCGAGGAACAACCGAAAGAAGCTCAGGGTTCTGAGTTTCACATTACACCCATGCTTGACAAAAATGCTTTGGTAATGGCCACTCCTAAAAAAGAATTTGGAGACGAGTATGAAAAAATTCATGATGCAAAGGAGGAATTACAGAAAATCAAAGATGCTCTCCACTCTCCAGAAAAGGTAAAGGAAGAGCCAAAAGCTGAAGATGCAGATGCGGAAGAAGAACAGATGTCCCAAGTAAAAGTTTCCAAAGAAATCAAATTGCAACTCATCAAAGAAACTCAAGAGGAAATAAACCAAATGCATAAAGAATCTAAAATGGAAAAGGAGAAACCAATTATAATTCCTTTTACCATTTCAACAAAGGAGATGCAAGAGCATGATGGTGGCAAGCCACAAATAACGGACGCAGAACAAACCACAGATACGATATGCGATGTAGAAGAATCACTGGCAGAAAAAGCAGAACAGCCAAAACTTTTGAAGCCAATGGAACAAGCAGATGAATCGGATGCAGAGGTTAAAAACAAGTCTGTTACTTACATGCTGACATATGTGACAGAGCTGCACCTGGGTCCAGATGGACGTCGTGTAGCCTCGAGCGTCCAGGCCATACCTGAATTTCACACGACTGAGGAAACAGAGATTGTGGCTGATGTTACTTTGTCATCTCCTGAGTCCAATTTGAGGAGCAACGACCCTGTAATAATGGCAGATGATGATCGTATGGAGGATGTTATGGATAAATCACACGCGTATGCTGACATACAAATGCCTAAAGTACAGGATTTGTGTTTGGCAACCACAGTGCCATTATCGTTTGAAACTGACGTGGAGGCATTTGAAAAGCCTGTACCTTTAGAAAGTGTGGAAAGTACTGAGCTTGCTTTACAGGATGCTTTGTTTGCTCCAGAAGCTTTGATTGAACCTGATACAGTTTTAACTGCCTCTGAAACTTTTGAAGTCTTTTCAAAACTTCAGCCTGAAAGTGAATCAGAAAGTCCACAATACTTTCCTCGGGAAGCAGTGACGGATGTCACAAAAGCAGGCTTACCAAAAAAAGTCATGAAAGAAGTTAAAGCCTCTCCAAGTGAACAACTATCATTGGTTGAGGAAGTTATTTGTTCCTCTATCATCGAAAGTGTTAAAGTGGTCACAGATATTGAGAAGATTTGGATTGGTTACAAAGATAAAAGTGACTCATCACTTGTTCAGGAGCGATCGTTGGAATGTCCTACAGAACCGCTATCCACAATTCCAGAGGACTCTTTTGTATACATTGAAGAAACTGAGAAAAAAACAAAGGAAATCACATCAGAATCCCCAATAGATATCCTGCCAACTTATTCTGAAATTGTTACCCAAGCACCAATGTCCACGGTATTAACTAAAGGACTATCAGAATCCGGAACAGATGAGGGCTACCCAGAATCTCTTGCAGCAGAAATGCCAGAATCACCTACAGACAAACAAAGTCTACACACGACTCCCATTACGGATGATGTCCAGGCGACTTTTATAAAAGCGAACATTTTGCCAGAATCACTTTCTGACAAGTCAGTGGCATTCTCGAGCATGGTTGAGGTTTTTCTCCAGTCCATTCCTGAATCACCAGAAACAGACATGGTTGGAGACTCTCCGACAGAATGTGTTACGCATCCCACTATCGCAGACGATGTGCAAGAAATTTCAACACAAGAACAGGCGGCTATAATGAAAGAAAACCAGATGTCTACTACCTTAACACAAGGAAGAGAGGTCTCGTTAAGGAGTCTATCCTCTGAACTTTCAGGTGTATCTGTGGAAGGAGATTATTTTGTCGGTATTAAAGAGAAGATTCCTACTATTGCCGATCTCTCAGCCCAAGCGATTCAGTTCCATGATGAATTAAGTGATGAAGGTTCAACAAAACACCTTTCACAAAGCTCGTTATCCAAGAGTTTCTCTTACGGAAGTACTTCCGATACGGACTTTCATCGACTGAAGGAATCGCCTCCATCTGGTTTGTTAGCTGCACCACTTATATTGGTAGAGCCTCCTTCTCCTTTGCCAAGTCCTCCCACTCCAACTTCATCATGTAAGATGACATCTGCCGATCAGAAACATGATCAAAAAGATGCTGAACCTCACCCAGTTGGCAACGGTGCTGATGGTGAAGAAGCAGCAGCTATGTATCGTAAACCGATGTCTTCAGGACTAGATGAGGCACTGCAGGAAATTTTTATCTTGCAAAAACAAAAAGCTCCCTTTGAAGAAGTGCAAATGATTGAGGAAATGCCTGAAATTGCAGAAGATGCAAAAGAAACATCTCCAAGTTATACGGCTGGTAGTCGCATCGGTGACACGTTTGCAAAGAAGTCATTTTCTGCAACTGAACTATCAGATAAAGGTTTCAAATCACAAACTGATGAGTCAGATTATGATGGTGGTGCTTTGGTTACAAAAACAGTGACACATATTACAGAAACACAAGCAGAACCTGAAAAATTTGCAGGTTCAAGGAAAGGCTTACTGAGAGAGAAACGGGAGCATTTCGAAGGTGAGAGGATAAAAAATTTGAATGAGAGAAAATTGTAATTGAAATTCAAACAAAATGTTTTACTGAAAATCTTTCGTGGATCAACAACTGGACATTCAATCATTCGTGATCAAATTATCCATTGTTACTTATATCAGAAATTTTACAGGAAGAATATAGAGCAAGGTGGGGCAAGATGCTACTGTTGCGAAACAGTGGAGCAAACCCCTCTCCCCATCCCTCAAACATTCCCTACCCAGCCCAGTTCATGCATGCTCCTCGGTCCTTTTGTTCAGTATCCTGAACATCATAATTTGAAACTGCACGTATACGGTCAGCCAATTCAAGAGCTTTCTGGCGCAGACGTTCAGTATGCTGACGATATAACCATGACCGACGAGGTTATGGGGGAAGGAGTGGTGGGGGAGATCATGCCCCCACCTTTCCTGTCAGGGTCATCACGTCCCATCTTGCTCTAAATTTTGACCTGAAATCTTTGTAATATCTTAATTGAAATAATTGTCTAGTTTTTCAACACACTCACGGTTGTGTTGTTGCTCACACATTCACAACTATCATTTTGTTATCTGTGATAATCATAAATGGTTGGAATATTGCATGATTTGAGGGGTTACAAAGACCATCACTTTATTTTAGTGAGTTTTTCTACTCCTCATAATTTAAGTTCTGATATCCTTGTCAACAGGAATAATGCAGTCACTGGATCAAAAGCTGACTTCCGGATTGAGAGCCTTTGAGGAGTCTTGGCCAGAGACGACAGATCATACAAAACCAGAAGATGGAACACAAACGTGAGTGAAGCATTTTCTTGGGAACACACTCCCTGATATTTTTACAAGATTACACCAGAACAGAAGTAGGGTGTGATTTATACCTACGTTTCCCTTTTTCAGTGATGATGCAGATCAGGTATCACCTGTTACCTCTGTCCAGGAGGCATTCGTTAAATACAAGCTTTCTCTTCCTGTTCCAGCACCACAGGATATGACAAATATTTCTGCAGCAGACATTGAGGTAAGCAGTTCCAGTGAAAATGTCTTTGCTTACACTTGCATGTTTGTTCAAAATGTGGCAGCTGGCAACACAGTCAACTCTTGCAATGGGTAATAAGAAGGTCTGCATCCTGACAACAAAGGTCATTCATTGTCATGAGCAAAACCTTTTTCTTAACGTGGTCCATTTTATTTTACAATTTCTACCTTTTGGATGAACGATCACATTCATTTAATTTTCTACCTCAAATCAGACCATATCTCTGTCTGCAGGAATAAGATGGACTCTACCAGACCATGTCTGCATCAGCATTTTGGCGGGGCGTGCGTGCACACACACACACACACACACACACACACACACACACACACACACACACACACACACACACACACACACACACACACACACACACACACGTGCAGTCTTGTGGCTGCTGGTTGCATCATTGGTTTGGGACGTAGCTATGCTGCTGATGCCCCTGTTACCAATACACTGGTGCTCATTCGCCAACCTCAGATGGATGACAGGCTGAATCAACCCCACCTGGTGTTAATTCAGCAGCCAACAGGTGTCAAACTCAGGACCTTAAGATCCCAAGCCAACCACCCGAACTACTCAGCCAATGAACGCCAGGTTTTGTTTGAGCATCAAAGTGATAAATTAAATAAAATATTTTTTTAAAAGAAGACAAAATACAAGGACACAATTGGACATATAATACAATATGCTCTATACTTTGTTGTATATTTATAATGACATCCATTTTGTTTCTTCTGAATACATTTTTCAAATATTTCTTGCTCTTCTTCATGGTAAAAACTTAGTGTTGACATTATCAGAACTGTTAACAATTCATGAATTTTGTATAATACAGTAAACCTTAAATATTGTGGTTTTGACCAATTGTGGGCAACCAGTTTATGTACCGATTTAGTTATCTCGGGGCTTAATCTCGACCAATCGCCATTTTTGAGCTGAGTTGTAAGGGTTATCTGGCACCACGAGCCTTTTGTTATTTCGTACCACGAGTTATCTCGCACCACGAGCCTCACGCACTGTTAATCATGGCACCCAAGTGTAAAATTATCAACAAAAAGTATTTTAGTTATTCTTATTATTAATAGTATTCGCTGATTTATGTTGCTGCAGAAGAATTTTAAAATATACATCGACAGATTACACATAGAAACAATTTAAGAGATTAATAGGGGGAGGAATGGTGGGGGATTTTCGACACATTACAGAAGGGAGGAGCACATTTAATCTGCTTCTGAACGTTCTGTTTCAGCACAGCAGGGGACCTCATCATAAAACCGACTTGTATTTATTTTAAGCCTCCTGTTGGCTTCGTGGTTAGGGTGGCTGGCTTGGAATCTTAGGGTCCTGAGTTTGATCCCTGTCGGCTGATGAATTAACACCAGGTTGAGTTGACAGCCTGTCATCCTTCCAAGGTCAGCAAAATGAGATCCAGTGTACTGGCATAGGGGCACAGCAACAGCAGCATAATCATGCCCCAACAAAATGAGAGCTACCTGGCAGCTAAGCTGCCATACACAAGGAGAAGATATTTATTTTACATGCTTATTTCAATTGTAATGTGTTTATTTTTGGCTACTGCCAACCTTCCATCACTGTATATTTTCTCAAAGCCCAGGAACCTAACCCCCTTTACCCCATAGGCCTTTGGTCTTAACCATCACAGTTTTGAATATCGTGATATTTTCTAGGACCGTAACCCCCTCAATATTTAAGGGTTTACTGTATTATAATGAATTGCTCACATACTTTTACATGTTTTGATTAATGCATTTCTCTCTTTCTTTCTTTCTTTCTTTCTTTCTTTCTTCCTGTGATGCACCATTGTATACTGCCAAGATGGAACAACTCGACATTACTGATCCACAGCCAAAAGACGAAGACATCAAAGCAGAGGATGAAGCAGAAATGACAAAATCACAAAATGAGATTGCTATGCTCAAGTTTTTAATGAGCCCATTATTTGTAAAAGAAGGAAAATTGGAGAACGTTGCCAAACTGGAGATGAAAACGACTGATTTCCCAGAAATCTCGTTAAAGAAAATATCGACTGAGCAGGTCCCTGTAACTGAAGCAGAAATTTCTGGCACAAAAGAGTTTAGGACCGAAGACAGTGAGAATAAAATCTTTATTTCCAATTTATTTCCTGAATCGAAAGCCAGTCCAAAAGTCACTTTGGAAAAGACTCCACTGAAAGGAGAGGTTGCACCATCGCATGCTCCAAAACAATTTATAGCTTCTACAGATTCCCCCAAAACGTCCCTGCTTTCAGATTTCACAGACATTCATCCTGCCGAATATGTTGAAAAACATAAAACTTACGAAAAAAAAGCCCTCACAACATCTCAGGAAAAATCCCAAGATGAAAGCATGATACCCCAAGCCGTTCTTTCTACCACGGAGCCTGTTTACACTGACAGTTATTCAGAAGAAATAGTTCGAGCAGAAGCCATTATACAAGAAGGTACCCCAATTGTAAAGGAGGGGATTATCAGAGATCGAGTTAGAGTTACAACTCAAATATGTAAGCCAGGTTTTACCATACAACATAGCACTATCACCATGGAGAAGGTTATTGGGGACCAGAGCACCAGAAAGATCAGCACTCCCTCACATGGAGACACTTGTGAGTCTGTTTCTAAAGGCCTAATAGCTGCTAAGCCTGCAGATATAATTTCAGAGACTCGTATGGATTTAACGAACGTCTTTGAGTCACAAAGCCCGAGCCTATCGACTTTAGAAAGTGAGCAAACGACAGAGATTTTTTCAATCCCACAACCTGATTTATCTTCTTCTGAAGATGACTTTGTTCACAGAATGCCAACAGAAGATTCATCGCTATCAGAAGCAACTGTAATTGAGTTGCAGATGGAGGGGATGCATGTTCCTCCAGAGTTACCCATTGATGAAAGCGTGGAAACACACTTAGCAGATATAGCAGATGCAAAGTGTGAACGAGAAACAAAGAAATCTACTATCAAAGAGCAAAAGACAGAACAATCTATCAGAACGTTCGATATTTTGCAGTCTTCCATCTCCACGCCAACATCTCCTGAAAAACCTGCAACCTTGCAAGATGTTCAGGTTGGTATTGACGTATTCAGACCATCATCATCATCATCATTGTCGTCAGTCATCACTGTCATCGCTGTTGTTATTGTTGTTGTTACTATTTTCTTATCATGGATTTCAAATCCCATATGTACTCATAAGATCTAATTTTCTCAGGTTTTGATAACTTTTTGGGTATTCTATTATAATAGTAATGTTAAAACCTGATATGGTGGATAGAACATTGAAAGACTATCCTAATTTTGACTTACCATGAGCAGGATGGATTTCGTCTGTCATTACCTCCACCACCAAAGGTGGATGGATGTTATGTTTTCACCCTTGTCTGTCTGTTTGTTTGTGAACAAAATATCTCCAAAAGTTGTGGACGGATTTGGACAAATTTGGTGGAGAGCTTGGGTAATGTGACAAGGAAGAACTGATTTTAAGTGATTTTTTTCACCATTGAGTGATAGCACCAAAATGATATACAGCAAGATATCTCAAAAAGTTATGGACTGATTCGGACGAAATTTGGTTATATGAGTTGGTTAGGTGACAAGAACAAGCCGATTAGATTTTGGTTCATGTCCAGGTCCAGATCCGGCCTATCAGTGGGATACAAAACATAAACTGATCAACCTGGCAGAGATATGCACTCTACCGAGTGCCTTTCCAGTTGTCTTATTAAGCTACATGAAAACACCCATATTTCACTGGAACCCAAAATGAAACACGATGAAAGAAACCAAAGTTGTACTTTTAAATTATTTTCCCATGGCAACAAATTCCTTGCTGACAATATTCCCAAATTATGTTATCCCATTTCCTGTTCGGTGATTTGAATTTTATGACCATATGACAGGAAGAATCATGATATCTATCTTAATATTTTGGCACGCCCCTTTCTTTGTTCCACCATCAGATTTTTGTTACTGCATGAAATGAAACAAGATTTGGCACATATACTAATGATATTATTGTCTTCCTTAAGAGGCCCCTCAAAATTCGTTTTGATGCATTTTCACAAACTCCAACGGATTCCAGTCAAATTCGGTACGATTATGGCTTTTGGTCCAACTTAGGTCATTGGCTATAAATTTTTTCCATAACACTTCCGATATTCAAAAAAAATCGATAAATCGATATCCCTTATGGGATTTTCCATTCAAATCCACTCAAGTTTAAGGCCTACGGGGGATGCAAATTTCCACTTTGCCCCGGGCGCTGTTTACCTCCGCTATGCCAAGCTGTTAGGGTTAGGGTTAGGGTTAGCTACCCTAACACTAACCCTAACCGCTAACCCTAACAGCTAACCCTAACCGCTAACCCTAACCCGAACCGCTAACCCTAACCCCGAACCGCTAACAGCTATTCAGGAAATTTGCAAGAAAGCCCGAGCAACGTGGGCATTACTACTAGTTCATACATAAATAATCACTTGCTCAGAGATTATATTTTCTGTGTCATCTTTCTGTCAGCAGAAACAGATCTAAAACAAAATGAAATTTTTATTTTTTTACAAATAAGAAAATATTATTTATTATTAAGTTAAAATTAAGAATAGGATAAAAACTTCCAATACAATGTGTTGTTTGTTTGTTTGTTTTTCTTTGTAGGCAGCCAAATGGATGTCAGAGATACCTGATGTCGATATACCGCTTGCTGAGCGTTCAGACAAATTTGCTGAGCAGGATGACACGGACAAGGAAGTCCCATTTACTGCTCTATCTGACCAAAAAGATGACAAAATTGATTCTTGGAAAACAACAGAAGAAGAAAGTTTTGTGACAGACCTGAGCAAAGAAAGAAAAGGATTTTCAGTGCATGATGATCCACAGTCTGAGGAAATTATGTCACAATTTACTGATGGTAAAACACGTCCACAACCGAGACAATCACTGCATTCTGAGAGATATTCACCAGCTGAGGAAAAGAGTGAGGAGGATCGCACATCTTCAGAAACATCAAAAGTACAAGAGGAGTCCGATTTGGAACAATATACTGCATTAACGAGTGAACAATGTGATGAGGTGAAAATGGAAAAGAGATATCGGGTTGAGACTGTGCTAACAAGAACCGTCACATCTCATGAGCATAGAACAAGACAGGTACATGAAGATTTTTCAACAAAAAGTTCAATCCCTGCAGATGACAAAACAAAGAGCTTGTCTATGATGCCATCACCACATGAGATTTTGCAAGAGGATGAAGGAACTTCCAGGAAAGGGATGTTGAAAGCTTGGACACCTGAAATAGAAGTTGCAAATATTCGGACATTGAAATCTTGGAAGTCGTTGGAACGTGAAGAATTCCCAGAGAAGAGACTGGCAGATGAAAAAGTCTGTTTTGCACCGAGTGAAAAAGATAGTGAAGAGGGTAAAGGGCAATTCAAATCTGATGTTGATCTCAAAAAGTTAGACATTCAAGTGTGCGACGGATCACCCAAACTGGAACATTCTCGTGAACCTTCCATGATTACTGAAGAATCACGAGAGAGAAAAGAAGAAAAGGAGATTTTGGAGAAGAAGGAGGACAAAGTGAAAGGCAAGGAGGATATGGATGTGATGGAGGAGTTGGAAAGCAAAAAGGCAGAAAAGAAAGACTACAAAGATGAAGAAGTATGCGTGGAAAAGGAAGCGACACGAGAGGAGGAAAAAGAGGAAAAGAAAGGAGAAGTAGAGTTGCAAGTGAAGTTGAAAAAGACAGAGAAGCAGAAGGAAAAAGCTGAAGAAGAGCAAAAGGAGAAAGAAATAGATTACAATGAGAAGAGAAAGGAAGAAAGTGAAAACATTACGGAAGGGTGGAAGGAAAAGGATGTAAAAAAAGATAAGGAACCATTAGAAGACACAATGAAAGAGTCACGTCCGACAATCGCAGAAGCACATATTCCGGGAGACCATAAAGATACACGGGACGTTTCACTTGAAAAGGTTAGTCATTTATATTTCAACCTAAATATTGTGCTTATGTTTTAAAGTATTCATCAAGCATGCGTCATATGCATGTATTATTCGAATAACAATACCAGTGTTGATGTTTGTCAAATGTAAAAACAAAGCAAAAAAGAAACACCAACAAAGTTACCTTTAAGAGTTGCTTTAAGAGCATCATTTTGTCCACCAGTTTATATGAGCCTCAACTGCTTCTTTACAAAAAGATTAAAGCCTGAATGCCAAGCCATAAGGCAGGATATAATTACAAATTTCTTTTAATGTGATGATTGCTCAATGCCAACAGGAAGTGGCTGAGGAATTGGGAGCTCGAAGTACAAGCTCCGATGAGGAAGAGTTGGTGACTACCAGGGTCATTCGTAGACGAGTTATTATCAAGGTAGCATACTCATACTAACTGTTGAAGGAAAAATAGAAGCTGTAAAGGTGTTGTGATTATCCTGAGAAGGGAATTGTGCTTTGATGGAAACATGACGTTTCTGTTTCATCAGGGGGATGATTTTGAGGACATGCCAGGCGAATCCGTAACCGAGGAGCAATATACAGATGAACAAGGAAATGTCGTCACTCGTAAGGTACAGATGATGCAGAATGTCGGTAACTAACCCTGAGAGCCATGCAGCATGCTTCTCTGACTTGAATATACATATACCATGCGGAGTGTATCTCTACCCAAAGCAAAAAAAAAAACCTTGAGAGATGTAAAAAAAATAATTTGACCTTCATTGAGTAACAAGCTGGTAGTTTCACCATTTGAACCATAGTCCTCTTGCCTGTTCTTGTAATTCCTACACTCTACGAAAGAGTAGAGGGGTGCCCACAACGTCATAGATGTTTCTGTGGCTGAGAGCCGAGCCTAAACATGTGCTGTTGGTCAGGGCAGGAATTTGGGCAGTGTACCGGCCCACAATAGTCTAATCTTCGTAAAAGACCGATGGATATTTAATGTCCAAGAGCTAATGCTTGCAGATAAGTCCATCCAAGGACACTTTGTGATATAACGCTGTCTCTGCGAAGTGCCAATCAGACAGTTTATAATCGGGTTGGAAATCGAACCTAGACGAGACAGCTCAAATGTAAGTACGTTACATCTGCACCGTTCTATCAGAGTTTTCAGTGCATACTAACTTGCATGTCTGGATTTTAAACTCACTGGTGTTTTCAAGTGAAGCAATAATTGTGTTGCAATTCAGGCAATGTACTGATTCATCATTGGACTCTGCGTTTCCGATGTAGTATACTCTTAGAAACACGACTCGGCTCTCTGTGCGCACAGTTGTTTATTTTCTTTTAATTTCCAGGTAACCAGAAAAATCATACGGCGAGTGATGGCTCCAGGTGGCACAGAGCACAAGGATGTGACCATGAAAGGAGACGAGCAACAGACAAACATTGAGGGGACTGACTCTTCTCTCATTCAGCTTGGAGAGTCACGTGTGGTCAAACGCACAGTCATCAAAACAAAGGGAAGGCATTTGGAGGTAAGCCGTTCTGTATTTATAATGCCTGTAGGAATACCTCAAGTGTTAAGCATGCTGTGGCTGTTGAAGCAAGGAAGTAGTAGGATGCAAATAAAGGTAGCGTTATCCATTTACCTTGAGTTACATGCCACCGTAGTATGAAACCAAGACCTGTGTGCACTTCATAGGCTTCTGAATTCCATTGTCAGTTTGTTCCGTACACGAAACAGCATGGCGTCGCTTCCCTCTCTAGCATCAGACATTCTGAGATTAATTTGAGATTTACAACTTCGTTTAAAGGGCTGGCAGGATCACATAGCGGTAAGCGTAATCTATAAACGGTGATCCTGGTGTTTCACAGACAACGTGATTCATCTGCAATGTGTGTGTCATCCCTCAGATGATGTTAAACTGACTGACCCATCTGTTATCATTCGTTTATGGATGTTAAAGATCCCATTGTGTCCTTTGCTCAAAGAGTAGACGAGTTATCACCGGCAGTCTGAACAAATCACAAATTCCTGCTTGGACTGTGGGGACAAGTGGTCTGGTCTTCTTTTTTGTATACACTGTCGAGGCTCATATGACAGCTAACACACACAACGTACAACAAGGGGAGCAAGAGACAAGATGGGTGGGAGAGGGAAGGAAAAAACCAGTGTGGAACAGACATGAGATCTGTCGAAAGGAGAGGGATGGGGTGGGGTACACAAGGTAAGCAAGATGGACACTACAGGGACTTTCAGGTCCTTACATGACAGGGACTTTCAGGAAGGAAAGCAGGGAATTTGAAGGAGGTGGGTTTGGTGTGGATTAGCGGGGATAGAAAAGATCATGGTTTTGGATGGGGAAGATAAGAGATGGTGGTGAACAGCTGTTTTGAAGACCTGGAAGAAAGAGCAGGATTGAAGAGAGTGTGGGTGTTTGTTCCAAAGGCAGGAAAAAAAGAGGAATGAAAGAGTGAAGGTGAGCAGTGATTCATGATTTTGGTAGTTTTACCAGAAGGGGTTGTTGGTGGATCTTGAGCACCCTGCGGAAATATGGTGGGGACATATCACAGACAGAGCAGGGGGGGGCGAGACCAGAGAGGAGATGGTGGAAGACAGAAAGACCACCGACCTGCCTCTGGTGAGAGAGTGAGAGACCCAAAGACTCAGCTTAATCGTGGGAGATACCAATGATCCTAAATGCCTTGGTTTCCACAACGTGAAGTCAAGCTAGGTGTGAACCAGGAGCACCACCCTATAGGTGGGAGCAGTGCTCCATCAGACTGTGGATGAAAGCTTTGTACGTGGCCAGGAGCTCAGGTGTGCCAAGGAAGGACTTTGCACGATGGAGGATGCCCAGTCAGCGACTGGCTTTGGAGTCCAACTTAGAAATGTGGCTTTCCCAGAAAATATAATTGCAGATAGTGAGACACGAAAGCTTGATTGAAAGGACTTCTTCAAGAAGATTGTTGAGGAAGTAGATAGAGGGGGTTTTCCAGATGTTCCTTTCGGAGAGACATCATGAGAGTGCGAGATTTATCAGGATTGAAAGACATGTTCCATGTATTGGACCAGCTTGTGATTTTATCCAGGTCTGCATAAGGTGAAGAGGCTGCTGCCTGCTGATCAGAGGGATGAGAGATGGTACGACAAAGTGTAGAGTCATCAACAAAGAGATGAAGAGGATTTTCCAGAAAATCTGAGGGATCATTGATGAGAACCAAAAAAAGCACAGGTCCAAGAACACTGCCTTGAGGAACTCCAGCCTAGACGGGAAGAAGAGATGAGAGAACTGCATTAAGAGCCGTGCTTTGACTACGACAGGAGAGGAAGTCTGCAAGCCATGAGTGGAGACTGCCTTTGACGCCATAAGAAGAGCGCTTGGTGATTGCTCTGATCTCATGTTAGGCATTGAGGACCTCCATCCATTATTGGGAAAGCAGAAGTAGCATGTCGAGGGTAGAGTGACCTGGTCAAAATCCAAGTTGATGGTCGGAAATCAAGCTATTGTAGAAGAGGAAGGATTTGATGTCAGAAGCGATGATTGATTCCGTGACCTTGCTGATGATTGGGAGCAGGCTGATTGGTCTGTAGTTGCAGGCATCAGTTTTTGCACCTTTTTTTATGTAGAGCGGAAATGTTTGCTGATTTTCAAGCAGATGGCAGATGACCTTGAGAAAATGAGAGGGTGAATAGAACAGAGAGAAGGTGAGCAAGAACAGCCCAGCAGGTTTGGAGAACATGAGGGCTGATGCCATCTGGACCAGTTGCAGAATCTGAGTCGAGGTGAGACAGCAAGCTCTCCACCTTATCAAGAGAAAAGGACACAGAGTCGAGGGACAGCCGGATGCAACTGGGTAAGGTGGGTATACAAAGTTATGGGTTTGGGACACAATATTTAGAAGCAAACAGAGTTTAGGCATTCCGCCTTTTCCCGTGCAGTGTCAGCTGTGCAGCCATTTTAGGTAAAGTCGCTGTCGCACCTTGACGTTTTAGCCAGCGTATGGCAACGTATCAAAATGTATGTAAAACGCTGGTGTAGGCTGAACTATTGATGTTTTTTCCAGTTTTGGGCGTATTCATAACGAGTTGGACGTATGCATAACGTATTAGTAACGTACACAGAACGTTTCGATAACATATAGATAACTTATACCAACGAATGCTTAGCGTGTTGTCGGCGATCACGACCTATGCCCAACGATAGTCTAACTTGTGCAGAGCGCGCGGCAGCGTATCGCCGACGATCGCGTGGCGTAGGCTATTAATAGGCTGTGGCTTGACAATTCAAATCATAACTGCACTAGACATCGAAGTGTCAAGCCGCTATTACACCTTGATGTTTTAGCCAGCGTATGCCGACGTATGAAAAATTTGCCAAATACGTTATGGGTAAGTTTTGTATATGTTAAGAGCACGCTGAAGCACGCTACCATACGTCGTAGTACGCCGAGTACGTCGACAAATTTTAAGCATGCTGAAAATTTTTCGACGTATGCCTGCGTATGACGCACACGTTCCGCATGCGCTGGCCATAAGTTGTAGGCATGTTATGCGATAGTTGACACACGTCGACACACGTTACTCTTAAGTTACTCATAAGTCGAAACACGTCGAGGCAATATTTAGCATACCCGAAACTTATTTCTAACCTATGAGTAACGTGCTTTGAACCTATGAGTAACGTGCTTTGAACCTATGAGTAACGTATCTCCAACACATATTGCCGTATGTAGACGTATTTGACGTCTTCCAGACGACCACAGAACTTACTGAAGGTGTTTCTAACTTAGCTACCATATAATGGTGTATTGGCAGCGTTTAGTGGAATTGGTATATAAAAATGGGCTTCACAGGAGGAATCCGTCAGTGTTCTAGACTCTATGGCTTTTTTTTTTCTTCGGCATGACGGTGATGTTGAACTTCTATTTCTAGTGCGGTTATGATTTAAATCGTTGAGCGGCAGCCTATTAATTATACTAGCGATACCCGTGCACATGCACGGGATAGCAGTACAACATAGCTGGTAGCAGACGACAGACCGTACACGGGGAATGACAAAAATACGCATTGTGCAAAATGCAAGTGGTACTATGGAATGCCAAGACTTCCCAAACATTGTTGGCATGTCCGCTAACTGCCACAGCAATTTCATAGGGATCGTGTGATGGCGAGCAGAGTTTTTAGTGTGCAAGCTTGTTATTGTAATAGATATTATATTATAACCGCACTAGACATCGAAGTGTCAACATCACCGTCATGCCGAAGAAGAAGAAAAAAAATAAAAACCATGGAGTCTGGAACAGACTGGTTCCTCCTGTGAAGTCCATTTTTATATATCAATTCCCCTAAACGCTGCCAATACGCCATTATATGGTAGCTGTAAGTTAGAAACACGTTCAGTAAGTTCTGTGGTCGTCCAGAAGACGTCAAATACGTCTAAATACATCAATGTGCGTTGGAGATACGTTAAGCATAGGTTCAAAGCATGTTACTCATAGGTTAGAAATAAGTTTCGGGTATGCTAAACATTACTTCAACGTGTTTCGACTTATGAGTAGTAATGTGTGTTGACGTGTGTCAACGATCGCGTAACGTACCTACAACTCATGGCCAGCGTATGTGGAACGTGTGAGTCATACACTGGCATATGTCGAAAAACTTTGAGCATGTTAAAATTTGTCGACGAGCTCGGCATACTACGACGTATGCCAGCATGCTCTAAACGTATACAAACTTACCCACAACGTATTCGACGTGTGCCAGCGTTTTAGACAAATTTTTCATACGTCGGCATATGCTGGCTAAATCGTCAAGGTGTGACAGTGGCTTAAGGGAGGGGATGGAGGGGGAACATACACCAGAAACGGACTTAATGAGACGCCACCAGGATTTGGAGGAGGGAGACAGGTTTCAGAGTTCAGACTTGAGATAAGAAATGTTATTTTCTGGCTCTCCTCAGGGTAGATACATATGGTTCCGAGCTTTGTGGAAGGAACTGAGATTGCCTTCAGTTGGATTCGCCTTCGTGAGGTGAAGGCAAGGTGTTTCAGGACAACTACCTCGCCACAAGCTTCAGTGTACCATGGGCGGGTGAAAGGCTTGGACAACTGACGACGAGATGGGATAAATCTATGCATGAGGGAGAGCAAATTTCTTTGAAAGAATTCCCAGGATGAGTTAATATCGGAGAAAGTAGAGATGGGAGACTAGTCTAGAAGTTTAATGGCTGCTTGAAGACCCTGCCAGTTGGCCTCAATGAAGTGCCAGACTAGTCGGCGCTGAGGTGGTTCTCTTCTAACAGCCAGAGAGATGACTGCTTTAACAAGCATATGGTCAGATGAACTAATTGGAGCAGAAGAAAGAACAGCAGATATTTTCAGGTAAATCGGTCAAAATCAAATCCAGAAGAGATGGAGTACCGTTGGCTGAGATCTGGGTTTGGAAGTTGACAGATTGAGTCGGTCCCAATGAGTCACAGAAGTCTTTTGCTGAAGAGCCATGGCAGGTGAAAGAAGTACCCACACCCAGCCAAATGGTATGATGTGATGGCAATTGAAGTCACTGCATATGAGGAAGAGAGTGTTTGGATTAGTCGATCGAAGATGGTCCATATTTTTGGAAAGCGAGATGTAAATGGAGTCATCACTGTTTGGTGGACAGTACAACACACAACTAAAGAAGAGGTGGGAGTGGAGAGGAAGCGTAGCCAGAGGTATTCCTGGGGTGTGGGGGAGAGAGAGAACAGTGCATGGAGAGTGAGGAATAGAGTTTTCGATAAAGAGAGCAACCCCACCACCAGGACTAGGCTCAGGTCTATCATACCAGAGGAGGGAGTAACCATGAAGGGAAACTAAGGAGTCAGAGATGTCTTGAAGGAGAAAAGTTTCTGTTCAGCAGATTATGTCTGGTTTGTCAGTGGCAACCTGGTTGGAGAGATTAGTCAGGTTAGAGTGAAGGCCCTGGATATTTGAGGTCCACACTGTTAAGGAAGAGTGAGGGGAGGAGGCTTTGGGTGCAGAGGAGTGGATGGAAGATGGAGGGTAGTGTGGGGGAGGAGAGATGAAGGTAGTGAGAGTTGTTAACAGTTGATGACAGATTGTAGAAGAGGTAGGGGAGAAGGTCGAATGGGGAGGAGGACAAAGGGCTAGGTTTTTAAGGGATGAGTAGCAGTGCAGAGTAATAAGAGAGGGAGAAAAGGGAAGTGGGAGATTGGAAGAGGTGGGGGAATGAGCTGGAAGAGAGAGAGAGAGAGAGAGAGAGAGAGAGAGAGAGAGAGAGAGAGAGAGAGAGAGAGAGAGAGAGAGAGAGAGAGAGAGAGAGAGAGAGAGAGAGAGAGAGAGAGAGAGAGAGAGAGAGAGAGAGAGAGAGAGAGAGAGAGAGAGAGAGAGAGAGAGAGAGAGAGAGAGAGAGAGAGAGAGAGAGAGAGAGAGAGAGAGAGAGAGAGAGAGAGAGAGAGAGAGGTTGGGGGAAGGGGGCAGCTTTGTCGATGTGAAGGGGGCAGCTTTGAGAAGAGGGAGGGAGGGGTGAGGGGGAGAATTGAGGGAGAAGTGTGAGGGGAAGAATTGAGGGAGAAAGGTGTGGGGAAGCTTTTGAGAAAGGTGAGGAGGAATATTGGAGGGGGAAGAGAGAAATTTGCTTTGAAAGAGGGAGGAGGCAGTTTATTTGCGAGGGAAGGGTGAGAGAGTAGCTTTGAGTTCTGGTTTATGAGCGATAGTTGGTTCTCTTTGGGGGTCTCTGCTGACTTTCTCAAAGATAAGTTTCTGGTCGTTGTTTGTCGCATTTTGACTTTATTTTGTCATGTCCATGTTTACTGTGTGTTCCTAGTTTGATTTTGTTTCAAAATTTTGCGGTTTGGTGAGTTTTTGTCGGTCGTGTCATATCGGCTTTCCCTGAGGCCTTCCCATTTTCCCGTTTATGTGCACGATCGTGTTTAATTGTATTTTCTCCCTATTACCATCAGTTCTTATTTTCTCCACTTTTCCCTCCACTGTCCTTCTAATCCCTCCCAACTATACCATCTGTTTTTTTGTCTTAAAATAAATAAAAAAAATACAATAACAACAAAAAAAACCTTTTCTCAAATCACCTTCTACCCCAATGTAACCACGTGACTTCCTGTACCGACTCTTCTTCTTCCTTCTCCACCCTCGTCCTTGCCAATCCCACTCTGACCGTGAACGTTTTTCACCACACACCTTCACGACCTTTTCTTCAAACTTTTCCTTTACTCTTCCCCCTCTTCGCTAATTTAAAAAAAAAAACCTCTGTTACAATGTTTCAATTTCCCCTCTTCGACCGGCCCTTCTTCTTCAAAATCTTGCATTCAATTCGACCTTTCTTTCATCCTGGGTCTAAAAATTCCATCTGTTACAAGGTTTTCTTTCTCCACTCTGTCAATTCTTCTGCACTCCATCCATCTTCTAAGGTGTTTAAATGAATCTCTGACCAACAAATTCCAAAAATTATCTTGCTCGTCCTCCATTAGTAATCGTTATTTTCTTTCCAACTTCAGTGCAAATTCATCCCACCTCCTTAAATCTACCTCCTCCTAACTCCTTCCCTGTTATACCCCCTCCTTACCCCTCACATCTCCCCCCCCCAAGCTTCCCCTCACCTTTCTCAAAATTTTCCCCATACCTTTCTCCCTCAATTCTCCCCTCTCACCCTTCTCACCCAAATGTCCCCCTCACCTTAAAATCTCCCCCTTGCCCTTCCCCTTAAAGTCTTTCTCCCCACTCCCCCTTCTCAAAGCTGCTTCCTCGTCTTCTCACCCCCTCAATTCTCATCACACCTCCCTCTCAATTTATGTTCCTCCCCCCACCCACTCCCATCTCCACAATACCTCGACCCAGTCTCATCGTTCCCCTCTCATCACTCCTCCCTTCTCCCTCCTCCTCCATGGCCATGCCTTTCTAGTTGGTCTTGTACCCTCTGCACTCTCTTGGCTCTGTCCCTCCCACGTTTGTGCAGGACACACATGGTCTAACAGTAACCCTTTTCTTGTTAAACTCTCAAAATCCAGGCTCACTGCTCACCTCCACTAATTTGTTCCTCTTTTCTCTCACCTGTGAAATCAACTTCCTCATTCTGTTCAGTCCCATTCTTACCTACAAGGCTTCAAGTCAGATGTTCACCACTACCGAACCCTAACCCCCATCCATACTCATGATCTCTTCTACCCCAAATAACCCCATTCCCAAGCACTCCCTTTTTCCAGGTTATTGTGATCCCCCCCCCTCCCTCTCTCACCTCTTTCCATTTGTTAGTTGTTGGTTGGTTTGTTCCTTTTCTGTTGCATCCTTACTTTTCCTTCCTACTCTTGCTGTGTGCAGCTTTTTCACCCCATGTGTCCTTTTCACACTGCCCTTGATCTCACTGTCACTTCTACTCAGCTGTTGATGTTCCCCCTTTCCATTTTGTTCAAATCCATTCTGCTCGAGCTCTTCCATGAGTTTCAACGATTTATACAAAAAATAAAATAAAAATAAAGGATCATGGATGAAATCAACAGTACGTTGAATGAGGTATGCGAACCACCATGGAAAGCAAGGAGAACTGTAGAAGCTGACATTTCAGGCATTAACCCTTCATCATATTCTTTGTTACTCTGACAAAGGGTTAATGCCTGATATGTCAGCTTCTCCTTTCTTTCCACGGTGGTTAGCATACACCTTGATCAATGTCCTGTTCATTCCATCCATTGTTCTACCTGTCCGTTGAGCCAGATCACCACTTCGCCCTCACCTTCCCTTCCCTTCGTGTGCAGTCTTTTTGGCTGCTGGTTGCATCATTGGTTGGGATGTGGCTATGCCGCCGATGCATTGCCCCTATTACCAGTACAGTGGTGCTCATTTCGCTGACTTCGGAAGGATGACAAGCTTAGTCAACCCACCTGGTGTTAATTCAGCAGCAACGGGGTTCGAACTCAGGACCCTAAGATCCCAAGCCACGACCATAACCGCGAAGACAACGCCAGGCGACCCTCACCTGCAAGACTATTTCTTCATTCTACGAAATAAATAATTTAATTGCTTTGTGCCTTTTATTTCTTCAAACTCCTGCAAATCGCTTTTAATATATAATCTAATGATGGAGGGACTATCAGGGTCAGAAGTTAATTCCAGAGGGGTATCTGTTTTGCAAAACTGTACAAAATTGGGATCATAATACAATTTTGTTTCTTTGCAGTTGGTAAATCATTGCTCATCGATGTTGTTAATGTGGTTTCTCTTGGATTGTCTTTATAGACGACTGTATCAGAGATTGAGGACAGCAGAGAAGCAGAACCAAGGCAAGAAGTATCACGGGAAGAGCTGGTGGGTGACATGTGGGGTGAGCGCAGAGAGAAGAAGGAAGGAGACCCACGCCTTTCAGAAGGACTTCCAACAGCAAAAGAGGATTTTGAAACGGTACGTACAGCAGTGAAGGTGTAACAGAAAAGGGAGAACTGCTGTTGAAATCTCACTCTGGTGTCCTGACCAAATGTATTTCCGTTGCACTCCTGAGATTAATTTTAAGAGCTTCTTTGTGCACCCTCGTGACATTCGGCTGTTTCCCCATGCATGGGTTTCAGCTCCTGCTGTTTGCTGGATTACCAGCCAGACTCTTCCAGCAGGACCTTCACGAATCCCAGGTCCACAACTCAGATGGTTCTGTGACCACCAGGTCGTTCAAGTTTAACTGTCAATAACCGTGTGCATGGCCTGGGGTGCAGTACACATCTCCTGTATTCACCAAAGTCCTCCTTTTGCTGTGAACTTTTCCCTGTGTGAATAATGATCCAATGCCTGATCCTAACTCACTCTAAAACTCAGAAAGTTAATTAATCCAGAGTGTTAACGTGATGCAACAATTGATGGTCTTTGTAGTCCTGTCAGAGATTCTGTCCATCTCACCATTTCGAAATGAATCGGAGTGAAAATTGAATTTCACTTTATTGTTCTCAACCCTCTATTCTGAATATATTTCATAGAAATTGCGTTTGTTGAGTGAAGAGATTGCAAGTATTTTTTTTTTTCAATGCTGAAACGATGATGCTTTGGTCTTCAAGAAAATGACGTTTTGCCGAGCAATGGTCTTCAGTTTTAGTCATTTCCTTTGAGCTTGTTACATGCTGTCCCTGTGTAAGTTTTGGCTGTTTGTTCGCCTGTTGACAAAGAAAACTTATTTTCTTGCAAACAAAAAGGCCACAAACTTAATGTTGTTCCAGACCAGAAAATTATACGAATGAGATTGTGTGATTACATCCAGGAAGGGGGTTTATAAGGCATCAGCCATTGAAGTAGATCATATGTCTTTGACAGGCCTGACAAGGGGTACAGTGATGGTGTGTTGGTGAGAACACTACACTGGAATCCCAGAGATCATGTGTTCACACACGGCTGAAAGCAGCTGCATAAACGATTTGGATACGAAGCATCAGGAAGCCGAGTTTGTTTCAGTGCTTACACGCCACCATTGCGTTGTAGGTTAAAAAACCCAGCTGGCTCACTAACAACCTTCGGGAGGGATAATGTGCTTGCACCACATGGTATGCTCCACATATGTTGCTCATCCACTCACTGTGGTGGACTGTTATCCCCTTCCCTTCCCTTGTTGCAGGTCATCCCAAATGATTTTGGGCCTTGCCTTTCTCCTGTGCTTAACACATGAACAAAATTTAGCAACACAGGACTTTCAAAATGACATAATCCATGCCAAAATGCTCGGCGCACAGGTGCACAAACCACTCGCGACAAGGTTCATCATGGCGGCCCAACGTATATCGTGTGTGCCACATAAGGATTGTAACATAAAATGGCTCTCAAAGCTTCTGAAAGAAGCTGAAAATGCATCAATATGTGCAGTGCCTTCAGAAAGTATTCACACCCCTTGACTTTTGTTACATTTTGTTGTGTTGGAGCCCGAATTTAAAGTGGATTAAATTAAAAAAAAATTTTGGTCACCGATCGTTCTTTTTCACACAAAATACCCGTAATGTCAAAGTGAAAACATGTTTTTACAAATTTTCACAAATGTATTGAAAATGAAATACAGAAATATCTAATTTACATAAGTATACAATCCCCTGAGTCAATACTTTGTCGAAACACCTTTGGCAGTGATAACAGCTTTGAGTCCTCTTGGGTTTGCGCGCATCAGCTTTGCACATCTGGATTTGGAGATTTTCTCCCATTCTTCCTTGCAGATTTACTCAAGCTCTGTCAGGTTGGATGGGGAGTGTCGGTGAACAGCAATCTTCAAATCTTTCCACAGATTCACATTGGGATTCAAGTCTTGGCTTTGGCCGGGCCACTCAAGGACTTTCACGTTCTTGTTCTGAAGTAATTCCAGTGTTGTTTGGCTGTATGTTTGGGGTCATTGTCCTGTTAAAACATAAATCTTTGCCACAGTCTAAGGTCTTTCGCACTCTGAAGCAGGTTCTCAAGGATTTGCCTGTATTTGGCTCCATTCATTGGTCTCTCTGTCCTTACAACTCTCGCAGTCCTTGCCACTGAAAAGCATCCCCATAACATGATGTTGCCACTACCATGCTTCATGGTAGGGATGGTGTTGGATGGATGAGCTGTGCTTGGGTCCTGCCAGATGTAGCGGTTTGCATTCAGGCGAAGAGTTCAATTTTCATCTCATCAGACCACAGAATATTTTGCCATCGTGCTCTCAGTCTTTCATTTGCCTTTTTACAAACTCCAGGTGTGCTGTCCTATGTCTTTTTCTCAGGAGTGGCTTCCGTCTGGCCACTCTCCCATTAAGCCGAGATTTGTGAATTGCCGCAGAGATTGTTGTCCTTTCGGCAGGTTCTCCTATCTCAGCAAAGGAACTATGTAGTTCTGTCATTTTGGTCATTGGGTTCTTGGTCACCTCAGTGACCAATGTCCTTCTTGCCCGGTTGCTCAGTTTGGTCGGACAGCCAGCATTAGGAAACGTCTGGGGAGTTCCATATTCTTTCCGTTTCCTAATGATGGAGCTCACTGTGCTCTTGGGAATTTTCAACACTCTAGAAATTGTTTTATACCATTCTCCTGATCTATACCTTCTCACAATTCTATCTCAAAGCTCTACAGACAGTTCCTTGGACTTCATGGTAGAGTTTCTGCTCTGACACACACTGTCACCTGTGGGACCTTATACTGAAAGGTATACTTCATGGTAGAGTTTCTGCTCTGGCACACACTGTCACCTGTGGGACCTTATACTGAAAGGTATGTTTCTTTCTACATCATGTCCAATCAATTGAATTGGCCAAAGGTGGACTCCAATCAAGTTGTAGAGACATCTCGAGGATAATCAAAGGAAATTGGATGAACCCAAGCTCAACTTGGAGTGTCATAGAAAAAGGGGTTGAATACTTATTGACACAAGACATTTCAGATTTTCATTTTTAATTAATTTGTAAAAAAAAAAAAAATTTAAACTTGTTTTCACTTTGTCATTATGGGGTAGTTTGTGTAGATCAGTGACAAAAATTTAAATAGAATCCATTTTATATTCAGGCTATAAGAACAAAATGTGTCAAACATCAAGGGGTGTGAATACTTTCTGAAGGCACTGTACCTACGAGAAAAGTGCCTGTGCACAAGAATGATTTGGAGAACTTTGTGTCAACTCACCCAAAAGTTGATATCTTGCAGCCAGTACAGCAAAAACTCCTGATAATATGGATCTGTGCAAGTCCTGAAGGTTCGAAGATGGGTGCGTTCTACTAAAACCTTTGTGTTTCTTAATACCGATGGGAAGGTTGTAACTGGGGCTTGTCAATGCACAAAGTAAATTTAAAATAATGATGTTTACTATCAGTTGTGTTTGAGAGGGGAAATAGAGGGGGTGGGAGTTTTATGAGCTGAGTGCCCTTATAAATATTTTTTTGTTTGGTTCCGGGGCCACAAGATAAGTTATGTTCAATTTTTTTCACCTATTCGTAAGAGAAGTGTGTGTGTGTGTGTGTGTGTGTGTGTGTGTGTGTGTGTGTGTGTGTGTGTGTGTGTGTGTGTGTGTGTGTGTGTGTGTGTGTGTGTGTGTGTGTGTGTGTGTGTGTGTGTGTGTGTGTGTGTGTGTGTGTGTGTGTGTGTGTGTGTGTTTTACATATCCACTGTGACCACTCACTTTTATAAACAGGAAATGGTACGAACCCAACACCTCTCATCCACGGATATTTCTCATATTTCAGAAATTCCCATATGAGTCCGCTGTACATTGAGGAACAGAACAATTATGGTTAACCATCTTGAAATTGCCATTCTTTCATCTAAATGCTGAAAAGTATGTTAAAAAGATGATTTGAATCAGAGATTTCATTCTAGCATAAGCAGGATAAAAGGGCTTGGCGGGTAGAACCGAGTTAGTGTAAACACACACACACAGTGAGTGCATCTGCAAAAGGCTTTGTTTAGCATTCATGCGTCATTTCGCAAGTCCCAGGTTCATAGTTGTTTTCTTTTTTTTGTTCTTACACCTTTTATCTCTTTTTGAAAGTGTCATTCATTTTAAATTGTCATGAAATCCAAACCCACACTGTAGAACATGCTCGCAACATGACTGTCTTTCATAGTTCCTTAATGAAACTTCCCCCTTTCCTCACAACAGGACAAGATTCCAGAAGTCAAAAGGGTTTGAGCGAATGGTGAGCCACACCAAATGACACAAGGTCATCGGTGTTGGAGATGAAGAAAACACGAGACTCATACCGGAGCTGGAGGTTGAAGAAATGCCGAAGAACCAATAACCGCTCCTTCAACAACGGACATTCAGAACAAGTCCGAAGCGTTATCTGAATCACTTATAAGAGAACATAAATATTTTGGTTGTCATAACTACATGTTTTTTTTTCCCCCCATGGGAATAGAATATCAAAGATTGTGAGGTTTTGTGAATTATATGGAGACCTGTTGTTTGATCAAATCAATCCTGGATTTCCCTTCTCAAGTAATGTCGGAGGTTATACACATTCCGTTTGCGTCCTGACAGTGGAAGTGCAAAAACGACCGAACCAGGAAAAACGATCATTCTTATTTTGTTTTCATTGATTAAGCTTTTATAAAACAAACAACAACGACTTTCAGCTGCCTGAACCCAGCAGATCGGTTGAAGTTTGTCAGAGCGATGACATTTTTGGGGATTCGGTGTCTTCTTTTTCCTCAACCAACACAACCACGAGTTGGGCCTCGAGACATCGCAGAAATAATACATACCCCATCAGCCTGGATTGAATTTGTTTCTGTGACATTTAGTTCTGTTTGGAATCGAAACATTTTTGATGAATTCGTGTCACGTGACCAATGTAAACGCCAACACCTTGCGATGATACGTAGTTCTACCAGGATATTATTTACACCATGCCAATAGTTATTTCCCACAAGTTTATAAAATCTATCTCTAAGTGCATTCTCCGTTAATGCTCTGAAATTATACTTTAATATATTATTTCAAAACATTTTTTGTTATCAAAAATACTAAAAACGCTTATGAGTAGAGCAAGCGAATGTATGGCAGGAATGCTCAGACTGATGTGACTTATTGTAGTGAATAACAATCAGACTCTATAGATAGATATATACATATACACATTGGTCCAAACGGCTGTGCTCGGGCCTAAACCCTCGTGCAAAACGGCACCAGCAATCAGTGGCGCTTAATTCTAGGATGGTGTAACCGATATTCTCTCTTAATACTATTTTAAAACATAATTCTCAGTTTACACTTAATCACAGCTTAGTTTTGACTTTAGGCTTCCCGAACCAAGTGTTTCGCCGACGAGCATTGCGGCAGATATTACCAAACTGTCATTAGACTATGGAACTTTCAGCAGATCTTTCTCATCCCAAGACTGATAGCAACCCATTTTATGTGTTGCGTTTTGACAAGCAGTCACCACTGACATTGCTGACAAATGAGCAATGTTTTCCTGTAATCTCGGGAGGTTTACCAGTTTACTTTTACCTTTTCGTCTAACTCGCTATAGTTGAGTACCGATGATGTGCAGCAGGCCCGAGAATAGTTTGATGCTCCTAGTTTATCCTGAATCATTTTCAATCAAAAGCTAATAATGCACGAGATAAATACTCTGGCTTAAGATTACGAGTAATGCATCATAACCGTGTTTATCCTTTAAACGTTACGTGCTATTTCACTACGTATTTGCGCCGTTGCTTGTGAACAATTTCACTTCATCATTGGAAAGTCACATTTCCATCATAAAATTGTCTTGAAAAGGGTAAATGCCTTGAACTAGCAATGCAGGAAGAAAAGAAAACAACCTTTGCCAGCCTGGGTCAACACTGCCTAGTTTAATATTCGTTCATACACTTAAGGTGGATATTGACATTGTATCATAATGACAGAGCTCAAGCTTGCTCCGAGGAAGGGCGAATGCCCGAAATGTCATCGTTACTTGGGTTTCCCATGGTGGTTAACATATTTTTGTCAACCTTCAGTCAATAAA
>NC_140965.1:97884489-97889489 GCF_056783735.1 Eptatretus burgeri | reverse complement strand
GTGTAAGTGCGTCCCCGTGTGTGGAAGCGACCCCGTGTGTGAGTGGTGTGGTGGCGATGGTGCCAGAGTACGTGCTTCCCAGCACGCCGTGTGTGGATGAGGCACCGTGTGTGGAAGAGGCCGTGTGTGCGAGTGAAACGGCCAGTGTGGATGAGGAACCGCGGTTGAGTTCCCCCGCGTGTGTGAGTGAGGCACCGCGGGTGAGTGCCCCCGCGTGTGTGGATGAGGCACCGCGGTTGAGTGCCCCCGCGTGTATGAGTGAGGCACAGTGTGTGGATGAGGCACCGCGGTTGAGTGCCCCCGCGTGTGTGAGTGAGGCACGAGTGAATGGGGCACCACGTGTGAGTGGTATGGGTTATGCAAGGGAGACCGTGTGTGTGAGAGAGCGGTATGTAAGGGAGATGTCGGTTGGCATGCGGGAGCACGCAGCCGCGTCTCCCGGTGTGAATGTGAGTGAATGGACTGTGAGCGTCGTAACACGCAGGTGTGCGTGGGTCGAATGGCGACGACGACGGAGACATGTGATGAAAGAAAGCCGAGTAGCGGCTGTAGCTATTTCGGGGACCGTGCCGGGTTCACCCAGCAGTGAGCACGCGGTCCGTGCTGTGCAACGCACGAGACCGCCACGTGCTCGCTTGCGAGAGTGAAGTCCCGGTCCGGAAACGCACGCGGTGGATTTGCCGATCCCGCGGACGGACAAAGTTTAGGCAGGATTTCGGATTTGGACCGGACGGGTTCTCCACGCGATCGTGTGTGTTAAGCTCCAACGGGCAAAGCACATGTGTTCGCGTGGGGAACCCCTCGAGACGTGGGGCTTGTGTTTTTTTATGCGCACGGTGACGTCATGGCTGCACGTGGGGTTGGAATCCGGCAGGAGGAGTATCTCTGCCGGATAGTACCGTCCAAGAGGGACGAGGAACACGTGCAGCTGCATGACGTCACGGGCAGGTGCAAAGTGCGCGAGCTCTGAGTTGCCGCGCAGGTGCTGCGCATGAAAAAAAAAAAAGGGGCAAGCCTCACTTTCGGGTGCACAGGATTCCTGGGCGAGGGGTGGAAGACCCCCTTACCCGGGGCACAGGAAGGAAACTAGTTAGGGGGAAGGGTTAGCTTAGCTAGACCGACTTCATGGGGCAGGGGTAAGTCCTCATGGAGTCCGTGGAATGGATTAGTTAGAGGGATTGTAGCCAGATTTAGGTTGGGAAATAAAATGGGATTATTGGGGACATGGACAGACTTGTGAATGTGTAGAGGGGACGTAGTTTAGCTACGTAGTGTTAAAAGGAACGTGCTGTAGTGTAAGGGACGACGTGGGAGCACGAGTTAGTTAGGGGATGTAGTTAGAAGGATGGCAGAGTTCAGCGGTGTGTGTGTTGAAGAGTTGTTGGTGAGTTATGAGGTGGAGGCATGTGCTTGGTGAGTGAGTGAGGCCAGCGGGTCTGTGTGTATGGAGCGAATGGGGAATGCATGGTGCGATGAGTGATTGGGGGGAGGAGTGACTCCCGCCCAAGGGACCCCGGGGTCAGAGTAAAGTGAGTTCGCTGGGTTAGTCAAATTGAAAAATGGAGGTCGTTTTGCTGTTGGTGGGAATGTAGGCTCGAAACCCATTTGGAGGGGTGCAGGAGCCCTGTTGACGGGCTTGGGAGCGTGGCTGCGAAAGGTGAGTATCGCTGAGTGGGTACCCCGGGCACCAGGCTAGTCGGCCGCGGTAGGCCAAGGGCCCATGGGGGGCCGGGATAGCGTAGTGGGCACGGGTGCGCCTGCTTGGTGCGGGGGCCCGGGGCGCCATTAGCCGCGTGGGCAGTGTTGTGGGCAGGGGTGACCCTCGGAAAGAGGCCCGGGAAGCCAGCCTGCCACGTGTGCGTTTCAGGGGAGGTGCCATGGGGGGCACTCCCCGGTGTTCGGGAGCTGGTCGGCTCAGAGGCAGTGTAGTGCCCGGGGGTGCCATAGCGGGAGATTCGGCAGAGGGTCGTGCCTGCCAAAGGGAGCCACGTGTCCCAGCCATGAGACCGTGTGAGGGCACGGAGAGAAAATTGGGGGGCGAGGCCCGAAATTGTGAGGACACCAACACAGGCGACGGGAATCTGGGTTGTTAGAACCAATAGTTTAAGCGAGAGGCGCTTGTTGAAAGCCCCGGGGTAGTTTAACAGTTAAATGGTTAGGGTAGATTAGGAGATGTACCCCTCCGCACCATCCATCCCCTCGCTGTCGTTGTGGGCCGCTGGACCCACTTGGTGTTAAGATCGCTGAACTCTGGGGAGGCCATTCTGAGGCTTCATTGGGCCTCGACACAGGACGTTAGCTCTCCCTTATTCCCCTCCGGGAAGGGAACGTAGGGGTTGGGAGTAGGCTAGGTGACAGGATAGGTTAGCCGAACAAGGACGATAAAGGGGGTTAGGGGACGATTTATAGTGGGGAAGTTAAAAAAAAAAAAAAAATAATAAGTTGGGGCTAAATTGGTTTTTCACAAATTAAGGGAGTGGGTATGTACAGTGACAGGCAAAGGCGATAGGTTGGGAGGGAGACAGGTAGGTAGGTCCGAGCCTGCCTTCCAAGTGGCCAGCACCACCGCACTCTCTCCACCAACCTCCACGGAACGGCAAAGGCTGGCCAACTTCATCGGCAGCTGTTGTTTTGCTGCGAGGCCTGTGCCGGCTGGATCGTCTGCAGCTGCTGTGCTGCAAGGCCTGTGCCGGCCCACTTCATCTGCCGGCTGGCTGTTTTTCTTCAAGGCCTGTGCCGGCCAGTTCATCTGCCGGCTGTGTTTGCCTGCAGCGGCCTTATTCTGCGGGCTGAGTTTGCCTGCTGCCTTTGCCATGCCATGCCCACTGCCTATGTTCACCAGCCCCGTTCAATTTTTGCTTTGCCCCCCCTGTTCATTTCCATGTGTGCCAGGATCCGCAAGGCAACAGTTTGCAAGCTGCGAGAACTGCCCTGTTGGCAGCTACAACACGGGCCTGCAGTGGCGGCCCGTGCACCGTGTTTGTGTCCATCCATCTATTCGTTGTGTTCATTGCGTGTGCCACTTGAGCTGGCACGGAGACTGCGTTTGTGCAGCCCATGCACCGTTGTGGTTCACTGCGTTCAGTTCAAAAAGGAAGGCCTTGGACTGCGTGTGAGCAGCCAGCCACGTTCCCTGTCACCTGCATTGTTTTGAGCCAGAGACTGCATGCGAGCAGCCTGGCTCCCTGCTAACTGTTTTCTTTTGCAGAGTTCAGTGATCCTGGGCCATGGTTTAGTGTAAAATTTGTAAGTTAAGGTTAAGATGTACTGTAAATATGAGTGCGCCCCCGGCATGTCTGTCCTAGCGCCGGCAATTTTATTTAAGTCGTCCGTGTGAGTGAGTTTGTTTAGGTAGTTACGCAGCCCTCAGGTTATTTATTTTGGGGACACGAATACCATGAATGTCGCACTCAGGGATCCGTAGGTAAAGTGTACTAGGGGAAAACTACACATGATGGCACACGAAAATTTGACGACTCGGGACGAGTCTGTAAAAAGGGAAGGGGGTAGTGTTGTGGTTACCAAATTCGCAAACCACCATTCAGGTCCCTTAGGTGAGGTATCTCTGTAAGTACATGTGTAGTTAGGCCCGAACCCGTTGTCTAGTGGGAATACATGTCATTTATGCGTGCTGCGACTCTTCAGGATAGCCGTTTTTCTTTTACTATCTTTATTTAGGACCAACCGCCATTGTTACCACCACCAACCACAACATCAACCACTCACCGCGGCGCCGCTTCACGTCACACCTCGCAACCGTCGCATCGCCACCGTTCTTGCGCCGCTTGTGGGTACCGGTGTTGGACTCGTGCAGGGCGCGCGCCGAACAGCGTGTACAAAACCACGGATTTTCCGCTTCAAAAACGGATCAAAAACGACACACGCCCACTTTTGTTCCGTCCAATCGGTGAGCGAGGGGCGATTTGGCCCCGCCTCCAGGGCGTTGGAGGGCGGTCGCTATATGCAAATTTATGGATCAAAAAGCATTCACGCCCACTTTTTCTCGGGCCAATGGGGAGCGAGGTGAAAGGTCGAAGGCAGGGGGTCAAAGATGAGAGAGGAAGCCACGGGGCTTATATAAGCGACCGCGTTCGTCAAGTCAAGGGAGTTAAGACTTCGCAGTCGGTGGAGTTGGGAAGAAGAAGCAAGAAGGAGTTGGTCGTCGTCGTCGTCGTGTGCGTTGGAGTCGGAGCGAAGAGGACGGAGCTGTGGAGAGGCGGCAAGGGCAGACGAGGGGGTGCTCGCGTCGTGCCGGGAGCTGCACACCAGGGAGGCCGACGGCGCGACCTGGTCGAGGTGGAGACGCTCATCGCGGGACTCGAGGCAGAGTAAAAATCCTCCTTTCCCCCGAGCATCAGCAACCCCCTCCTGTTTCCCCCCGCGCTGAGATAGTGCGACCAAGGGGGCCCCTTTCCCACCCCCTACCAGACACTGCCCGCGAGGCCCGCGGAGTTGAGGCACCATCGCCGCTCCGCGTCTCATCACCAGACGGGTAGGCCTGACCCGGTCTCGGCCTCAGGCCCGCCTCATCCTTGAGGGTTCTCTTTTCTTTTGTTTTTGGGAATGTGTGTTGTCGGCGCCGTCTGTGAAGTAAAATTGTATAAGTGTTGCCGTGTGCTCGCGTAATCGGAATTAGATCTGCATTGTCGCATTTGCTTTTTGTGTAAAATTGCATTGTGTTTCTTTTCCTTTTCTATGTGCTTTTGGTGGAATTGTATATGTGCGCTTTCCGTTCATCGCGAATAAATGTGCTTTGTGTTGAACTGTTTCCCGCTTCGCTTCGTCATTTCGTTCATTGAATCCTCATCTTGCTTCACGTAAAGGGTTGGTAGTGGGCTGAATACGCCCGATAATTAATCGAACCGTCGAGGCCGACGATAACACCGCTCGGTTATCCCGATAGTACGGAACGGGTCGCTTAAGTGGCCCGTGTCCGAAGTCGACCTGCGGCGAGGTGCGATCGCCCGGTCTACCCTCCGTGTGGGTACTTAGGTAGGTCG
>NC_140965.1:97596989-97881989 GCF_056783735.1 Eptatretus burgeri | reverse complement strand
CGATACCAATGTAATCCTTGTGCCTTGCCAGTTGGGGAAATAGAACCTCTGGTTACAGACTGGTTTTGTCAGATGCTGAGCGTTTTCTGCCAGTCTGTAACCATTTTGGTTTTATATGCCAATCGAACGGATCATTCCTCGACGCGACACAAATTAATCCATTGCGGCAACTTCTTTTGAATTAACCAGAATTATTGGGGAACATCGGGGATCACAACACAAGCAAAATTCACGACAATGTTTTTATTAACAATCCTCAACCCGTTCTTAACTCGGGAACCACGGACTACAGGTTTCAAGGGGGTCGCTACCGAAATATGCCTTAAACAATGTGCAGATAAAGACAGATAGACACACAGCATGCATGCAAGACAAGACAGAGTACTTGCTGAGGTTTCATGGACGAGAGGACAGTGTCATAAGCATAAATGTCGCTCGCAATAGGCGGATATCCACAGATTCGAACTCCCAGCTCGAACGACGCCACGTGGCAAAAATGGCGCTTGTCCTTTTGCCATAGACCTCACGCACGCGGTCTCCGCACAATGTCGATGGCACAAGTCCGCCAGATCAACGATGGGCCTCAGCCAATCTCTCTCACTGTCCAGCATACAAATCCAGGCCTGGCCTGTTCACCAGACAAGGCCCAAATCGAGGTGCTGAGCTCCGCAGGCGAATCAACAACGTGTCCAGCCGTGAGGTGAGTAAGGACCGTCAGTGGCTCTGGCGTCTCCTCTCCTGCCTTCCCACCGCGAAGCCCGACTTCTGCTTCGTCCTCTCAGTTCCTCTCTCTGTCGAATCACCTTTTCTTTCTCGGCCGAAGGCAGACTCGACCCTCAGGTTCAGCGTCCTCTCCCGGCCGATTCACCACTGCCTTTTCTTTTCTCGCTCGCTTCGAAGCCGTCTGCCGTCCCTCTCACGGCAGAATCCTCAACGTGCAGGAAGCCTCTCAAAAGCCCACTGCCGTTTCTCAAAACTCAACTCCTTCGTTCGCTCGTTTTGAATCACGAACACGCTTCGAGAGCGACTATTTCCACACACTGGATCTTTTTTACGAAGCCTTTGTCTCTTCTCTCGTTTGCTTGCTTCGACACACTAGCACTCTTTTTACGAAGCTTTCGTTCGCTTGCTTCGACACACGAGCACTCTTTTTACGAAGCCTCCATTCGCTCGCTTTGACACACGAGCACTCTTTCTACAAAGCCTCCATTCGCTCGCTTCTACACACAAGCACTCTTTTTACAAAGCCTCCGTTCGCTCGCTTCGACACACGAGCCCGCCTTCCTCAGCGACCATTCTCCAAACACTATCTTAATTTCTCTCCTTAGTTTCTCTCTCGTTCCACGAGCACGCCTCTCTCGGCGAAAACCGACCAAAACCCCTTCCCTTCGCGTCACTTCCTCCCTCTGGCCACACCCTCTCTCCAGGCCACACCCCCTCAGCCGACTAGGAGGGGCCTATCCCGGGATGGGGTTGGAATAAGAGGGATCTCTCGGTCCTCCACCACCGCACAAACAATAAAACAGCCTTTTACAACTCCCGACACACATATAACGTCCTTTTTACCAAATAACCTTTCTATACATGCATTTAATGGGGGATCTGAGATAATCCTCTATTTAGTAGTCCAATAAGGGCCATTTCTGTAACAATACTTTATAACCCTAAGATTCATAAGACCATTCAGACCCATCAGTACCCGAAGACCCCATAAACCCCATTAGAATCCATAGAGCCCTAAAGTCCTTTTGAACCTCAGATACTTATGACCCTTTAGAACCCCAGGGCCCTATAAACCCTGTTAGAACCTTTGGACCTGTAACTAATGTTGGAACATATCCTCAAGACCCTTTAATCCACTTAGACTCATTGACCCTTTAAATCCATTTGGACACTAGATAATTATCGACATTCCTGAAGACATTTACATCCTTTATATTGCTTAGATCCCTTGATATTCAGAACCATTAGACCTCCTTTAGACCTAAACTACTATTGGAACATACCCTTTAAGACCATCATAGATTATTTGGACCACTTAGAACTCGGTAGTCCACATACCTCCACCATGCTGAACAGTTTACATTTTGTATCCCACTGATAGGTCAGATCTGAATCCGGACCTGAACCAAAATCTAATCAGCCTGTTCTTGTCACCCAACTCATCCAATTAGTTTTGTCATAACTCGTCCACAAATTTTTGAGATATCATGCAATATCGTTTTTAGCCCCGTCTCTCAATGGTGAAGAATCACTTTAAAAAATTCTCAGATACGGATCCGGAATTCAGATCTCCAGCAAAATCGAGTCATTTAGTCCTTGTCACACAACATTTAGTCATTTAGTCCAACCTGTCCACCAAGTTTCATTCAAATCAATCTACAACTTTTTGAGATATCATGCAATATCGTTTTTAGCCCTATCAATGGTGAAGAATCACTTTTAAAATTCTCAGGTCCAGATCGAGATTCGGATCTTCACCAAAATTAAGCCTCGCTGTCCTTGGCCGGTCAACCGGCATACACAAAAACTTCAGAACGATTCCTTGAAAACTGTGGCCACAAAAATTGTGTGACAGACAGATAGAGAGACAAATGCAACAGACGGACAGACTTGGTGAAAAAATTTTTTCGCCAAGTAGCAAGAAAGATGTCATGTGTCGGCTGATACTTGTGAAATCCATCAAACAAATTTGACCTCAAAATGAAATGGTGGTTGAATCCAGTGACATGATATGCAAATCATGTTCAAATTTCTAGTCAATTGGACGAAAATTAAGGATTTTAGAAATTTGGAAAAGTTATTGACCTTCAGACCTCAAACAATGGGCTTCTTGCTTATGACGAGCTCTCCCATGTGGTGAAGTTTCGTGAAGATCGATTTAAAATTGTGGCCTGAAGGCGATAAGCATTCAGACAGACAGACAGGCAGACAGAATAATGCACGCAACCAACTAATTTATTTGAAAAATCTTCGATTTTCCAAAGTAACAAACAGGGGTGAAAACATAACCTCCGTCCACCTTTGTTGGGCGGAGGTAAAAACACATCGCAGCTTTCCAGGAAGGTCTCCGATTCAAGAACCAAGTGGGCACAACTCTGCTATCCTTCCAACATTTGAGTCAAAATACGTGTACAAGTCAAAAGCTAATTTGTGGGAGGGGTGGGGAATCTGTCCTTGTCTGCAGACTAACATATACAACTCCGAAAAGCCATACCTTCCTCTTCTGAACTGCAGACTCACCGAGCACCCCTTGTAAAGTCCTCCTTGGGTCCATTTCACCTGTACATACACAAAGTCCGATGCGCCAACCACCATTTACAATTTGTCAGTGTTGTTTTTTAGTTATTAGTAAAGATGCCTATCCCCATTGACGGGAAAAATAAACAATTGAAAAAAAGAGAAATCGTAATCAGTTACATACCCTTGGAGTCCCCTTAGTACGCATACAAAGATTCAAATTTCTAGTCGCAGTCATCCTCATGGAGCACACACACACACACACACACACACACACACACACACACACACACACACACACACACACACACACACACACACACACACACACACACACACACACACACACACACACACACACACAGACACACCACCACCTTATGGAGATCCTAAAAGCCATCCCTGGGAATATTACTACAAACAAACTGCAGTTGGAAGCTGCTTCGGGCTCAGTGACGATGCTCAAAAGAGCCCATGGAACAAAACTTTGAGAACACAAAACTTCACAACTTGGTCTGTGAACTGTGACCCCTTACCGAAACGTAGGTGGATACTTGTTGACCTGGGAGGACTCCGTCCTACATTCTGAAACTCACATACAGAGATAACACACAGCCACAGACACACACAGGCACAGGCATTGTTATTAATATCGATTGTGCAGAGTCATCAGAGAAGAAGAATGTTCCACAAAAAGTTTATGTAAAGCACATTTAAGGAACCCAAACAGTATCAGCAATTCAAATGAAACCATCAACCCTTTTGGATTTGAAAGCTCATAAATCAGTGAAAGAACACATGTCGGATTGGAGGATGATGATTCCTATACGAGTTGTGATCATGAAGTTATATGAATGGAGGACTCACAATAGTCCAAGAAATGTCAACGTTTTCTATTTTTCAAAACACAGGTAAAGATTCTGGAGAAAAAAAATTCTTCATATATGACACCCGTTAAATTTAAAATTTCATAACCTGACTATTTGGAATCGCACGTGAGTGTGGAAAGGCTTGTACAATTGCTCACATGACATACATACATCAATATGATATGAGATGGTGTCAGTTAACGAAGCATGAAGGAGCAGAACACCAATGATGGTGGTGTGGCTTCAACCTGGCACCAGAAAATTCCATGCTTCATAACATGGCCGGAAATGAGTTGGGAAATATGTTTCTGCATGCAAGAGATGGAGCATTTTCTTGAGGAAGTTTGAGTACAACGAATGAAACGTCCAGGACACGTCCAGCCCAGTGCAGAACGTGACCACGTTAACCAACGTGATGTCCTAAATAATGAAAGGTTGTTTTGTTTTTGCTACTGGTGTTTCCAAATGGAGTAGTGAAACGACAAAGGGGAGCTACAGGCATGTCATGTTCCTGCGTACTCGTCAGAAGGGAGCTCACATTCAGTAGACGAGCTTGAGCTTGTATCCAGCTTGTTCACCCAATGTGTCCTCCTCCCCCTCCCCTTGATTCCATCTTCCTCGTGCCCATTCTTCCTTCAAGGGTCCCTTTGTTGTGTCCCTCTCCCCTGCTGTTGGTGTGTTTCCGCCCTTTACACTTTGTACTTCTTCTTCTGTTATGATCTGGTTCGTTGCATGTTCTAGTTATTCCACGAGCCTGGAGGGCTACACAACTAGAACGGCACTTGGAAGGGTGTGTAGTGTCACCTCGCGTGCTCATTCTGAACAAAAAAAAATCATCATTAACTGAACACGCTACTATTATGGCTCAATTCTATGATGGCCCGTACACCCAAATCATCCATACACCCAATTATGTCCCATACTTTGCCATTATCCGCAGCTTTATTGATTGAGTGTTAGGATATTTATCGACCAGTTTTGTGCATATTATGGGTAAATTGTGTCAATGAAGCAGAGAAATTAAATGAACATCAGGTTAGAGGGGAAGGAGATCAGGCAGGGAAATAGATTTGAATATCTGGGAGGAACAGTGACCGGGGATGGTAAGTCTGAGGGAGAGGAGCGGAGGAGGATACAGTTGAGTGCGAATGCATTGAGGAGGGTGGAGGGAGTAATAGCAGACAAAAAGATATTAAGGAAATTGAAAGGGAAGGTTTTGATGTCGTGTGTAATGCCATCCTACTTTTACAGCCTGGCGACGGTTGCACCGACAGAGAGACAACAATAGAGGCTGCAGGTCTGTGAACAACTCGGTCAGGAGGATTGAGGGAGTAGAGATGGTGGATAGGAGGATGGATGAGCTGAGGGAGGAGATTTGTTTATAAATGAGTTTGACAGGGAATTGGTGAAATTCTGGCTGAGATAAGCTGCATACTTGGTGTGGATGGGGGGAAGAGACAATGGCAGAGAGCAGATAGGTTGAGGGAGCAAGGTAGGAGGAATAGAGGTAGACCGTAGTTGAGATGGGAGGATTATGTGAGGAGGGATATCAGTAAAAGGGGGGGGGGGTTGGAGAGTGGAGAGAGTTGGCTGAGGATAGAGGGAGGTGAAGGAGTACCGTGATCAAGGCAGGGCAGAAGCTTGGTGCCATCAGATCTCACCTCTTATTAAGGCAAGAGTTGGAGGAGAAGAAGAAGGTGAATATGAAAAAAATTCAACCGACATTCCGCATGGCTCGTCCATCATACGCATGAAGTTTTGCATCAATCTGCTAATCTTTTCTGGCGAAGAAGATTTTGTTACGTTTTTATTTTCAGTCCAATATTCCCGCCAGACCACATGAGCGATGACATCATAAATTTAATTATTCGCTCACATCGGGTCGTAGATCAGATGTATGAAGTTTCCGATTTTTTGATTCAACCAATTATGGCTGGAATACCACTTCACCAATGACGTCATCGTTATCACCCTATACACCCCATGGGGAGTTGATGACATATGCCAAGTTTCAATTTTTTTTCATTGAGTGGTTTCGGAGAAAAAGATGTCCAATGTTTTTTTCCTTTCATCCAATATGACTGCCATACCAGGTGACCTGTGATGTCAGAGTGATCAAGAAAACATTCTCCATTGGGAGTCCCTCCTATGTTTAAAGCTTTGCATCGATCGGACAAGCGGTAGCAGAGAAAACCATTCTTAAAGCGAAAACATACAGATGCGCGCACGCACACACAGAAAGATAGGGGAGTTTCAATAATCTCACATCCCCTTTGGGGCAAGACTAAACCAGAGAGTTGGTGTCAAAGCCATCCAATGCTCGCCTGTTTATACATTTATCGTTTTTAAAAGACTAGTCTAATAATATTTTTTTTATAAAGCATTGCAGTGAAGTCAGATCCAAATAATTTAAAAGCAATATATGTATTTGAATATTGTAATCAGTAAAAAATAGTGTGGTAGATAAAAACATTAGAAAGGAAATAACTTGCACCAAAAACTTTAACATTTTCACGCTCACGCTGACGCCAGGGGTATCGTTATAGCTCTCTCTTCTTCGAACAGGCGAGATAAAAAGGGTCTTTGTCTCCAGGCTGGAGGTGAGTAGCCTCCAATTTGTTTTTGGAAACGGTTAATCCAAGTCATAGATAACCCAAACACACCCCAAACCTGCACATGTCCAAAAGAGAGCGATGACGCTTTGGGTTTGATTGTATTTCTGTTTCTTATTTATGAGCATGTCATTGTGTACACATTTGAACGGGCGGCCATTTTTTCCCGTCTCGTCCCTCGATCTGGTTTACTGCACGACTGTCCTCCATGATGGAATCTGAATTTCTCAGCAAACCATTTTACACGTCTCCTGTCCTCAGAGCTTCCTGCAGCATCAGCTTCTACTTTATATGCCGTGGTGATTGTGGAAGAAAAAAATAATTATATTCATATATTCTCAATTATATTCACTTGTTGCTTTTACTTAAACACAGGATAAAATATGGCTTTACTTTTGTACTGGAGTCAAAGTGACTGTCAGTAAAATTTCCCTTTTCCCCGGCAGTCTTTTGACCTCCATAGTGATATAAATTAATATACAAGTAAAATAGAATTGTATCTCACTAAATCTCATGTGTTTATATCTCAACCACCTGCCCGCAATATCTCAACTATTTTATCTCAATGAAATACATGTTGTTACGAATCTGGAAGCCATTGCACACAAAGAGACAGCAGTCCCCAACTTCAGTTATTTCGATAAGTATGTGTTTACAGTTAGAATCCCCCCTTTGTCTACTGGGAATTACATGTGTGCTACAAATTATTGTATAGTCAGGTTTATTACATCTTTTACAACAACTACATCCTCTACAACAGCAACTATAACAACATCCCTCCTTCGCTCCTTCCACCATCAGCCTTCCTCACGCGCATGCGTGCTGAGCACAGATGTGGGCGGGGCTTCAGGTCAGGTCAGGTATGGGAGCATGTGCCAGAACAGCACGTCGCTGCGTCCACTTTCCGCCGGTACTCCAGGGGCCTCCGTCTGGCCATCCCCCAGGCAGATGCCAGGCCCATCCCCATCTCCTTGAGATGATGGTCAACCTGTTGCAACCATGAGGCACGTGGTCGACCCACTGGCCTCCTCCACTCATGAGACTCCCTCGCTGAGAGAATCTGGTGAGCAGGATCAGAGTCAGGAAAACGAGCCACATGTCCATACAGCCGCAACTGACGCTCACGGACTATGCAGGTAACAAATCTCATCCGAGTCTCTCTCAGCAACCGCTCGTTGGACACAAAATCCGACCAGCGATAGCCAAGGATTCTCCGAAGAGACCTGGTACCAAAGGAATTAAGTCTCAGTCTCAGATCCTTGGTCAGAGTCCAAGTCTCGCACCCATAGAGCAAGACTGGAAGTACCAAGGACCTGAAGACTCGGACTTTCGTCCTCCCGCACAGGTACCGACAGCGCCACACCCCATGATCCAGTGAATCCATGACTCCCCAGGCCCGACCCAGACGTCTATTGACCTCTGACTCGCAGCCAGCAGAGACATGAATATCACTGCCAAGGTAAGTGAATCTCTCCACGACCTCAACATCCTCACCACAAACAGACACAGACAGGACAGCAGCATCCAAGATGTCACCGAAAGCCTGGATCTTAGTTTTGACCCAAGAAACCCGTAATCCCAACGGCTCAGACTCCTCATTCAGCACCTCGAGGGCCCCCAAGAGGATGTCTAAAGTCTCCGCAAAGATGACTGCATCATCTGCAAAGTCAAGGTCCGAGATCTTGACATTCCCAAATGACGCACCGCAACTTGATCTCTCCGACATCCTCCCTAGAATCCAATCCATACAAGTGCTGAAAAGTGTGGGGGCAAGTACACATCCCTGACAAACTCCAGTAACAACTGGAAATAAGTCAGAGATGGTACCACCACACTTCACAGCACTCTCAGTACCAGAGTAGAGTTCAGACATCAGATCGATCAGTTTTGGTGGCACCCCACGAAGACCAAGAATCCTCCAGAGGACATCCCGATTCACTGAATCGAACGCTTTACAGAGATCAACATAGGCTGCAAGCAGCCCCTGCCGAAACTCTCATCTGCGTTCGGTGAGGACACGAAGTGCAAGGATACGGTCAATCGTTGACCTCTTTGGTGTAAAGCCTGACTGCTCTGGACGCTGGTGCTCAAGCAGATGGTGGCGAACCCTATCGAGAATTATCCGAGCAAAGACCTTGCCCGGCACTGAGAGCAGCGTCACCCCTCGGTAGTTGTTGCAGTCTTGGCGATCACCCTTCCCTTTCCAGAGAGGGACAACAAGGCCCCTCTTCCAGTCAGTTGGGATGATGCCTGTGTTCCAGGCAGAGCACAAAACTGCATGCAACGACACGAGTGCAGCATTTCCACCAGCCTTGAGAAGTTCGGCATGGATGCCACAGATCCCTGGAGCTTTGCCCCGTTTCAACTGGTTCACCGCAGCCCGTGTTTCCACAAGCGTAGGTGGACCACAGTTGATTCGAGGGTCAGCAACAGGGATTGTAACATCCTTGACGTCCAACTCGACAGTTGGGGGATCAGCCTGGTACAACCGCTCAAAGTAACCGGCCCAGCGGGCCTTCACTTCAGACTCCTCTGTCAAGAGCCTACCACTCTCTGCTCGAACTGTAGTGCTCCGAGGGATGGGCTTGGATGAACGTAATGCGCGAATTCCCCTATAAGCGGGACGAGAATCACCTCGCACATAGGCCTCCTTGTCCACCCTCAGTGCACGTACAGTTTTACGCCTCAACTCCCTGAACAGCTCAGCTCTGCCATTCAGCCTGGCCCTGCAACTCTGGTCAATGGTATCCAGTGTCCCTTGAGAGACAAAATTCTTCTTTGCCCTGCGTTGAGCTCCAAGGCATCCACCGGCAACATCAAGGACGGTGGTCTTAAAGGCGCTCCACAACTCTTCAGGACACCCCAAAGTACCCAGACCCCCCAAGTGTCCACTCAGCCTGTTCGCAAACTCCTCAGCTACTCTCTCATCCCTGAGCTTGGCAACATCCAGCCTCGGCTGGGATGGTACCATTCTCCAGGATTTAAGGTGCAGCTTTAGAGTTGCTACAACAAGCCTGTGGTCAGTATTGAGGAACTGAGCACTCTGGTAGACCCTGCAGTTCTGGATCATCCTCCAACGATCGTCAATGAGGACATGGTCAATCTCCTTTGCCACACCGCCAGCGTTGGAATACCAAGTCCAGCGATGAGCTTGTGGGTGCTGAAACCATGAACCAGCCACCCTAAGTCCATGACTTCTTGCAAAGTCAAGGAACTTGGTGCCATTCTGGTTCATAGTTCCTGACCCATGGGGACCAACATACACCTCATAACCGTCCCTATCAGTTCCAGTCGATGCATTGAAATCCCCCAAGACTAGAAGTGTATCTCGTCTGGGGCACTGATCAACCACAGACTCGAGTGTGGCATAGAATGCATCCTTCACGGTGAGATCACTCGCCTCAGTCGGAGCATAAACAGAGACCAGGGGAATGACACCTAAGGAGTGACGAATCCTTAATCTCATAATACGCTCGTTGACCGGTGTTACCTCAATTATCATTGGGGTCAGCTTATTGGACACAGCTACAGCAACTCCTTGGGTATGGTAACCATCAGAGCGACCAGACCAATAGTAGGTGTAACCACCCACCATTATCTCGCCGCAATCCGGTCTCCGAACCTCAGAGAGAGCTGCAATCCCGATGTCCAAACGCTTGAGCTCAGATGATAACAGAGACAGGTGATCATCCTCTCTTAGGGATAGGACATTCCAGGCACCCACCCGAAGGGACCGCCTCAGGTTAACCGAAGGAGACCGCCATCTGGTGGACGACACCTCAGCACCACTCCGACACACTCTCCCGCAATCTGACCCAGGGATGTTACCCCGTGGTTTCCCTCCTATCAAAGATTGGGGGTCCCGAAGGTTTTGCCCCAATCCCGTCATCCGGTGAGCTGCCCTGCGAAGGGAAGCTGCACAGGAGGTACTCCCACGGAGTGGGTTTTCAGATTTTTTTGCGTTTTTCGGAATGAAGGGTTTTACGGTGGCCGGAGTGCAAATCCTGCCACCAACCTCCTAATAAGAAGTGGCCCAACTGCAGGAGGACGTCCGCAGACACAGTTGGGCACTAGATATGGATGGCCGTTGGCTCACAAGGAGCTCCTCCGCCCTTTGACAGGTTTTGTTTTTAATCCTGCTGGGTGTCCATATCCAAACACCCTCCTCACCAGAAAACCTGGTGGGGGAGACGGTTTAGTCGCCGACAACCCGACCATGGAACAGGTTAGTACAGGTTTACATGGTACCTGTAGCAGGTCACAGATCGAACCTGACCTGACAAACCTGACCTGACCTGAAGCGGGGCTTCCATCGCCTCATATTGGAGCCCCGCCCCAAAAAAGGGCATGGAGTGTTTCCTCTGCCCAATGAGCGAAGTGCAAGCATGACACGCACGCCCCGTCCAATCGGCGGTGGCCACGAGTCGTCCGACAACCCCCCCCGGCCAATCAGGAGGCGAGTGGTGGGGAGAAGAGGCCCCTCCCACCAAAAGAAGGGAAGAGTGGTTGTCTGGACCAGTGTTAGCGAGACAAGGATTGCATTCTGAAGGATCATGGCGATTGCGTTGGACAAGGATCGTCGTGATTGTGTTCTACAAGGTTCGTGACAAATGCGGTCTGCAGTCTTGGTGGCGAGTGTGGCTTGGTCCCGTTCGTGGGCCGTGGACTTTGGGTCGTGGGTTCGAGTCGGTGAAACCGCACGAGGCGGGGAGGTACCCGGCTCTACCAAGAAAAGACCCACGGGCCATTTGTTTTGTATACGTGTGTCCGCGGGCCCCGTCTGTTAAGTGGGGCTGTTTAAGTGTTTTCTTTTCATTGTACATTGCATTTAATTTGTGATAACTCTGCTCTGTGTGCTCCCCTCCCCGATTATTATTGAAAAATAAATCCCCCGTTAAATGTTCCAGCTCGTTTTCTGTGCTTTCCTCCATTGGCCTAGCAAGGTGCATATTGTGAATTAGTAAGGCCATTCGTGCCATGGATTGTTCATTGGGACTGGCGTGGCTCTGGTAACTCTGCTCGGTTACGCCGGATCCGAGTCGGTACCTGAGACTCGGTCCGGTTTTCCCCGGTAGTTGGACAACGTGGGTACTTAGGTATATTGAAATTAGGCAATTAACCCTACCCCATGCCATCAAAGTATTGGCGACCACGGTCCGCTAAGGGATCCGTGACCTTCGGACTTATCCGAGAGTCACGACCTAAATTCCGGGTGTTCGGTGGGAGACGACTCCACTGCTCCACCTAGTGGTCGTTTATCGCCACCGAACCCCCGGCCCACAACAATATAACCAAGACTTGTATCTTAAATGTTTTATACTAAACTGCCCAGCTGCTGAAGAGAAAAACAGCTTGCTGGCATCTCGTTGTCTCACAGAAAGTAAATAATTTCGGAATGCTACCGGAGCAAATGTCTAACAATTAAATAATCATTGTTTTTTGGGGTCCGAGTACTTTACTGACAGCACAAAAAACAGGCTGGGTGTTTTGAGAATCTCATTATCCTGTGATAAATGGAATGTATGTTCAAAGTAATCCACCCGGTCTCTGTGTTTTGTCCTAACCCTGTTATCACCCTCTCCTCAAGGCTGACCTCGTGTTCACACTTCAACTGTTGCCTGAGCGTGTCTATCCACCCCTCCCTCTCAAAGTGGCCATGTCTGCAGTTCTTAGTTCCCTTGCTTCATGCTTGTCAGCCCTCCCCTTCATTTACCCTTGCCAGATGTCGAGCCCTCCTCTGTCTTTTTCTGTTCAAAATAATATAGAGGATTGCTATGTGCATTTTGGGCAGAAAAGAGGATGGTGTTTGATATTGCTTGTCCTGTATTTCCTTCTTTCCCATGCACATGTTTGTTGTTATTTGTTGTTGTTGTTTGCTGGTAATAAATGGTCTCATACTCTGACAGAGAAGAACTGAATTTCTTCTACAGACCCTCAAGGCTCTCTCATCCTCAGGGCTTCCTGCATCAGCTTCTACTTTATATGCCGTGGTGACCCTCTGGGCTCCGATGATGCACCAACGGCTCATCATTTTCCACAAAGATCACCTGCATGGCTGATGATGGTCAATTCTCGACTCTATTTCCCGTCTCTGGCCCCCATGTGCTCGTTCTCAACATCCTTTTCTTTCTTTTTTTATCCCCACCAATGGGACAAACTTCCTCAGTCTATTCAATCTCATTCTTCCCTTCAGGGCTTCAAAGGAAGCTGTTCACGACCATCTCAGGCCGTCCACCGTCCATACCTATGATCTAGCTTCAGCAACCCTCCCCAAAACCAATGTTTCCAAATGCCCAGGTTACTGGGTCCCTCATTCCCACTCACACACCCGACGGTCCTCTTCATTTTTTTTTCTTTGCTCTATTTCTGCTTCTTCCCAGTTTTTCTTCCACTTCTGTGACTGACAGCTTGCACTTGGTCCCCTTGCTCTCATTCATTTTATTCATCTCTGTTTATTCTTCCAAGTCTCCATCTATTTTGCCCTGCTGTTTGTGTGATCCTCCCCCCTCCCATTTTCACTGTTCTTTACCTCTTGCCACCAAAGGAGGACAGAGGTTATGTTTTCACCCCTGTCTGTCTGTTTGTGAGCAGGCCATCTCAAAAAGTTATGGACGGCCAATTGGGCCTATGTTGAAAAACCAGCCAATTATTTTTGAGGTCAACATCGGCCAAAAGGTAAACATAGTAGTCCATGAGCCACACCTCAAAATTTCGGGTTATTACCAAAAGGGGAACAGACCCCACCATGATTTTGGTTAGCTTGATACCTCAAGTGTCCGAAATCAGTTGATGGACTTGCAAGGAAGGTTGCTTAATGACCTTTTAGCGGCCATTTTTAAAGAAGGCTGCCGTTATTTCACCAAAATGGAGGAAATTGGAAAAATACCCACAACTCACCTCCAGAATGTCCTATGGACATGCGATTTAGCTTAAAATGATTGTAAGAACATTCTGCATCTGACAATATATAGTTTTGGATAGTTATTTGCTATGGTATGTTCCAAAATTTGAAATTTCTCCAAAAAAAGTGGCATTTTTAGGGGTTTTTTTGCTACGTGTTATCAGAAGTTTTCTGCCAATTAATGTTCAAATATATCTAAGCTCAATTTTTACCTTGGTCACCGAGAGTGGTTCACAAGGCATTCAAAGAAAGTCAAATATCAAGTTATCTGAACTTCACAAGATTCTATAGATACGTTTTGTGGCATGCTCCTATTTGCTGTTTTCGGCTTTTTGGGGTAGCAGTAAACTGATATCAATAAAACTTTTCACAACACTCCACATAACAGTTTTTTTATCAGAATAAAATGCAGGAGTTCATGCTCATGAATTCCCCTGTATGAACTGTTAACAGTCACTCATAGCTGGCAGCCCCTTGGCCTGGATTTCGGATGATGGAAGGGGTGGTAGTGGGGCAACTCAGCATAACAATTGTGCATTTTGTGAGGAAAGCACCAAATTTGGCACACTAGTAGCCTAACATATTATGAACAGATTTGGATATTGGGCCATCTCAAAATTTTTGACGGCAGTGGAAAATGGCTGCCACAGCCATCAGCGGCTGAATTTGAGATGTCCCAATATCCAAATCTGTTCATAATATGATAGGCTACTAGTGTGCTAAATTTGGTGCTTTCCTCACAAAAGGCACAATTGTTATGCTATATTTAGCTAAGTTGCCCCACGATGGGGGGACTTTATGTCTGATGCGCAGGTTCTAACTTCAGGAAAAATTGGAGGATTCGTATTATCTTCTCCCTCTGGCAGCCCAAGCCCCCCCCCCCCCATGGGTTGACACCTAGATGTGTGCTAGATCTGGGTAGCCCACGGCACCCATGGAAGATTTACCAACAATAACAACAACAAAAATCTACAATTTCAAAAAAATCTACTGGAAAATGAATCTTAAAGTGAAAGTAGCTGATTGTGAGCAGATGGCAGGCAAGGTCATGACATTTAGTAACAATCCTGGACTCATTGGTGCTTTATCCTATTGTAAGCGCTGTCCAGATGCCAAAAATGTAAGTACATAAACTGAGTGTTGTCCACCAGGGCCATAGCCTGGTCAGAGTATATGCTGCCCCCCCCTCCGCCCAGGGCTACGCCCCTGCCCATGATGCACTTTTGCCTATCCTATTCTACTCTGCAATAAAGATTATACACACCACTTCCACTAACATTCAAGGTTGGGGTGGAGCAATGCTGACACATTGTACCATACATACAGTTGACTGGGCCTACATGGATGTGCATGATCAGTATGATGTGATGCACTGAGTTGTATCTGAAGTTCGACAGTAGAGACACCTGGTGTTTGATATGGTAGCTAAACGTCTACATGATTGTCTCTATCCCAGCATAAGCCGATGCAGGGCTGCACACAATTATACTAAACGTATAAAACATAATTTCTAAATCAATGTCAATTCAGGAGCAATTGAGCCTTGCAAAAATTGCAGTAGTTTTGGACCAAGCTCTGTATGCAAAGGCAACAGAGGTAGCCTGGAAGCAGCAAATTAGTTTTGAGAGTATTGTGCTAATGATGGGAAATTTCCATATAATCTGTAACTTGTTGTCAATCATCGGGAAAATGTTTCGTGATGCAGGACTTAGGGACCTCGCTGTTGAATCTGGAGTGATAGCTGAGGGGTCAATTGAGAAAGTTTTAGATGGAAAGCAGTACAACTGTGGCGTCCGTCTCCACATACTCACATATGAAGCTCTGATGTGACTTGCTTGGGCAGGATTCTTTGAATGGTTGGAAAATAACCACAATTCAAACATGGGACATTTGAATGAAACATTACACAGTATTGCGGATATACATGAAAATATATGCGCAGCCACCCTTGAATTAAGTTTGAATGATGAATCATGCCAGAGGATTCTGTATCTGTTCGGGTCTTACCAAGATGTTCTGCGGCACGAAAGTGGCCAATTGGCATCCTTCTGGATGATTTATGTAGATATGGTCGAGATTATGCTTGGTCTGATACGTGCAGATCGCTAAGGTGACTGGCACTTGCATTTATTATGCATCAAGGACTTGATACCTTGGTGTTTTGCCATGGACAAGACAAACTATTCAAGATATCTGCCAGTGTACTATGTGCAGATGACCCAATTGGAGAACACATGTCCAGACCTTCATGATCATTTTCTCCATGGTGGCTTCTCAGTTCAACTTCAGCAAGTGGACCCATTTTCCAAAATTGCAATTGATCAAACAGTTGAAGAGACCCTGAACAATGATACCCAAACATCCGGAGGTACAAGAGGCTTTAGTCTGAGACAAGGTGCCTTGTCACGATTTGATCTAACCGTCGAGTACAGGGCAGAAGCTCTGAGGCAACTCCGAGAAATGGTATCAGTGAGATCGTGTCTAGGTCATGCTGACCTACAAACCTCTAGAATCAAGAGGGATGAAAATGATGTGACATCAATCATTGATATGTCGGAAAACAATTGGACTAATCCGTTCTCAAACCAACCGTCAGATCTTGTGAATTTAGCAACCGGTGCCGCAGCACCGCCAAATGTGAGCACTGACTTATTGAAAGCCTGCGGAAAAGGTAAAGAAGCCTTTAAGTTACATGCACAGAAGTTAGAGGAGGGTTCAGGATTTTATGACCCAAGAAAGAAACTTAAATTACAAACATTCAGTTCAATGCAGAAAGACAGTTGTCAATGCTGGGACAAACAAAGAGATTGTTTTGAAGGCAGACCATCGTGTCTTTGGACACATGATCTTGATCGCTCAGAACAGGAAGTTAGATATGAAAGAAGTTCTCTGCTATCCTCTCGGTCCCAAACCATGGGCATTGGCCAATGATGACGGCACCCTAAAGAAAACAGGGAAAGCAACTTTGGGCAAACATATTGAAAAAGAAATTGCTAATGTTGAATTGTCCTCAGGTCCTCAGGCAACAATAGTTGATGCCATGGGGATAGTCCAAAAGATTCACGGCGAGAATCTGACATTTGAAGAACTCTCAGTGATAATTCTGAAGAAAGTCCTGAATGATTGCCAGGGAAGTGGACGAGTTGATGTTGTGTTTGACGTCTACAAGGACCTGTCGATTAAAGACGCAGAACAGTTGCATCGTGGTTCTCAACATGGCATTGCATTTAATCAGATAAAGCCAGGACACAGAATAAAGAACTGGAAAAGGATGTTGGTGAGTAAGGAAAGCAAGAACAAGCTTACAATGTTTCTTGCTGACAACTGGAAGGAATAACGGAACAGAGACAAACTTGGTAACACAACAATGATGGTCACCACCTCTGGTGAAAAGTGTTTCCAGATTACGAAGGATAATGTGACAGAGATTGCGGCGCTTGCATCAACCCATGAAGAAGCCGACACAAGAATGCTGGTTCATTGCAAACATGCTGCCATTACATATCCAAAGGTTATGGTGATTTCAGAGGATACGGATGTATTTGTGATCCTCCTTGGCCTACATTCGGAATTCAGGACAAGTAGAATCCTGTTAAGACGCGGGGAAAAAAAAACAAATAAGACTTATTGACATCTCAAGGTTGGGCACAATACTACGCAAGGATGTGTGTACGTCGTTGATAGGAGTCCATGCGTGGACTGGCTGTGATTTAACTAGTTCATTCGCTGGCCAGGGTAAGGTAAAAGCAATCAATTTGATCCGCAAAAACCAGCATTTCAGAGAAGCGCTCATGAAACTTGGTCAGGAGTGGGTCGTCAGAGATGAAATGTTTGAAACGATACAGGCATTCACCTGTAGCATGAATTGCTCAAACACGAATGTCAAGGAGGTCAACATCCTCCGTTATGATTTGTTCTGTTCAAAGAAAGGGGATGTTTCATCGGAACAGATTCCCCCATGCAAGGATGCATTAAAACAACACAAGTAACGTGCGAACTACCAGTCTGCCATTTGGAGGTGTAGTCTCCTGAACTTTCCTGAGATACCCAGTCCCACTAAAGGGCATGGTTGGATAATGGTAAAGGGAAACTTGGAAATATATTGCCTTACAATAGCCCCAGCCCCAGAGGCTGTTCTGGCACTAATGTCGTGCAAGTGCCCAAGAAGTTGCAATGATGACTGCCCCTGTGTAGTGAATGGTTTCAGCTGCACACCAGCGTGCAGACTACAAAACTGTGCCAATGTGCGTGATGAGAGAGAGGATGAAGACCAATTGCAAGACATGGATGATAGTAACAGTGACAAGGAAGACTAAATTAGATATATTTTTAAGTGGTTGAGTACATATTGAGAAAGTGTATTTTAATTTGTGGACGAGTGCTAAAGTCAAGACGTCGGGAAAACCTTGCCAGGAAATTACTGGGGGGTACCGCGAGAACCGGTTTGGTCGGTCAAACAATATGTGAATATTAGTTAACAATTACATGAAATGATCATTCATTTGTCAGTAAAAGTTTAATTCGGCAGGGCATTGGGATGCAGTTTGAACACAGACGACATTACTGGATCACCAAAGTATGAAAATAGCCAGAAGTTGTTGGATCAACCAAACCGGTCATGTATAAGGATGTCATGTACAAGGATGTTTTGTAGGCCTCATTAGGTAAAGCCATGGAGTACATCGACTGGGATCCGGCTCTTACAAGAGCCGCCACTGGTTGTCATATTGGGCTGATGGAACGGAATCCGTCTGTGACGGGGTTTCGGCTCGTTATTATTATTAGTCTTCTTGCGGCATTGTTCTCCTGTTACTTTTTCTGAATGAGCAATGCCGCTACAAAGCACACAGTCTTGGTTTCCTTCAAGGTGCGTGATTTTGGTATAAACTTTGCCAATTGATCAGTTGGTTCTCCAAACTAGCATTATAATTTGTTTGTTGTTTTCCATTTGATAGAATTGTGGTCTTTTTCTCATTGGTGTCTGTAACGTCATCTCTTCTAATTTGTTGGCCAACTGTTCTTCCAACCTGTACTGATCTTCATCATCCTCTCCGCCATTCTGACAAGGTCTCCCTCTTCTTTCTGCTCATCAACATCCAGGTGTGTGTGTGTGTGTGTGTGTGTGTTGATATGACACTGACGCACAACCCAAAGTAGAGGTTGCAGGAATTCATGAATAAAGGGTTGCGAAGACCTATGGATTGGCCTCCGCTAGACTGTGTGAATACTGATTCGATGTTGGATGGAAACATCACTTTTTGTGTGTAAATGTCTTAAATTGACTCCACACGACTAAGTTTGCACAACTTGAGCACATAAGGTGTCTCTTTTTATCGCGTGCCTGGAGTGGGTGCGGCAAGCACGTGGTGAGGTGCAGGTGCAACGCTGCACCTAGTTTGAAGGTCGCCCGTGAATGTCCTACTCCACCACTCAACCAAAGTGAGTGAATAGTTCGAACCTCCAAAAAGCGTCTTTCTAAACCCGAATGTATGAAGATCCCTTGAGATTGTTTTAATGTTGTTTAACAAATTTTTCATGGCTTTGGAGTTTAGAGTAAACTTAAAGGATAACGGATTGTGAGGGTTCCATGTGGGTGTTGTGACCGAGATTATCGGTTCTATGTCTTTGAAAGCCATGGCCAGTTGCGTGCTGTTCTATTACCCTTTCCACTCGCTATTCACACATATATCCGCTACCTGTCCCACAGGTATGCAGCGTAACTCTTCACGACGGAAGGTGAACCCTTGGCGGGAGGCGTATGTCACCCACGATGACATGAGGTCTGTCTTCCTGCGAGTATCTAACAAGTTAAACATTCATTGGGTACACAAAGACCAGGATCGTAAACACCTTGACATTCAAGAACGCAATCAGAACATTGTCCTTCGAATATATCGTTGGAATAGTTGTGCCGAGTCTTGCAGGACAAGGTCCATTACATCGATACAAACGGTGATAGGAGTCGGAAAAAGCCAGAGGTCGTGGTCATCTCAGCATGTGAGAGACCGTCCAAACATCCTGGTGGATCTTTTTGAGTGACATGTGATCAGGAACACCATAGTGCTACGTTGTAAGAACGATGGCATGTTGGTGTTAGCCCAGTGGAATTGAGCTTGGATGACTCCATCACAGCGAGCTTATTTATCAGTGTGAATTGAAGGGTTAACTTTTTGTTTCTTTCATTATTAGGTGGAACAAGACCGTTACTGCGGTCACAACCTTCTTCCCCCTATAGCCCTGTTCCTCAATCCTCTAGTTCCCGAACTTCAGGTATCAATGCAAAGGGACAGTTAAGGCACAAGGGACACGTCACACGTCACCCCACCCCCACTCCAAGTCCTCAACTCCTCCTCCCAACCTCAAGTCCTCAACCCTAAGACCTCAACCTCCCCTCCAAATCCCAAAACCTCAACCTCCCTCCCAACCTCTCCTCCAAATCCCAACCCCCCCTCAAACGCAGTCCTCAACCCCCCCTCCCGCCCACCAAAAATCTTAAACCCCTCCTCCACCCAAGTGCTCAACTCTCACTTCCCTCCAAGTCCTCAACCCCCCTCCCCCAACCCAACTCTCTGTTGTCAATCCTAAACTCTCAATCCATATCTCAGCTCACACGATACATCTTCTCATTCTTAAAACCAAGAGAGCCTTCTTACATCAGTACATATTATTTTTCATTACCTCATTAAAATGGTGCAATATTTTACTCTCTTCACCCTCCCCGATCCACCTCAATGTTATGCCATTCCTAACTTCACCGACTCCTAACTATTCCGAACCTGCTTTCCCACCTTCACTCCATTCACAATCACGGTAGCAACGAGATATTATTATATTCTCATCAGGTTGCTTCATCAATGTGTGTGCTGTCTCTTGGATGGACGTTAAACGGGATTTCACCATCTGCCAGCATTCGTTATTGATCATTAAAGATCCAACGGTGTCATTCGCGAAGAGTAGGCGAGCTATCGCTGGCACCGTGACCAAATTACAATTCCTAAACGAACCAGCAGAGGACTGGTTGCATCAGCGGCACAATCACACACTCAGTCATTGAAGTTACCCCACAGCTTTGGGATGCATCAATGATAATTATATGAATCGTGAAAAAAATTATCCCCCAATGTGGGTGTGCGTCTCCAGCGACTCGGTTCTGCTCGCCAGGCACTTTCGACTTGCCGTTGCTCGTGCGAAAATGTGTAAATCAAATCGTCTTTTGAACATAATTTTCAGCATTTCAACGAAAATGGCAATTTCAAAATGGTTAACCATAACTGTTGTGTTCCTAAATGTAAATCACACTCACGGAAATTCCGTGAATGAGAATTGTTGGGTTTGTACCGTTTCCTGTTCGCACAAGCGAGGAGCGGCAATGGTTACTCGACGACCCGTGAACCCGTTGGGTTCCCGTTGTGACAGCGGTTGATAAAAAACATCATTTCAAAAACAAACAAACAAACAAACAAAAACATAGCTCCAGCAAACTATACCGCTGAGGTTGTTTGCATTGATCAAATTCTCCCGAAGAGTACTTGACTGAACCTGGAATTGATTTTTTAAATAATTTTTCCGTTGCCCGATTTGAACGAAACTTGATACTGCACACCTCAGGAGAATGGTGAGTAAGGTAGCCCTAAAATTTTTGTGCTATCGTGTACTGTTTTGGCTGTATTTCGGGAACATACGCACATACATGATGAGAATTTTAGTAATATATATAGATAACGCATGCACTCATACGTACACCTACACACACACACACACACACACACACACACACACACACACACACACACACACACACACACACACACACATACACACACACACACTTCTCCTTTTAGCAACATGCGCAAATCTCACATAATTTCAGAACCCCAGAACCAAACAATTACCCTGTACATTTGCAAGGCACAGACATGGCCTTCCCATCATTGTTCAGAAGCATCCAGAGACACACAGTCCATTCACTGGTAGCGATCCATTGGGGGGTTTGTGTCACACACGCCTGTCTACTCAGACCTTGCACCAGCCCACATTGTCAGAAGTATGCAGAACGAGCAGGTGCCCGTTCAGCAAGCTGAGAAGGTTCTCCAAGTCTTTCGTTGTGCAGAGCCGCAGCCCTTTTTCTCAGGTAGTTTCCAAGTATTTTCAGGTTCTTTTCGAGGCTTTGCGAGCCATTCTGGGTAACAATCATAATCTCCCACACACGATATACTTTGTGATGCCCTGAACACCACCGTTTCCTGGCACTTCTGTGCATGCACGCCGAGCATGCTGGGGCAGATTACGTTATCCCAAAAGTCACGTATTCAACATCTGTATTCCTCGATGGCTTTCTCTCTCACCTGTTTGAAGAGAATGTATCGATGAATAAATTGGGGCTGTTCGTTGGCCGAGTCACACCTTCTCTCCAGGGCTCTTTCCGTATTACTTTTGCAAAGATGATGGAATTTTTTTCAAAATAATTATTCACCCCTTCCTTTAGCACCATGTAAGTAGACATGTTATTGGCGATGAAATTGATACAATGTCCATTTTCAAAGCATCAATCCTTCTGACTCGGTGCACTGCAGTGTTGTCGGAATGACAACATCGAATTCTCAACCTTTAGGACCAGCTCACCCATGGAAAGCATTGTAGTGATAAAACAATACGGGTTCCCTAAATTCCCCGTCACACCTTGACGATTTAGCCAGCGTATGCCTGACGTATGCAAATTTGGCTAAAACGCTGGCACACGTCGAATACGTTATGGGTAAGTTTGTATACGTTAAGAGCACGCTGGCATACGTCGTAGTACGCTGGCATACGTCTTTGTACGCCGAGGTGTTAGACAAATTTTCCGACATATTATTTTCTCGAAATTTTTCGACATATGCCAGTGTATGACTCACATGTTCTGCATAATGCTGGCCATAAGTTGTAGGCACGTTACACGATCGTTGACACACGTTACTTGTAAGTTACTCATAAGTCGAAACACGTCAAGGTAATGTTTAACATACCCGAAACTTATTTCTAACCTACGAGTAACGTGTTGTAGGCACGTTACGCGATCATTGACACATGTCGACGCACGTTACTCATAAGTCGAAACACGTCAATGTAATGGTTAGCGTCAGCGTTCCAGACTCCCTGGTTGTTTTTTTTTAATTATTTTTTTTTTCTTCGGTATGACAGTGATGTTAACACTTTGATTTCTAGTGCGTTTATAATATAATATAATTAATAGGCTGCCGCTCAACTATTTAAATCATAACCGCACTAGAAATCGAAGTGTCAACATCACCGTCATACCGAAGAAAAAAAATAATAATAAAAAAACACAACCAGGGAGTCTGGAACACTGACGCTAACCATTACCTTGACGCGTTTCGACTTATGAGTAACGTACGTCGACGCGTGTCAACGATCCCGTAACGTTCCTACAACTTATGCCAGCGTATGCAGAATGTGTGTCATATGCCAACATACTACAACATATGCCAGCGTGCTCTTAACGTATACAAAACTTACCCATAACGTATTTGACGTGTGCCAGCTTGGTTCGGCAATTTTTTCATACGTCGGCATACGCTGGCTAAAACGTCAAGGTGTGACAGCAGCTTCACACTTCGATGTGTAGTGCGGTTATGATTTGAATCGTCGAGCCGCAGCCTATTAATAGCCTACGCCACGTGATCGTCGGCGATACGCTGCCGTGCGCTATGCATAAGTTAGACTATCGTTGGGCATAGGTTGTGAACGCCGACAACACGCTCAGCATTCGTTGGTACAAGTTATCTATATGTGATTAAAACGTTCTGTGTATGTTACTAATACGTTATGCATACGTCCAACACGTTATTATATGCCCAAAACTTTTTAAAAAAACAAAAAATAAAAAAAAAAACAATAGTTCAGCGTACGCCAGCGTTTTACATACATTTTGAGACCTTGCCATACGCTGGCTAAAACGTCAAGGTGTGACGGGGCCCTTACAATGAACCTCAAGGCAGGAGGAGGCCATTGGGCCCATCATTGCACAATGGTTGCCAACCTCGTGTCGCTTGTCCGTGCTTGATCTCTTTAAATGCTGAGCGTCAAGCAAGGAAGCAGAACGTACCATTTTGAAAGTCTTTGGTATTACTCGGTCGGGTTTCAAACTCCCGATCTCCCAGACTCATAGAGGATGCTCTTAACAATTACACCACCAAACCCGGTTATCTGGCTGGTTAAGAGTAGATAGCCCCCACCACGTCCTCCTCTACCCCCAGGGAAACTGCCATGGCCCAGTCTGCACAAAGTCTTTAAACGTGTAATTGCTCCGAACTCCTCTCCACATTTCTTTCTGTGTGTGCTCCAAACAGGATAGTGCGTGGCAGAAGCATAGTCCTGTTTGTCAGGATCCATGCAGCAATCGGCATTCACACAACAGTGAAGGGGACTATGATTATCGTTATTGTTGATGGTTATGGACACGTGAACTTTGTTTCTGCAGATCGGAGTTGCAGCAGCTTCTGACGGTGTACAACACATACAATAAAGGAACACCTTTTGAGCTAACTACTTCGGTGGTATGAATCACCGGGATTGCTCCCAGATTTTCTCACCTCACTCAAACATACACCAACGTTTGTGAGATGCAAACACATATATATATATATATATATATATATATATATATATATATATATATATATATATATATATATATATATATATATACACATACATAGGGGTGTGTTCTTGCATCTTGTTTGAAAGAGATAGATCATCTTGTAGTTTTTACTTGTTTATGTGCCACCTTCAGGATTCGGGTCGTATCATCCTTGAGGGGTATCTACAGATATCCTGGGGGATTCAAACACCCCTACGTCTCCAGCTAACAGATATATTCACTCCAACCATTTCTCCATCACCTGTGTCCCCAAACAGGTGAGCCCCAAATTAATAAATTCATTTAAAGTTTTAGTAAACAATTTAGTCACCACTTTAAGCCTGGTGTTGGCTTAGTGGTTAGGGTGACAGCTTGGGATCCTAGGGTCCTGAGTTCAAGCCCCGTTGGCCACTGAATTAAAAATACACCAGGAGGTTGACTCAGCCTGTCATCCTTCCGAGGTCGGCAAAATGAGCACCAGTGTACTGGTAAGGGGGACACTGCATCAGCGGCACAGCCGCGTCCCAACCAATGATGCAACCAGCAGCCACAGGCTGCACTCGATAGAGAGGGAGAGTCGCCACTTCAGCATCCTATATAATTGAATCTCTTGCTGCCAATTAATAAGCAATTATAACCACTCCAATTAGACATGTCATAGTCAATGCATAAATAAATAAATAAATATCCTGAAATGGTGTGTTTAACATACCAGTACACCCACTCCCAACGGGAGTGGCATGAAGGGTCATGGTCCTATCCTCTATGTGGTATATGGATGACAGCAGATCTAGGCTCAGGCCCATCAGTCTGTGAGGAGGAGGAGATTGGGACCATACTCTGTGCAGTGTTGGTGCTGCTTTAGCAGTCTCCTTGGCTATTGGGCAAAATCCTGGACAGGTCACCACTCCGACACAGTGTACCAACAAGCTGGTGCTCATTTTTGTCGACCTCGGAAGGATGACAGGTAAAGTCAACCCCACCTGGTATTAATTTAACAACCGAGTGGGATTTCAACTCAGGATTCTAGGATCCCAAGCCCACCACCCTAACCATTAAGACAACATCAGGCATAAAAGTAAGTCGAACGGAGTGATACCAGGCACTTCTCGTATACATATATTCCAGTTTATGTGCAGTCATATATTGGATCGTGACATCATACATCCAAAATAGAAGCTCAGTCGGCTGGAGTCTATACATATTGTCTTTATTCAAAGTATGTTGAGCTTACGTTCTTCCAAGTATCATGTTCATGTGAACAGTATCATATCATGTTCACACCTGTTGGCAACAGGTGTGAACAAACAAGGTGGTGTTATATTATTCATTACTAGCAGGCACACCTGCCCTCTTTCCCAGTTTTTCAGAGTATAAGGAGTATGTGCACCGGAGTAAGGATAAAGTGCATGCTCATCTGCTAACCTTGGGTGGCCACTCAAGGCCAGTGCTGGGGTTGGAAGTAGAGGTAGAACCAAGGTTAGAACCTCTATGTAGACCCAGGAATAGTAAGTTCAATGTCAATTTTGCAGTTTCGATGACATCCACATTTGCTCCGTTGTAGTTAACTTGTTCACTTGTATGTTTTGCACTAGGTGGTGTTATTGTATATCACTCCTTCCAATTCCATATCTAGGTGATGCATGACATCATCGCCGGGTGCTGAAGGAAGGGAGTACTCAGTTTTTACCCCGTTTTCTTTCTTGTTTATTTGTTTGTTTGTCCGGGTGATATCTCAGCCATCCTTTGAGCTTGGAAGCTGAAATCTGGAGATAAAAGTGAAGATGTGCTTTCGCAAAAATAGTATTTTTAATTTTTTGATTAATCAATAAATTGCTTAATTATTATCGATTTATTAATTCCTTATTTATTTTCTTTTTCATCTGGGAAATATCTCAGGCACCTTTTGAGCTCGGAAGCTGATATTTGGACACGACGGTGACCAAGTGATTTGGCTATAAAATGTATGTTTTTGATTTGTTGATTAATCAATTAATCAATCAATTATTCCCAGCAGTAGCCTGGTGTTGGCTTAGTGGTTTGGGTGGCGGCTTGGGATCCTAGGGTCCTGAGTTCAAGCCCCATTGGCCACTGAATTAAAATACACCAGGAGGTTTGACTCAGCCTGTCATCCTTCCGAGGTCGGCAAAATGAGCACCAGTGTACTGGTAAGGGGGACACTGCATCAGCGGCATAGCCACATCCCAACCAATGATGCAACCAGCAGCCACAGGCTGCACTCGATAGATAGAGAGAGAGTCCCAGCAGTTTTGGGTCATTTAAAAAAAACATAAATTTTTTTTTTACAGATTCTAAGTCTGGTGGAGGAGCTACAACTGAGCAGGATTTGAACTCAGGACCCCAGAAACCAAAGCCCACCACCCTAACCATTAAACCAACACCAGGCATTAGTCGATGAGGACACAATTTAATCTATAATGCCTCAAGAACGTCAGGCTGACTCACTTTCAGTTTAGTGTTAAACATCAGCAGCGATTGTTAAAAAATGTAATCATACGTGTTCGTGGTTTATAATATTTTTTTCACTTCTGGTGGGAGTGCCACACAAAATTCCATGATAAGCTATTTTTACACGTCAACACGGCATTCGTTCAAGGAGGAAAAACCCCATTGGGGAGAGGGATATTATTTGTATTAATATTTTGTTATAACGTTAATATTATGCTGTTATCATTAGTATTGTTATTACTTTTGTTAGTAGACGTAGCCTTGGGAAAATGCCGCGATGAGGTATCTGAACACGGATATGCACCATAACACCGATTCACCCAAGGTAGAAAAACTCCCTTGGGGAGGAGAGTGTTGTGTAGTCGGTTCCTCAGCTCAACCGTTTTTAATGGAGTCTCCTGCTCCACTCCTCACCACAGCTCTCTGCCGTCACTCTCGGTTCCCCCTCATCATTTTTGGTTCATCATGCATTCATTAATATTCATGTAACTCCCGATACCACATATTCCCTCTTTTTCATGAAAATTAATAATGAAAAAAACCCAAAAAGCATAGTGAGCATGTAATGCAAGGTAACACGTCACATGACAAAGGCCTTGGTCCACTCAGGGGCTCGACAATGTCTCGTCTCATGACGAACACCTGGGGTAAAGACGTGTGGAGGCATTTTTTGGACAGGGCTATGTGCCCCATGGTCCTCTGAACCTGTCATACTTCCAGCAGAAAGTCCATTTGAGGTCTGAATTTCAGGTGCTGGATGAATTGCATTCCACACTTTCCCATCAGAGAGTCTGTAGGTACCAGGACCTCTCTGCTCACTGATATTGAGGGGTTGGGTATTCTTGTTTTGTCCTTTCTGGTGAAGTCCAAGTTTCCAAACTCACACGAAAGAACCACATGTGAAGGTGGAAGGTTTCGCTCCCCGACGCTTATCTGTGTATCGTTTAGACTTTGCTTGTTTCTATTGAACACAGCATCTCACATCCCCAAGTCTTGCAGCAGGTATGCCGATTTGACGATCCCCAATGTGCAACTTCGTGTGCAATGTACGTCCATGTAGAAGTTCAGCAGGGATCTGATGAGTTGTAGCGTGTCTTGTAGCTCGATATGTTTACAAGAAGTCAGCTACGAATGAATTCCAGGATGAAAACAGTCCTCAAACACTCTGTTGAATCGTTTTATCTCCCCGTTGGCTTGTGGGTAATAGAGAGAACTACGGCAGTGTTTGATGTTTCTTTCCTGCAAGAATGTTTCAAACTCTGTTGAAACAAACTGAGATCCATTGTCAGAGATAAGTTCTCACAGATTTCCATCACGACTGAATACTGTCGTCAAGAACTTGATAACTGTAGCAGATGTTACTTGGGACATAAAAGCTACTTCTGGCTTTATGTAATCAATTAAGGTGATGGCATAACGACAGTCCTTTGGCTGTTATCAAGTGGTCCCACTATATTGATGGCAAGCTTTTTCCAAGCAGCATTAGGGAGCAGAACTGGTTGCAAAGGTGGAACCTGAGTGACAGCTGTTTTATCATGCATTTGGCAAGTAATGCACAACTTGATGGCAACTTCCACTTGGGAGTCCATCCCTGGCCACCAGCAGAGGTCACGCAGCCTTTGTCTAGTTCTTACAATACCTTGATGCATATCATGGTATTCAATCATGATACGCATCAAGTAATCCTCCTGTACAGTAATCCCGAATCAAGTAATCCTCCTGTACAGTAATCCCGAATCAAGTAATCCTCCTGTACAGTAATCCCGAATCAAGTAATCCTCCTGTACAGCCAGTTCATTCCGAATGCGAAAGTAGGGAAGTATATTTGGGTCAATGCCCTTCACATTGCAAGGCCATCCTCTGGAGATATATCCTCACACCTTCTGTGGAATAGGGCATCTATTGCAAGTTTCCTTGAATTGTTCCACAGGTACAGCAGTGCAGTCACCGGACACTAAAGCCACCATTTCTATATCCGGTTCGTGGAAAGGCTCTGTCATGGGGAGTAGGAACCACGATAAACAGTCTGCCGTCACATTTTGATGGCCAGGTTTGTACACAATTTCATTGTTAAACGGCAGTAAGTGTCATGACCAACGTACAATTCTCATTCCAGCTCAACCAAGACCTTTCAAAGACAGTAGGTGTGATCAGTGGACTGTGGTCTGTAAACAGGATAAATTTCCGACCCCACAGGTAACTATGCCATTTCTCAGTTGCCCAGACGCAGGCAAGTGCTTCCTTCTCGACTGTAGAGTATTTGCATTCGCATTCTGTGAGCGTTCATGAGGAAAATGCTCCTGTTTCCTCTGTGGAGTCCTCATGAAGTTGAGTGAGCACTGCTCCGAGTCAATGATCAGACACGTCTGTGGTGTCAGGTCCGGTTCCAAAAGCAACCGTTCACGTATACGAGCTGTAAGGGGTTATTTTTCCATGAGGTGATCTCATATCATATGCTCCACTCACTCCACCGCTCTCTGACGTCACTCTCGGTTCCACCTCGTCAGTTCCAGTTCATCATGCATTCATTAATATTCATGATAAGTCCCAATATCACAGTGGACAAATAGAGTTGCCGCAACCTCCATCTTGTGGCCCTTCGTCCTCCTGTCAAGTTTGGTTGAGATTGGATAAGTAACGTCGGAATGCATCACGGTCAGACAGACAGACACCAAATTGCGTACTGTAGTATGATTTAAATGTAGGATCCATGCTTAATGAGCCCCAAGTCAAGTTTGTTTTTTTTTTTTTAAAGCAACCTCTTGTCCTTTTCAATCTCTGTTTAATGTGATGTTAAAATGTTGCACGAGGAAAAGTGCACCAGTGATACAACCAATCGCTGGTCCCAACTGGTGGTATTTGTCCGCAGAGGACTGTCCCGCTGGCTGGCCACTCCAGACTTAAACTCGTGGCAGGACCAACCAAGCTCAGCAAGCAGAGAAGAGGATGAAACAGTGATGAAAGACAACCACGATGCCACTCAAGCGGCAGGAGGTACTTGTCGGAGGAATGCGAGACAGTTTTGTGATGACGTGAAAATCTAATTCATTCATTCGTGTGCAGCACGTGGCTGTGGGTTTGCATCATTTCTGGGAGCGTGGGAATGCCGCTGATGCAGTGCCTTCCTGTAAGTCATAACTGGAATTTGTGCTTGTGATAACACCCCCCCTCTTTGAGTGAGATACCATGGCATCTTGAACGTCCACCATCAAGCAATGCTGGCAGACGTCAAGCAATCAAGCAATGCTCCAGCATAACGTCCCATTGATGCCTCACCGTGCATGCCATACACTAGGATGGATGGCAGTTTATAGCTGGGTTGAGATTCAAACTCAGGCTAGACAGTTCAGGTGTGCATTCCTCTTGGCTATCCGGCCAGCCCATGAATATCTCTTTACCTTGTCATGCTGTCGATAACAATATCGACTGTCGATAACGATAACAGATTTCTCTTTACTGCTGGGCAGTGTTGTCGCTTTTTCTTGCGGAGGAGGTTGAGATGGATATTGAACTTTGTTGTATATTTTAGGACTTGGTTATGATCGTTTCAATGTAAGGGCCATATTGACATCAGGTCAATATGGTTTTATGCGAGGAAAGAGCACCACTGATGCGATGTTTGCTTTGAGAATGTTGATGGAGAAGTATAGGGAAGGCCAGAAGGAGTTGCATTGTGTGTTTGTGGATTTAGAGAAAGCTTATGATAGGGTGCCAAGAGAGGAGTTGTGGCATTGTATGAGGAAGTCGGGAGTGTTGGAGAAGTATGTGAGGATCGTGCAGGATATGTATGAGGACAGTGTGACAGCGGTGAGGTGTGCGGTAGGAATGACGGACCGGTTTAAGGTTAAAGTGGGATTGCACCAAGGATCGACTCTGAGCCCTTTCCTGTTTGCAATGGTGATGGACAGGTTGACGGACGAGATCAGACAGGAGTCTCCATGGACTATGATGTTCGCAGATGACATCATGATCTGTAGGGAGAGTAGGGAGCAGGCAGAGGCAAGCCTCGAGAGGTGGAGGTACGCATTGGAGAGAAGGGGAATGATAGTCATTCGGAGTAAGACGGAGTACATGTGCGTAAATGAGAGGGAGGGTGGTGGTATGGTGCGGTTGCAAGGAATTGAGGTGGGGAAGGTGGATGGGTTTAAATACTTGGGATCAACTGTCCAAAGTAACGGAGAGTGTGGGAGAGAAGTGAAAAAGAGAGTGCAGGCAGGATGGAGTGGGTGGAGAAGAGTTGCAGGAGTGATTTGTGACAGAATGGTAGCTGCAAGAGTGAAGGGGAAAGTATACAAGACGGTAGTGAGACCAGCTATGTTGTCTGGTTTGGAGGCGGTGGCACTAACAATAAGACAGGAAGCGGAGCTGGAGGTGGCAGAGTTAAAGATGCTGCGATTCTCGTTGGGAGAGACGAGGATGGACAGGATAAGGAATGAGTGTATTAGAGGGACAGCGCAGGTCGGACGGTTTGGAGACAAAGTGAGAGAGGCGAGATTGAGATGGTTTGGACATGTGCACAAGAGGGAAGCAGAGTATATCGGGAGAAGGATGCTGAGGATGGAGCTGCCAGGTCGGAGGAGAAGAGGAAGGCCAAAGAAGAGGTTCATGGATGTGGTGAGGGCGGACGTGCAGGTGTTTGGAGTGTTAATGGAAGATGTGGAGGATAGAGCGGAATGGAGACGGATGATCCGCTGTGGCGACCCCTAACGGGAAGAAGAAAGGAGAAAGGAGAAAGGAGAAAGGAGAAAGGAGAAAGGAGAAAGGAGAAAGGAGAAAGGAGAAAGGAGAAAGGAGAAAGGAGAAAGGAGAAAGGAGAAAGGAGAAAGGAGAAAGGAGAAAGGAGAAAGGAGAAAGGAGAAAGGAGAAAGGAGAAAGGAGAAAGGAGAAAGGAGAAAGGAGAAAGGAGAAAGGAGAAAGGAGAAAGGAGAAAGGAGAATTATGATCGTTTCAAGTCATTATTTTCTAAAACTAATAAGCAAGCAGTCGCCATTCTTTTCACAATGTGCAGGAGGCAGAGAAGAAAAAATGAATTAAAACAAGCAGTCATTTTCATGAATGTAATCACATGAAAGACCAAATCATACACTTGAGTCGTCAGAAAGAACCCAAAGAAGTAAAGAGGAAAGATGGAGTCATTAGAAGGAACCTGGAGAGGATTCAGGTTTCAGCAGCCACTGCCTTACCCTCAAACCCATCCAGGTGCAACAAAGTGAGCCTCACAGAAAAATTTCTGCAAAAATTCACTTCTCCCATGACATTTAGATATAGAAAGAGAAATAAAGGGTAAAAGAGATAAAAGGAAAACAAAATAAAAAAAGAATTCGAATGAATTAAGAGAAATGTGAAAAAGTAGAAAGAAATGTGAAAGGAACAAAGAACAAAGATGTCGGGAAGATCTTCACATTGGCGTTTCCATTTTTTTCCATTGATATTTGATATTACGTTGATACAGTGTCCATTTTAAAAGCCTCAGTCTGTCTGGCTTGGTGCACTGCAGTGTTGTTGGGATGAGAACATTGAATTCTCAACCTTTTGGACCAGCTCACCCATGGAGAGCATCGTAATGATAAAACCATAAGAGTTCCCTAACAATGAACCTCAAAGCAGGAGGAGGCTATTAGGCCCATCAAGCTTGCACAATGGTTGCCAACCTATGGTCGTTTGAATACATTTCTCTGAAGCTGTTTGTGTTTTTTTTTCTTCTTCTTCTTGTGGACAAGACACAAAGACTTTTACAACATCAGACATTTTCAGCCAGCGCTGTGTACCCTTTTCGCACGAATGGTGGTTGTCCAACACCCATGCTGTTCGTAGCAGTGCGTTGCTGTGATGGTTCACTTATTATATACAAAGAAATGCTTGAATATGATGCAATTCTATTTCTCGGTGTTGCACAACGAGTCTGGCCTTTTGCTGTTGTCTGCAGGGACTTTAATTCGCACACAGAGCGATGTGAGCACAATCCGTCGACCCAAGCGGCGCTCATCTGCCCAAAAGAAAGTCATACAGGAACATCGGGTTTCGGTCAACGGTCATTTCTACAATCACAAGGTGTGCACATGGTCAACGTATCAACATGCTGAGAGCCATGTGAGATTAATTTATCAAACATAGAAAAATGTTGGCCAAAGTATTCAAACAAATTGTTATATTTCCGCATCTGTTCCAGAGGTGAAAAACCTTGCGATTAGGAAATACATATATTAAAAGGAAATGCAAATGCATGATGAAGGGAAGGAAGGGGAATGAAGATGGTTGGCAGCACTGAGCTCACAATGGTGCAAATGGTGCTTCGGCCCTGGGCCCACACCCAGAAGTGGCTCAAAATGACCAATTTTTTTTTTTTAAGTGAACACCTCTCTATACATTTCAACATTTGAAAGACATGTGTATATATATATATATATATATATATATATATATATATATATATATATATATATATATATATATATATATATATATATATATATATATATATATATATATATATATATATATATATATATATATATATGGTGTCCCAAAAAAATATACAACTTTTAAAATGCTTCGTTTGATCCTAAAAAAGCAGTAATTTTGTCACTAATGCTTCATTTCTTGTTGCAGAGACCCTGAAGTTTATTTTGATACCAAGCAAGCGCCAGAAATATGCCAAGACTGACCGTACAACAACAGACGAAAATTGTTGAACTTTGGCACCAGACGAAAAGTGTCATACAGGTGCAACGTCTTTACTCGAAACATTTCGGTATCCACTTGAGCCATGCACCAAACTTTCGGACAATAAAGTGCACCATCGCAAAGTTTACCAATGTGGGAACCATCTGTGACCTTCACAATGGTCACAGTGGTCAGAAGAGGACAGGTCGTAGTGAAGGAAATGTGGAAATGGTGAGCCAGGCGGTCGTTCAGAGTCCAAAAAAAATCGATTCGACGACTTTCTGCCGAGACAAACATTCATAAGAGCACCGTTCAGAAGATCCGTCACCAAGACATTCATGCCTTTCCATAAAAAAATTCAAACGGAAACGGTGCTTACTGATTGACAGAAACGCTAACGACAAGACTTTGCAAATTGGTTCTCAGGAAAGTTGGAGGAAGAAGCAGACTTCCTCAAAAAACTTCACATGACGGACGAATGCCATGCTCACTTGTCCGGGGAGGTAAACAAGCAAAACTTTCGGTACTGGGGAACTGAAAATTCTGGTAATGCATCAACTGAACTGGTGCCTCGATCTGTTCTCAAAGTCACCATGTGGGTGGCGGTTGGTTGGTATGGGATAATTGGTCCATACTTCTTTGAAGACGACCAGGGACGCACTTGCACGGTAAACCAGAGGAACTATCGCGAAATGATTCAGGAATTCTATCTGCCTGAGCTACATATTCAGGCCCGTAGGAGAAACAACCTGATCCAGATGAGAACCCAGTGGTTCCAGCAGGATGGAGCACCGCCTCATACAGCCAGGGAAATGAGGCGTTTTCTCAACCAACATTTTGAGGGCCGCTTTATCTCCCTCTACGAAGATGTTGAGTGGCCACCGTATTCCCCTGACCTTACTCCTCCAGACGTCTTCTTGTGGGGATATCTCAAGGACAGGATCTATGGAAACCCTAGGCCTCAGACTCTTGATCAGCTGAAGGAAAACATCCACCGAGAAATCCAGAACATTCCTCAGGAAACGTTTCCCAAAGTGATGGTGAACATGACAACGCATTTGCAGGCAGTGATCGGACAACGTGGAGCCGACGTCGAACATGTGTTCTCAAAGAAAACGATGATTCTACAGCAAAATTTAAATTTTGGTGGCAATTTTGACATTGGTACATAAACTTCAACCTTTCAGCTTTCTATCCAGCCATATGTCTTTAAAAAAATATATGTTATGACCATCCTCTTTGCAGATGAAAAGTTGTATGTTTTTTTGGGACACCCTGTGTATATACATATACATACATATACATATACATATATTGTTGAGATTCTTGGAACCACATGCATACAAACAGGTAGGTGTCCCAAGACAGTTATTCCATTATTATACGTGTAGATAGTTCCCTTTTGTTTGGCAGGACAACAGGAGTGCGTTGCGATGATTTAATAGTTAGGGTTGCTTAATCATTTTATTTTCTTCCTCACTGGTTTTTTTTTTCTTTCCTGGGATAAATCAGTCACGTGCGCTTTCGCAGTAAGGTGGGCAAACTGCCGTGCCGTCATGAAGGATCCGCTGTATCCGGAGTCTTGTTCCAGGGCGAGCCCGAAACCCAACACGTGCTTGCCCCTCGTCTCGTCCACCACAGCGTGCAGCACGACGATCTACGGTACCAGCTGCCCTGCTTGCCCCCTCGTCTCATTTACCACAGCATACCGTCCTTCACCTGACACGACGTGCAGTCCACGATGACCGGAGATCTCAGAGTGAACACCCCTGGGATCCGCAAGCGGCTCCGATTGAGGAAACATGGTCGGTCCGGGAGGTTCTCCGGAAGACCGCGGGTCCATGGTCGGTTCACCCGAAGACAAGGGGTCCAGACCCGATGAAGATTTACTTGTGATTCGCTTGCCGATTTCGGTGTGGGCGATTCGTGTCATGTCATGGGGTCGGAGCGAGGTGTGTTCACTGTCTGGGGTGACCTTGCCGGAAACAAAATGAGGAGGTTTCCGGCCCCAGCTGTTGGTCCACGTGAGGGGTTGGGGCCAATTGAAGCGCCCGATTCAGGTGATGACGTTGAATTCGGCATGGCCCCCTCCCCCCCCCCCCACCCCGAGCTTCGGCCCTATAAAAGACAGAGAAGTTCCTCCAGTGTGTGTGTGTGTGTGTGTGTGTGTGTGTGTGTGTGTGTGTGTGTGTGTGTGTGTGTGTGTGTGTGTGTGTGTGTGTGTGTGTGTGTGTGTGTGTGTGTGTGTTTTCTCACGCTGTGTCTCCCGATTCTCGACTCCACCTTCATAGTCTCGGCCCATGCCTCGCCTCGTCGACTCCGCCTTCTCGTCTCCGCCCACGCCTCACCTCGTCCACCCGCCTGCCTGGTCCCGCCCACTACGCCACCCTCGCACTCTGGACTCCGCTCTTCTCCACTCAAGCTTCTCCTTCAGAACACAGGCTCCACACGTGCGGCTGGGGCCAGAGACAACACGACTACTGTCGGGTACCGCACTACTGTTGAGCATCCCCCCTGAAACGCCCAGATACTGAGAGCATAACCTCAACTCCCCTCCCTCCCTGGTTGCAAAAGTCCCTTCTCATCGGGGTTTCTTTTTCAGTGTGTGTCCGAGTGTGCTGGCACCTGTCTGTTAAGTTTGTCTGGAGAAGATCATTATTGTCGTAACTGTTATTAATCTCGCGTCAAGTCTGCACTGTGTCTGAACAACCACACAGGCTGTTCCTTCGCTCTCGTAAATGACACACACACATTGCTGGAATTATAGATAGACACACACAAACACACACACACAAAGATTGCTGGAATGAGAGATAGACGACACACAAAAACACACACACACACACACACACACACACACACACACACACACACACACACACACACACAGCTGGAATTATAGATTGATGAAATGAGTTAAATGAGATGACAAATGAAGGGGTTAAATGCAGACTGCAGAGCAATGAGTAAGGAAACCCGTCGTTGTGAATCGTTTTTACCACCAAATTGAGATGTACTTCGTTGACAAGTGCCAAGCATGTCGAGTGGAGCTGAATTCCTTTACACTTCCAAAGGCCACAAACGATTTGACAATTGGAAACAAAAAAAGTTGTGCACTTTTTTTGATAAATTATTTTCTTCAATAAATAAATAATAATAAAAATCGTCTCCATGTACATTGTACACACCTTTATCTCGTTCGCACCTCTTCATAAACAACATGGCTGAGGAAACGGCACTTATAAATAATAATAAAAATTGTCTCCATGTACATTGTACACACCTTTATCTCGTTCGCACCTCTTCATAAACAACATTGCTGAGGAAACGGCGCTTATAAATAATAATAAAAATTGTCTCCATGTACATTGTACACACCTTTATCTCGTTCGCGCCTCTTCATAAACAACATGGCTGAGGAAACGGCACTTATAAATAATAATAAAAATTGTCTCCATGTACATTGTACACACCTTTATCTCGTTCGCACCTCTTCATAAACAACATGGCTGAGGAAACGGCACTTATAAATAATAATAAAAATCGTCTCCATGTACATTGTACACACCTTTATCTCGTTCGCGCCTCTTCATAAACAACATGGCTGAGGAAACGGCGCTTCTTTGTTTTCTCGTCCAGGGCAGGAATGCGGAGGCTGCTGGATCTGCCAACGTTTTGATATATTATTAGTTTTAATGGCCAATTATTCAATTAGCGCCAACGATTTTGCCTTTTCGCAATTTCATCGCAAGGAAAAACACAAAGAGAAGAGAAGAGAAGAGAGAGAAAAAAAAAACGTTCGTGCAAAAATAAAAAAAAAATTACTTCCTGGTTCGGAGCATACCAACTCACTCTGATGTTACCGAAATTTATGCACCGTCTAATATGAAAACGATCATAACTTGGGGCATTGTGTTTATCTATAAATGCGCATAAGAAATAGAGAAATTATTAGAATACACGAAGTCATCATTATCCGGAAGTCCGTACGTTGTAACTTGTAACCCCTAATGGGGAACGTGGCTGAGGTTCCCCTCCCCCATCGGCCACACCCACGCAGCAACGTGTCTTGTCATTGGTTGGTAAATAAATGGCCATAACTTGGGAAGCACTTGTCCGATTAATATCAAACCTTGAAAAGGCACATCCTCAGGTCCCCAGCAATATATCTGGCAAGTTTAAATTAGATCGGACCAGTGGTTGTCGAGAAACAGCGGTCACACACACACACACAGACACACACACACGCAGACACACACACACGCAGACACACACACACGCAGACACACACACACACGCAGACACACACACACACGCAGACACAGACACACACACAGACACACACACACAGACACACACACACACAGACACACACACACACACACACACACACACACACACACACACACACACACACACACAGATTACTGGAATTATAGATAGATCCATAATTTATTGTTACTTTTTAAAAACAAAACGGTTGAAAGATGTGTATATGTATAAAGTGCCACATAATCATGTTGTTGTCGTTTATATTTTATCATCTTTTACAATGGTTCTTCAAATGGGGGCCGAGGAATTTGTTTGGCACCAGGCCTGCCAAAGTTTAATCCAGCCCTGAGAATTGTGGTCAAAATAAGAGTAACGATGCAGATTTGGATGGTGTAAAAATTCCGCCGTTTTGCATACGTAGTCTATCGGTCCCACTGCCCCCCTCCCCTCACTTTTGCACCCACATTCTTAATTTCCGAGATGTGTCCATGATTAATCTTCAGTGATATCAAAACATTGCTTTACAGACATCAGTTTTTACACCGGTGTTTGACTGCGTGACCTGCGTGCATGTGAACAACCAAATGACAGCGGAAGAAACAATCCATTTGCTACTTCAAAAATTCAGGGTCAGTGGTGTTTAAGATATCATGATCACAAGCTTTTCAAACATGGTGTATGGCACTTATCTGTTCTTTTCACACATTTCTCTTTTTCATTTTAGTTGTTGCTCTTTTATTTGTTCATCGTCCTCTTTTATCCCTCATTTACTCTTAATTTCTCTTTGTCTATGGAGAAGTGAATTCTTGCAGAAATTTTTTCTGCATGGGTTTGAGGGTAGTGGAGGAGCGGCTGAAACCCGAATCCTATTCACCTTCCTCCTGACGACTCCACCTTTGCTTTTTGCTTGTTCGGGTTCATCCTGATGACTCCAATGCAGTGTTTGCTCTTTCATGTGATTACCATGCTAAACAATAAAAAAAAAACTAGTAATAGGTCTCCCCTGATCTGAAAACGCCGAGCAAGTGCTCTCCACTGGAATCTGAGATATTCAGGAAAAAAAAATAATGGACCATTGGGATTGGGGTTCTGAAGACAAGAGACAATGAGTTTAGACATGTCAGCCAAACAGTTTCCAATGCACGTTTTTTTTTTCCTTTGTTTATATGGTTACGGAACTATTTACTCGGTTTTATCCGATCAAACTATCAGTTTAGAGTAACTATATTCTCCAAGCAAAAACTTAGGATGTCAGAAATACTTTACTTTATTTTTCAGAATCCGTCAGAACATGGATGTTCAGCAACATGAGTTTCATAAGAGTATAAATGACTCAAAATCAGGTTAAACAGCCAAATGTGATAACACTGCGAAGAGGTCCATAAAGTTACAAGGGTGAGAAAACACAAAACCTAAAAGTTTCCGCAAACCCTTACATGATACCGGTACTTGTACGGAAGTGCAGCCTATCGATTAAACTTAGACAAAACTAAAATAGTTTCCATCTTGGCTTGTAGTCATTTGGTCCCAACAGAAATACAAGAAGGTGATAACTCAGGTCTTTTCACAATTTGTCATTTAGAGTCAGATGAGGGTAACCGATATCACAGTCATAATAGACAGGGATATGCATATTACGATTCAAGACCAAGTGATATTGATCATCATGAACAAGCAAAGCACAAGACGTGTGCGCATACAAAATTTCACAATGAAATCAGGAAGATCTAGAAATCGGTTGATATTATTAGGCTGACTCAAACTGCTGGAGATCATTACTTTGGTCATATGTGGGTAGGTCAAGCCAGAGTTTTGTCTTCGCAGGAGGGAAGGATGCTGCCACTTCACCACCTTCTGCTGTTTTATATGAGAATGGCTCTTGGTTGGCTCATCATTGTAGGGTATTATCATCAATTCGAAACTTTAGTTTTTAGAAATCTACTTCACTGAGATCAATCATCTTGAAAATACTGCTTGCACCAGAAGGATCAGGAACCCTTCCTAAATTCAACGTGGCATATTCACCAACTCACTGGGTTTTTCCCGATCAGATGCCTCCTGTTGGCCAACTTGCTTGGTTTTGCCAGAATGAAATCTACTGAAACAGAAGAGTTTTGTTCGCTTTTATTGAACTAAATGAAGAGGCAAAACCAAGTCAGTCCAAAAATAGGTCAAACTCAATTTGACCACAATTCGACTTGCAAGGTTTTTTTCTCCAGATCAGGGATGAGGCGTCTAAAACCATCTTTACCCTTGGTGTGCAATGTCGACTGAAGCCCTGTTTTTTTTTTCATCTTTATTCGCTTTTAAATTTGTTTTGCGTGCAATTGCTTGAGCGATTACACAAAACTTTCAACATAGGAGCACCGACCCATGGAGAATTGTTGAACAAAGTTACTTGATTTGATGATTGGATGTAAAATGGAGCCGGCATTCCCAAAAAAGTCTGTTATCTATAGATAGAGGTTGCAGGGTGTTTCATGTATCAGTAATTCATGCCCTTGAGCTCGCTTCACTCGGCTGAATAATTAGTGATGAAAATAGTAGCAATGCAATTTTACTTATGATAAATGGTCACTTTCAGTGTCATATAATACATTCATCATTTGTATTTTTTTTATTTACTCATCTGTACTTGCAGATCGAAAATTCTGCGGAGGAATTTGCCCTTTATATCGTTCGAGCGAATGAAGGTACGTAGCTGCAAGTTAACCAATTATTATAATTGTCTTTTCTTATAAATCTTCTTCAAAATGTATGTAATGTGTACATATATTAGTGAACAATGTGAAAAAAACACCTGATGGTAAACTTCAAAACACACATCGGGCGGTGAAAATTTCAAGCAACCGGCTGCTCGTGTTTTCAGAACGAAGAAAGATGTCAAGTCACGAATGTCCACTTGTCACTCGTATACTGGAAGGCCCTTGTGTTCAAGTATCACGTTTCTACATTACGGAGGTGGGGCGTGCAGAGAATGTATCACATGGGGTGAGCACCAATAAAATTAAAATAAAAATTGGAGGAAGAAAGATTGTAAAGCACCATCTTCTTGAATTAAAATAAATGATTGTTTCTTCTGATGCAATCCTATAGCAAACTCCTTGTTTTGGATTCGGTGCCATATAGTGTGCATAAGCAAACATGGCAGGATTTATGACCCCACTCCCCTTTCTTTAGACAATCCCTCTCTATCCTCTCCCAAAGTACTTCTGACATCCTCACCACTAATTCTTAAATCCTGCACCACATACCCCTTCTCTTCCCTATCAAGTATCCATCACCTTATTCATACACCTTATATCCATCCATTGGGACCATACTCTGTGCAGAGCGTTGGTGCTGCCAAAGCAGTCTCTTTGGCTATTGGACACAATCCTGGACTGGTCGCCACTCCGACACAGGATACCAGCAAGCTGGCACTCATTTTGCCAACCTCAGAAGGATGACAGGCAGAGACAACCCCACCTGGTATTAATTCAACAGCCGAGGGAGATTTGAACTCAGGATCCTAGGATCTCAAGCCCACCACTCTAATCATTAAGCCAACACCAGGCATATACACCTTATATCTGCTGCGCTTTGTGTTGGGTTCAGGTGTAGAGGCCAAATTATTTTGCGAATCCATGTTGGATCAAAATTGAATGATGAATTGAGCACGCTGGTTGCATCGTCGCTGATTCCATGCGGCTGTGTCAGTGATGCAGAGCCCCTGTACATTGAACCAGGAATTGCGAATTTTGCCACGATACTTGAACACAATGGCCCACTCATGCAAAACAATATATATAATAATCCATCCTTCATTGAATGGGAAGATACAAGATATTCAGCTTAACATCCCTACGACGGAGGGCACAGTCATTGATGTAATTCTATGCCTGTGAAGCACTAGACCAGTTTATAGTCGAGTTGCGTAACAAACCCATCTTAGAACGCTCCAATTTGAGCATGTCAGCTCTGAGCTATCCTATGAGCCCCAACCACAAGTTTGTGATCCAATGTTTGTTGTCTCAGTTTTTCATATGCTCACCTCTGATCTTCAACCTCATTCCTTTTGTAATATATATATATATATATATATATATATATATATATATATATATATATATATATATATATATATATATATATATATCTCTCTCTCTCTCTCTCTCTCCCCCCACTATTTATAATACATGTTCATTCATCCATGTTATTTACTTATATGTCTCATCTAGAATGGAAGCAATCACATCTCTATCTCTCCAGTCATATTCTTCCCTCCACTACTTCAAAGATGTAGCGAACTATCATTTCAAGTTTTTTATTTCTATCCCACTACATTATTTTGCCCTCACTAACCCTCCTCTCTTTACCACCCATTGTGTTCCTTACTACCTTCTCATGTTGTCTGTGAGATCCCATTATCATTTTGCCCTTCCATGAGCCTCAACATTGTAATGAATATATATATATATATATATATATATATATATATATATATATATATATATATATATATATATATATATATATATATATATATATATATATATATATATATACACATATATTGTATAGTCTCTAATGCTTCTAAACTTGGGCCAAGATTACCCCGGCCAAACTCACAAGAATGTGGGAATAATTGTGGCGGTTAAAGAAAAAATAACGAGAGCAAAGTCGATGGTGCATCATCACAAATCCCCACGTCTTCCACCTCAAACAAAATTGAAAGATGGACAAAAATTCCACCAGGAATGACCCAAAATCAAAACTTAAATTATTTTGTTTTTCCCCCATCTTGATTCCTGTGACCCTAAGTCCTCAACCCCTGGAGCATAAACTGGGGGTCAAAGCCAAAATGTCATTGCCTATTCCATGTGCCCCCCACTGTTGATTGCATATACAAAGTACCATTTTTGGCATTTCTTGGTTTTTGTATTTGACCTTTTAACCCCACCACAGGAGAAGGGGCCAAAATGATATGGCTCTTGCACCTTCTTGCCATGTGGTGATCATAACTACCAAGTTTGGTGAATTTCTGCACAACAGTTTAGGAAATAGCGAGAGACAGACAGACATGATGGATAGATAGACGGACAGACAGATACACAGACAGGCATGATTACTATACTCACCCCTCTATTCTTTTCAAAAAGTGTAGGGATAACTCTCTCATGCTTCTACTACTACCACTGTTTGTATCGTTTGCCCTTCGTATCCGATGAAGACCATTCACATGAAACACGGGAAACTACCTTAATTACCTTTACAAACTTTGTTGCGAAGGATATGTTTTGATCGCTGTGTATTTATTTATTTATTTGTGAATATGTGTTTGTTTGTTTGTTATTCGCATAACTCCAAAAGTATTGAACTGAATCGCAGCAAATTTGGTGGGATGATTGGTTATTATCCGAGGACCATTTGATTAGATTTTGGGAGCGATCAGGTCAAAGGTCAAGGTCATGAAAAGGTCAAAATCGTCTTTTTACCATAGCGCGGTCAATTTGTATCCAATTTGCATGCAACTAATGCCAAAATGTTCAGAATTCAATGCCCCATCTTGTGATATGTGACATGACGTAATAACCCCTATTAGTGGTTGGGAGTCAAAGGTCAGAGGGGGGTCACGACATTGCAAAATGTGTGGTTTTAGTCATAACACGGTCAATTCTTATCTGCTTTGCATGAAACCAACACCAAAATGTTGACCATTCTGTTCCCCACACTCTAATACCAATTAGAAAATTAAGAGTACAAAGGTCAAGGTCAAGGTCATGAAAAGGTCAAAATCGTCATTTTGCCATAGTGCGGTCGATTTTTATCCAATTTGCATGTAACCAATGCCAAAATGTTGTGAATTCAATGCCCAATCTTGTGATATACGATATGACACAATGACATCATTACCTTTGTTAGCGGTTTGGGTCAAAGGTCAGGGGGGTCAACGACCTTTATTATCATAACGCGGTCAATTCTTATACAATTTGCATGTAAGTAGATTCAAAATGTTTAGAATTCAATTCCCTATCCTGTGATGTGTAATATTTGATTTCTTATAATGTGACCAGTTGTCATCAGATTGACTTGACACCGACACCCAAAAAGGTCAGCGAGTTCATACAGAAATTGTACAATGTACGTGAATCAGTGTCAAACAGCAGGAAATTTAATGTTTTTAAGCCATCATAACACATATGAGATGGTAGATGTGGTATGGGATTAAATACCCTCACAATCAACGGTTTCTGTGGGGGGGGGGGCAAAATGTAGCATTGGCGAAGGTATGCGCTCTACTGAGTGTCCATTCTAGTTACTTATTACATAAGCTACAAGCACCCTCTAAAGTAGCAAGCAGTGTCACCCTGTGTCAAGGCACCTTAATGAAGGCCAGACCACTTGTTTCCAGCATTCCAGGAATTTGTGATATGTTCAGGGTGCCGACGATAAGTTATTGAACCTTCACGGACACGGTGGGATCTTTAACCTTAAAAGTCCATCAACTAATGCTGGTAGAAGGGATTTTCTATTTCATGTCCATCCGAGGGATGGCACACACATTGATGACTCGCCCTGCCTGCAAAACACCAAAGTGACAGTTTAATAGTTGTGTCGACATTCAAACCAGGCAGGCAAGACAGTTCAGAGGTGAATGCACATACCTCTCATCCTGCAAGATCGATTGCTACAACTACTACTACTACTGCTGCTCCCAATTATTCTTCACCTTGGTGGGATCAGGAGCTTGTTGTTAAACCCATCTCTTCCATGAACTGTCTGGCTAGACCTGAAGTTGGTTAAGGAATTAATTTGTAATTTGTTCAAGGTTCTGGTGACAACTCATCTACTCTGCGAAAGGCAACATGGGATCTTTAACATCCACTCACTAATGCGAGCAGACAAGATGCCAAAATCAAAATCCAAGTAACCGCACACTGTGTAATGGAACACCTGGCCTGCGAAACACTAATTCAATAGTTTATAGTTGGCTCAGCAATCTTACCCGACTGGACAGCTCAAAAGGTAAGCAGGCTTCCTCTGCACCATGTTAGAGGTTAATAATACACCTATATGAACAATATTGGGTCAAGGACTCACAAGGATGAGAGATTAAATAATGGTGTATATCAATCAAGGGTGTATGGATGTGGACACCCGACATGATTAAATACAAAACCTGCCAAAGGGTGTAGGAGCTCCTTGTGAACAAACAGCCATAAATATCTGGTGCCAACTGCGTCTGTGGACGTCCTCCTGCAGTTGGTTGCCTTCCCTATGAGGTTGGTTCCTGGTTGGATTTGCACTCCTGCCACCACAAAACACACTAAGTGGTGTGTGCTGTGATGGTGCTGAGGTGTCGTCCACTGGTCCCTTCGGGTAGGTGCCTGGAATGTCTTATCCCTAAGAGATGGGGATGGCCAGATGTCCCTGGTGGACCAGCGTAAAGTGGATGCAGTGACACGCTGTGGCACATGCTCCCAATGTATGTACTGTATGTATGTATGAACAAGGAAATAAAAACCTTGAATAATCATTTATTGCCCATGTAAATCCTAACATAGAATCGCATGTCATGCAGGTGGCACAATACATCAATTTTGAGTTTCATATGTTGAAAACCTTCTTGGAGAAACTGGCTGAAGAAGAACAGAGAGAGGTTAATAAAATCACGACCAGGTATTTTATGTTTTCTTGTCCATTCTGTTTGTGGTCATTTCTTTGTTCCATTCTCTAACCCTTCCGTTCATCTCCGCAGGTACAAGAAGTATGCTGAGATGCTGAAACAGCGAATTTCCTTTGTAAAAACAGGTGGCACAGATAAAACTTCAAAACCTGTTTAATGGTGTACCATCAACATGAAATTGTCCGCTGCAAAATATTCGAAAAAGAGAAAACCACAACCGATTCACAACTTCAGTGTGGATGATTTGCAAGCACAGACGACATCATTCCGGTGTTGCTCAAAACGGATTCTTGAACTTGTCACAGCCACTGGTCTAATTCCCACAAAGACGTTGAGGCCCATTGGTTGGTCACATGTCCGAGGGACGTGATGGAGGTTATACTCAGATAGGAGGAAATGGAAATAAAAGGTCAGAGGAGATGAAGGGTTTATACCGAGCATTCAAGAAGTGGGGGAGGAGGGGGAATAGTTCAACAATTCCACCATATGATAAATATATATGACATGGTTATTCAATGTTAATGTATCAAACCGATGGAGCATTGTGATGTACCTGCATTCACTTGGATGCATTCACTTATGGCTTTCAAGTGGTGATTAGCATATCATTGTGTACATATTTGATGGCACAGCAAATTTTTCCAATGCTATCCCAGCATAAAGAGTATTACTGCACTCCGTAATTCTTTGTTAGTGATAGAAACATCATTTTGCATCATGTACCTGCAGTTGTACCTATGGAGGGGGGGGGGGGGACTAAACAGGTGTTACAAAAACCTGGTCGTAGATCTTTCAAGCTTTAACCGTAGGCTTATATGAAAATGTTTTCATTTTCTTACAACTTTATCGTTCTTTATTAATTTATGTGAATTTTCAGATTTAACTTTCCTCATTACAAATAATTAATTTGTTGTTGCTCCAAGATTTCAAGTTTTCACATCAATTGTAAACTTACATACATTGTGTTCAGCATCAAGTTATATCTTCAAATAAAAATTTTAAAAAGCAAAACATCGTACCTGTGTCCGAAGGAAGTGGTGCAGTTTAACAAATAATAATACTAAAAACAGGAAGGGCACTTGGTGGAGCGCATACCTCCGCCACGCAATGCCTGATCCACGAGAACATATTTGGCCCAATACATTTTTTGAAATATCATGCTAAGTATTGTTTTTGGCCCCATCTCTCAACGGTGAAGAATCACTTAAAAAAATTAAATAATTATCGTATCCACATCCGGATCCACATCTTCACCAAAATCAAATCAATTATTCCTTGTTGCACACCCGACCTGCCCACCAAATTTCATCTGGATCCGTCCACAACTTTTTGAGATATCCTGCACACAAAGACAGACAGACAGGGTTGGGGGTGAAAACATAACTTCCTCCACCTTCGCTGGCAGAGGTAATAAAGGTCAGTTTGTGCGCATGTGGCGGGCACACGTGGCAAAACTGCAAACGCCAACTTGCAACTCTGGTTTTTCCCCACACGGAGGGTTAGAAAAGGTTCTTCTTCATTTTTGACAGATGGATGGATGGAAAGGAGGACCTACCAAATATTGAAGTGGTAACACCGCTGAAAAAGATGAGTTTTGTATTGAACAATGAGGTGGAAAATAATTTTCAAAATTCCCAACATCCCTCGAATATCACAAGCTACATCCTCCCCTTTGTTTAATTAATCGAAAGATCAAGTTAGCCTTTTCCAATTTTCCGTGTTGTTTGGCTTTGCACTGTCAGCCTCAATCCATCTTAGGCCCAAATGCTTTGCTCCAAATATCCATAAGTGCTAATGCCATCCAGAGGGTGAAACAAGCATCTTGTTTGATGCCAAGTTTGCACACCAGCTGTAGAGGGCGTATGAGAGCCAATTTATGGTGGTTTGGTAATTACGACGATCACTACTTTAACGGACCAAATTCAACCCACCATGTGGGCCAGCCATGAGAAAGGTTGCATCAACAGGAAGAACCTCCTTTGGAAGGAATGTAAACCTGACTGTCCCAACAACTACAATTTGGTTGGCAACTTTGTAGATATGCCTGTTGTTGGCTTAATGGTTTGGGGGGTGGGCTTTGGATCCTCGGGTCCTGAGTTGAAATCCCACTCAGCTCTTGAATTAATACCAGGTGGGGTTAACTCGGCCTGTCATCCTTCAGAGGTCAGAAAAATGAGTGCCAGTTTGCTGGTATCCTGTGTCGGAGTGGCGACCCGTCCAGGATTGTGCCCAATAGCCAAGGAGACTGCTTTAGCAGTACCAACGCTCTGCAGAGAGTATGGTGTCTGTGTCTGTCTCTCTCTCTTGGATGCAACAACATCCTTCAGAGTTGACTATTAAGCACCAGTATCGCAGCCAATTAAAAATTACAGCCCTTGTGAAAAGGGGCACTGTGTCAGTCACACAAGTCTACCTCAGTAATGATGCATCCAGCAGACAACATTTGCAATAAAATCCCACATTGTGCACTCAGAACAACTGCAAGTAGATGTGGTTGTGCCCCTGAAGGACCCTTCAACATTTTTTTGAAAATGCTAAAAGTTCCGTTTTTCATGATGAAACCTCGTACTAAAACAAGTTTTCAAAGCTTTTTCTTTGAGATATTTCAGACTAAAACCTGTTTACTGTTGAGCACTCCAAGTACAACCAAAGCCTGGTGTTGGCATAATGGTCATGGTGGCTGGCTTGGGATCTTAGGGTCCCAAGTTCAAGCCCCATTTCCACTGAATTAACACCAGGTTGGGTTGACTCAGTGTGTCATCCTTCCAAGGTCGGCAAAATGAGTTCCAGTGAACTGGTAATAGGGGCACAGCATCAGCGGCATAGTCGCGCCCCAACAAAATGATAGCGACATGGCAGCCAACCAGCCATATGTAAGAAGAGGAAGAAGTACAAGCAACGGCACAAGGATGAACTGCAGAAACTGAACTGTTTATTTACATGTCACTCAAAAAGGGCTTTTCATGAAACTCATCCAAGTAATTCAATGGTGATTGGGTTTTCCGATACAATTCATGGGGTCTTTCCACAACTTCGATTTGAGAAACGTTACAGATCATGGTAGAAAGTGATTCATCCCTTGTCCATGCATTTAGATTCCAATCAATCTTCAGATAACAGGATTGTTGAAAACCACAACAATTATGGTTCCGAGGCTTCCACGCCCCAGGTCAGGCTTGGGATGAAATCTCGTGACAATTTGAATGTGATAATCCTTGAATATCAAAATACTGTAAATATACATGTTCACAATAAAAATGGAGTCTTATTTCAGATTATATTACATACGTAATTAGGTGATGGAAAGCTCTGCTTTTTATCAAACCTCCCACTGGTAGCTCTTTAAACAAATAGAACTATTCCTTTTTTTTTAATTCCCTGACCCTCCGACAAAAGCAGCCCTTTTAACCTCAATCTTAAAACTACCTTTTATATATACACGACAAGCGGATAGCATAAACAGGTACTTTGGCTTCTGCTCATGTAATTTTGACACAAACCTAAGCCGTCATCTACACTGACCATGGTGCAGACAATACAACAAGTAGGGCAGTTCTGAGATATTTAAATAAATAAAAATTATACCAGCAATCACTGAAGTAGCCAATGACAACCTGAAGCAGCATTTTGAAAATGGTAGTTCAGGCCAGAGTAGTCAGTTCCTCAATAACGATCACAAGCTTGTTGTAGCAGCTCTGAAGCTGCTGCTTCAATCCAAGAGAAGGGCACCATCCCAGCCTATGCTGGATATTAGCAAGCTCAAGGATGAAACTGTGGCTGAAGAGTTTGCAAATTGATTGAGTGGATCTGGGAGTTTCAGGGGATCCTGGAGTCGTGGAGTGCCTTCGAGACTAACCCATATTGTCCACTCTACACACCATATTTGTCCAAGTCTCCCTTGATTTTCTCCCTCAACAGTGCTGTTCGCATTTACCCACTCTCTTTCTGATATTCCTTGTGTTCTGTTACATCCTGATCCATTCTATGTTCTAGCTCCTTCAGAAGCCTGGACTTTGTATACAAAAAAAATAAAAATAACATAACATTACCTATTGCACCGGAAATTCAGACCGACTAAATTTGGCCAATACCTTACAAGATTAATTTTTTACCTTTATCACAACACCAAATGGGCACAATTGGAAGAGCACAAGATCAATTCCAACACAGCCTGCATAACAGTCTATGTTAGAGCAACCAAGTATTTGTTTGGGTCACTCAATGATTTCAAAAGTGGGAGAAAAAAACAAAACAAACAAACAACAACGAAAAAACACAAATCAACGAAGACATTTTCTTTCCCAATGTTTTGTGGCAACTGCTTCCTGAAGATCCTTCTAAAGATCAACAAACGTCAGAAACCAACAATGTACAAATTTCAAGCTGGGAAACTTTACACACACAAAAAAAAAAAATGAACACACACACACACACACACACACACACACACACACACACACACACACACACACACACACACACACACACACACACAGTAACTCACAGTAACCCACAATTTCCGAGTGAAAAACAAATTCCACAGATTTCAGAAAATTAATAAAAAATACAAAACTAGAATATCTTGGTTGGATAAGTGTTCACCCCCCGAATATCAATTGTAAATTCGCTCAGGAGGAACCAATCACCTTCAAAATCACACACCAAGTTAATTGGCCTCCGCCTGTGTTAAATTGTAGTGATTCTGATTCATCGACTATATAAATGGCAGTCCTTCTGTCTGTTTGTCTGTCTGTCTGTCTGTCTGTCTGTTTGTAACCAATAAGCTCCTAGACCAGTGAACCGATCTTGATGAAACTTTACACACATATCGACCTAATATTCAGCTCCAGGATGTGCTAAGTGGCTTTCCATAAAAATGAAAAAATATATATATATTTCAAAAAAAAAATTCCATTAAAAAAAATGGCTTTCGAATAGTGCGCCGGCATATTAATCATAACAAAAGGCTTCATGGTTAAAAACGCTAGGGTTTTTGGAAATACAAAATGTTCGTATTCGTTGACTTTTTAAACATACACATTCTCCTGTTATTGATATGCTAACTGCTGATATATCTGCTCATGAACGAGCCAGGCAAGCCGAGTCAGCTGCAGAGAGAGCGTCACACCGACGGGCGAGAGAAGCACAAAACACGTTCCAGCTTTCGAGGTCCGGGTTTTGGCAGGACATCAAGGACAGTTGCCACTGCTGCGAGAAACATTGAGTGGCTCAAGGCTGCCTTCAACTATGACCTCTCTGAGGATTACGGCAGCATAAAGCCTTCCTTCCATAAATCTGAGGAATAAAAGAAGCCTTCCTAATTTTCTCCATACAACTAATGCCTCAGTCTAACTAGCGTGAGGAAAATAGGGTAAATTTCCTGGGTATTACAGGGTACTTCAGCTAGTTTGGAATAAAATCAGCTGTTCCTGTATGTTTACTGTGCTGGGTAATGCATTTCACAGCAAAGACTCAACCATGAGCACCAATGAGCTTTCAAAAGATCCCCAGGATAAAGTTGTGGAAAGGCACATATCAGGGGATGAGCATAAAAATATTTCAACGGCCACAAAAATCCTTTGGAGCACAATCAAGACAATCATTAGAAAGTGGAAGGTGTATAGTACCACCAAGACCCTGCCTAGATCAGGCCGTCCCTCCAAACTAGATGACCAAGCAAGGAGACGACTGATCAGAGAGGCCACCAAGAGGTCAATGGCAACTTTGAAAGAGCTACATGCCTTTATGTCAGACTGGTCATTGTGTGCATGTGACAACATCATCCCAAGCACTCCACAAGTCTGTCCTGTACGGTAGGGTGGCGAGAAGGAAGCCATTACTCAAAAAAGCCCACCTTGAATCCTGTTTGAGGTATGCAGAAAACAACTCCGGAGATTCTGAAGCCATGTGGTAAAAAGTTTTGTGGTCTGACGAAACCAAGATGGAACATTTTGGCAGAAATGCAAATCGGTATGTTTGGCGCAAACACAGAACATCACCCAAAGAACACCATCCCTACTGTGAAGCATGGTGGTGGCAGCATCATTTCACAGGGATGTTTCTCATCAGCAGGGACTGGTGCACTTGTCAGGATAGAAATGAAAATGGATGGAGCAAAATACAGAAAAATGACGACCAGAAAAAAAAACAAAATACATGACAACCCGAAGCACACAGTCAAAGCTACACTGGAGTGGCTGAGGAACAAAAAGATAAATGTCCTTGAGTGGCCCATTCAGAGACCCGACCTAAATCCAATCGAAAATCTGTGGCACGACTTGAAGATTGCTGTCCATCAACACTCCCCACTTGACTGAGCTTGAACAGTTTTGTCCATAAGAATGGGCAAATATTGCCCAATCCAGGTGGGCAAAGTTGGTAGAGACCTATCCCAACACTCACAGATGTTATTGTTGTCAAAGGTGTTTCCACCAACTCAGGGAGGTGGACACTTATCCAACCAAGGTATTCTAGTTTTGTATTTTAAATAAATTTTCTGAAATTTGTGAAATGTGTTTTTCATTTGGAAGTTGTGGGTTACGATGTGTAAATAAAGGTGGAAAAAAGTCTGATTTAACGCAATTTATTTCCAGGCTACAAGCAACAAAAGGTGGAAAATGTGAAAGGGGGTGTAGACTTTCTCTTAGCACTGTATTTATACACACACACACACATATATATGTATGTACATGTAGATGACCACACAAAGCAGATTCCCCTTCAGTGTCAAGCACCAGCTCACCTGTAGCAGATGTGGCGCATTGGCCACAAGCCAGGTAAACTTTAGACAGCTGGAAGTGGTACAGCAATTAAAAAAAAAAAAAACAAGAAGTTAGGAATGTTAAAAACAACCAAACAATCAGATGGCAAGTTCATACACCGTGGTAACACACCCCAAGACAAAATTCTTCTGTTTACTGTCATAGCAGTACAGCACAGAGGGTTTGATTTATTTAGTGAGGCTCCACCAAACTGCAAGGATTGGCGAATAAACCTTAACACATCAGGTTCAATGAATAGAAACCTGCACAGGTAAAATGAATAATTTGATGGAATTGATTTATTAAAATAAAAAAATATAAAAAAACAATGTTTGTTTTTGTTTCAAATTAAAAGCAGACTTTTTCTGAGGCTATGCTAAACAAAAGGTAATGCATTTTGCAACAAAAACGACACAAGGCGAGTTCTTCTTGAATATGCAGCACTACACATGGCTGGCTGCGAGTACACCTGTGCCGCTGATGGAACACCCTCCGTAGGTTTAGTGCAGGAATTTGGAATTTGTTAATGGTGTCGGCAATTACTCGCTTCCACCTTGTGGGATGTTTAACATCCACCAACTAAGGCTAGAAAACTGGTCTCACCGTTTAACGTCTACCCGAGAGACGGCACACACATTAATTAATCACCCTGCCTGTGAAACACCAGGGTAACAGTTCATAGCCTGGTCGGGATTCAAACCTAGGCGAGTGTGCACAATTCTTCCTGCCAGCCACACAAGTTGAGTCATTAGTATACACAACTCATTATCAATCCATCGATGGTTTTCAAAATGTATGGCCGTTTAGTCATTGAGAAATACTGAGGAGTCGAGCACCGTTCCGTAGAAATTCTTGTTAATTTGGTTCAATGTAACGTATCAACCGAATATCTTGCATGCAAAGCACATTTCATCAACCACAGGGCAGACTCAGTATTTGCAAACAAAAGGATGCGAGACCCCAACCCCACCCTCAATACCATCAGGAGCCTTGACCGTGGCTGCGTGAACCCGCTCTGACACGCAGTCGCCTCTTTTGCCCGAAGGCTGCGACAGCTGCAAAGCAGGAAAAAATTCCAAGCGAAACGAGGAATTCTCAACCCTGGAACGCAACCACAAACAGGTGCACGTGCTGGGACACCACTGAAAGCACAACAGCTCGTTTCAAAAAATCCACATACACTTTCGCAAATTTATCGACACCTACAAAATGGTTGATACAAAACGTGCAACCTTTATGATGGCAAATGCAATCGACGACCTCACTTGTGAAATGAACTTCAGATGGAAGTTGATGAAAAAAAACAAAACCTGTCAAAAGTTCACACCACCCAGTGATTCCCCACCCCCACCCATACAATCACCTCCACTGAATGGTACACATTAAACCTCACACTACAAGAGCATGGAACAACTTGAACAAAACCATTCATTCATTTTACTCTTTGTTCATGTCCATATGAAATGGAAAATTTTCATTCACTGGCTATTCATTTCAAAAAGGGTGCATCAAGTGTCTTTTTTTGGATTAGCATTAAGCATATGGCTGGAATTAGGTACAAAATATAGTCTAAAAGGTAAGTGGAGCACAAAGTCGAATGTCTGAATGATTAAAATAAACTACAGCAGCACTCGGTGGAGCGCATACCTCTTCCAGGCTGAACAGTTAACATTTCGTATCCCACCGACAGGCCGGATCTGGATTCAGACCTGAACCAAAATCTAAACGGCTTGTTCTTGTCACCTTCCCAACTCATCCACCTAGTTTTGTCACAACTTGTCCACAACTTTTTGATACATCGTGCTATACATCATTTTTGGCACAAACTCTCAACGTTGACGAATAACTTAAAAATAAATAAATATAATAATAATTTACTTAAAAAACATTCTCGCATCTGGATTTTCACCAAAATCTTATCAATTTGTCCTTGTCACACACCCAACCTATCCACAAAGTTTCATCCAAGTCCATGCATACCTTGATATATTTTGCTCGGACAAAAAGACAGACAGACAAAAACAGAGGTGAAAACAACGCCAGTCTACCCTTGGTAGCAGAAGCAAACATGAAGTGGGTGAGATGGATCCCATATTGCCTTGTGAACCTTCAACACAGCATATATCCAAATACTTAGTCCCAGAAACCCATTCCAACTTATGATCATGAATAATCAAAGGGTCAGGGCCACCTGGTAATCGGCAAAAATAAATAAATAAATAACAATTAAAAAAAAACATTCAAAACTAAATAATGATGATCACACCAGTGTACAAACTTCTGAAATTCGTTCACATATTCATGCCCCTCGATCAGTTGGAACTCGCTAGTTACTACATCTGTATATTTGATAACATCGCAATTAGGACTTGAACTGCACAGCAGTCACTTGTATATAACAAAACAAAATGTGGGAAACAACCTTGACCCCAAACCTGGACACGTGATACCATATTACACTTCACCTGTTGTGCTCTACCTGGAAGAAAAGTGAATTCATTTTGAAAGGCTTGGTGTGACATCCAATTTCAGTCATTTGTCATTCAACACGTGTGGTCCAGTGAGTGGTATTGATGGAAATGGAGAAATCAATAAATACCGATATCACAAAATACTTGGGAGTATCGAAATGGAGATGCCTTTGGAGATAAACAAGGACATCACCACCACCATGCGCTCCTTGACAGCCACATTACTTTGATGACATGCAAATTGAGATTGATCAAACAAGCCAACTCGACGACTTGAAAATTTCAACGATATCCTTTCAAAAACACTTCATTACATTAGATGGCAAGGCTCCTGGAGTTACCTTTGGTACTGGAATGATATAATTGAAGATTTCCAATGTTGGGGAATGACATCATAGTCCAAAATCCATTTGTAAATACATGACAACATGAGGACAGGTTGATCACATCACAGTTTCAAAACCTCATCAGAAATACCATCTGGGCCAGTGACCTTGCTGACTTTAATCCAACCAAATACATAACGAACCTCATGCACATCCACTCCGAGACCCTGTGTCTTCCCTGACTCATCGGAGTCTTCAATCTTGTCCTTTAATGTTTCCGCAAATTAATATCATTCTCAAGTTTGAAATCATGAACATCGACATGTCTCCACAATTTGATTTTGCAAGACCAACAAGGATCCAATGAGTACTTCATACTGGTTTATGGGGGCAGTGAGATCCAAAATCAGTGGGATCCAATGGGAAAAAAATAAAGAAATAAAGAAATAAATAAGAGGATAGGGGAGGCAAAATCTCCCCCATACTTGCTTGCATAATAAATGGCATTGATACACAATACTGTATGCAACATGTGCAGCACGTTCACATCATCGTGACGATGTCAGAGATAATAATCGCACGCAACGTCTGGGCTTGCAAGGATCAACCCTGATGCATGGAACACTGCACCGTGCCCAGACCGGTCCTGTACGACAGCAGACGTGGAGAGGGCACGAGACTTCCATGTTCAATCTGTGTACACAGATAACGGAGTTTATCAACAGATAAGAGAGATGGGCACAACTTTAATACGAAAACCCTATTTTGCTCCGATGAAGGGCAAATGCTCGAAACCTCATCTGCCACGACGGTTAACATTTACTCTTGTTGCTTTGTTTATAAAAGCCATCAACTGGTCCACAGACTAAGACCGATATATAAAATAAATAAATGAATCTAATCGATAATAAAATGGGTTCTCACGTCACGTGATCTCTGGATGTCCGCCAGGGCAGGTGTTGTAAAAGGCCCAAACAACACATCAGTTTATTTTTCCAAAATCAAAAAAATAAATAAATAAAAATTTCATCACAATCCAAAAGTGAGGGAAAAATGCCCAAAATTCCATCATCATCATCAAGGGAATACGAGTATTCATTCAAAGTCCAACAATGGCCTTCAATCAACAATCTCAACCAAGAACCACCAACACAAAATGGTGCAAAAATGGCGTAGTTCGGCCCCGGTGGATACTGGAGCACAGGTTGAGCTAAACAAACAGCAGCAAAAGCCTCTTACTGGACAATATGACATCACAAAGCGAACTGCACGTACACGAGAACACCAGATCGATGCTTTACCTCAAATGGTGGCACTCCAAGGACATCTCCTTCCAATGGGATATCGAAACGAGCCTCAGACTGAACCACGGACCTGCAGCAGAACTCGCTTCTCACGCCGAGACGACGTCTGCACCACGTGCGAACGCGGCTCAAGAAGCGCCCAGACGCGGCCTTATAAGGACTTGCAACGTCACAATGCGAGACAAACCACTGGGGGAGACATCTGGAAACCAAAGGACAGCCTGCCATTGGTTTATTATGGAGCATGTGATTGCTCGTGACTCTTTATCCCCCACTGAGCAGGCAGGTTGGTACCTACCGATCCAAGGCCTGGCTCCAAGCACGGGCCAATCAAACGGCTACACTGGCCCAGCAGTTCAAACGAAACACACCGATGGTTCCTACTCGAACAATGAGCGTACATATTGTGGACTTGTCGAACGCCAGCTGCAGACAAATGCCCGTCAATACTGGAAATCGAGATGGAGGCGTGTCTTTGGACAGTCGTTTGTTCTGAGATCGAAACACCTGTGTGTAAAGGTTTCAGAGGCAAAATGGTTAGAACTAAAACAGCAGCATTGTAATAATTAATTATTGCTATTATCAATGATTCGTTTGTCCCATTATGAATTGTTAAATATGCTGATTGTGACGAAATCCTTTGGTATTTATTTGTTTTATTTTTACAAGACCGAATGGATGAACTTTTGTGATCGATTTCAAGGAAATGATTTATATACGTTGATCATCATCTGATATATTAATGTATGCTCCGCTGGTTGCATCATCATTGAGGCGTGGCTATGGGATGCTGCTTCATGGAGTTTTACCTGCGAGTCTGGGAAGGAATTCTGCCTTTGGAGAGGGCACCGGTAGACGGTGATCGACCCTTTTCAAAAGGTACTGTCGGATCTTTAACATCCACCGGTCTAGGGCTATCAGACGGGACACCCAGCTTAAAATACCCAACGACGGGGGAACGCACTCAATGAAGCACCAGGATGACGGGTCATGTTGGGAATCAAAAGAAAACTAGACAGCTCCAAGGTGAGTGTGCTACCTTTGAGCTGAATTGACACCCCACTTCAACACTTACACCTCCATCAAAACATTATTTGTTTTTATCTGGGATAATGGCCAGAAATGGTCAATTATGGCCAGAGATTATGGCCAAAGAAGGATACAAGTGCACCCATGATTCCTGCCTTGCATTTCTCAACAGTATTTGGGACGGAGGGCACCCCATAATCCCCAACCTTCAAAATCCTGGATCAGCCCTTTGTGAATGACGTGGTTAGCAGCATACAAATTGCTATAAATAATTGGGTATGTGTATGGTCTCGATACAATACCACAACAAAACGACAAAAGATGGATGATGTAATATGGAGCTAAGCCACCACCTTGAGGGACTGCAGGGAAGACCTGGATTGGACAGACACAGTGAGGGGATTGCATCCCAATGTGAAAAGAAGAACAAGTGAAGATTTGGATTTGCACGAGTTAACACAAAAGGAGTGAATGACAATTGATGAAAAGATGAGAAGTGCTGGAGTTTGGTAAGGGTGACGCACTGGTAGGGCAGGTATGAGAGACCAGATGAGATGATGAAGGAGATTGACAGCCGCCAAGCTTGTCCTGTGGGTGATCGAGGAACAGGTCTTGTGCAACTTTTCAGTCAATTCCGTCCAAGGCAAAATTAACTTTTCATCAATATACCGAGAAACCTCAGCAGTTTAAACAGTCAGTGAATGTCATGCCGTCAAAGGACATTACCGACAATCTCCGGAAATATTCCACACTCTATTGGGAACAAATTCCCCAACAACAGCCTGGTGGATCCAGGTTAACTGCTAATATATATATATATATATATATATATATATATATATATATATATATATATATATATATATATATATATATATATATATCAAAATGTGTGGAGCATGAAAAATATGCCCCCCATCGATGTGTGATGAGCACTCCCCCAATATACTTTCAAGGTAAATTGTTTGAAACATTCAAACCCAGCAAATGGTATCGCAAGATTCATGTAATGACTACCGGTAACAGTAACTCACATTGCAACATTGCAGTTGAGAATATAGAACAATCAGATCACAAAGTTATGGCTGCTGCAATATGTTCTTACTTTGCATGAGTTGGAGGAGATTTACAACCATCGAACCCTTCATCACTCCCAGCGTATTTGCCATCTCTATCGAGCTGTCAAGTCCAGCCATGGGAGGTCTGTCGAGAACTTGGAAGAATCGAATCTCGCAAAACAAGCCGTCCTGCCAACATCTCTGTCAGATGTATCTGCCAGTTTTCTTATGAACTAGCCGAACCCTTGATATGGACATAATTAATGTGTTATACTGTTGAAGATTCGGCGGCGCTTAACAGCACCGCCGTCTCAGGAGTTATAACGCCGGCTAGTTCGGCACAGGTCTCGGGTCACGTGCCTCAGATCACGATACCAAAGTACACCTGGGCCTTGCCAGTTGGGGATATACACCCCGGCTACAGACTGCGTTTGGTCAGAGACCGAGCGAAGTCTGCCGCAGTCTGTAGCCAGTTTGGTTTTAAATACAAATCGAGCGATTGTTCTTCAGCGCGACATGAATAAATTCAAGGCGGCAAATTTCGTATAACTCAGCCAGATTTATTGGGGACACCTCAGGAACACGACACAAGCAAAGCATTCACGACAATGTTATCATTCATCTATAACCCGCTCTTATCTATGGAGCTACGGATACGGGTTTCAAAGGGGGCCCTAGCAAGATAAGCCTAAGGCCTGGACAACATACATACAAGACACGGAGTACTTGGTGGTGCCTCATGGACGAGAGGAAAAGTGTCGAAGGCACGAATGCGGCTTGTGACAAGCCGATGTGGTCAGATTCAAGCGCCCAGCTCGAGCATGCAGCGTTGCAAGATGGCGCTTGTACTCCTATTGGCATCGTTCGCGCATGCCGCGTGGCAAGATGGCAGTGACGTCCTTTTGTCGGCACCGCTCACGCACCAGCCTCAGCGCGTCCAGCCCCTGTAAGGTCAACAGCACAGGAGAGAAAGATCTATGGTGTGTTCCAGCTGGTTTCTCACAAGGTCCAGTCTGCGAATCGAGGCCTGGCCTGTACACCAGACCAGGCCAAATCTGGGTGTTGGACTCCGCAGGTGGATCAACGGGATCAAAAGACGTGGTCCAGCCATGCAGGGAGCAAGGACAGTCAGAGGCCCCGTGGCTGGACTCAGGATGAACCTGTGGATGGCCTGCATGCTGTATCCATGGCCGAGGAGGAACATCCGGCCAAGCCACTCCTCATAACGCAGATCGCAAACTGACAAAAAAACAGTTCCTCTTGCCTTTTGGGGCGGGCCTCTTTGGACCACCTCCGGGGACACGTGATTGGTCCATCATTCAAGTTTGCAGCAGCTCTCCGCCAATGGGTTGCTGGCACGTCTTGTTGACTGACTGTGTCAGGGCACTGGGTGGGGGCTGGTTCGGAGGGGAGATGGAAAAAAGAAGGCGCCTCTCAGTACACCACCACTGTATGAACACTAGACCGCCTGCTACACCTCCCGGCACATATGTAACGTCCGATTACCAAACAACCTGGCTAAACATGCATTTAAGGGGGGATCTGAGTTAATCCTATATATATATATATATATATATATATATATATATATATATATATATATATATATATAACCCACTAAGGGCTCATTTCCGCAACACTAACCCCACCTTTCTCCCGAGGCTCTCCCGGGCCTCCATTTGGGGCAGCCCACAGTCATGGCCCTGTCTAATGTACAGCACAAATCTCCCATTTACTCTAACCCACAATATTGGAAGCACTTAACTCCAAAAACCAAAGTGTCACAGTAAGATTGGCATGTCCCTATCCTAGTGTGTCGGATCACTAATCTAACAAACAAATTCACACTCTATGCACACTACTTAACATTCTAATTATGGATTTGAATGGGAGGGCATTCAATTTTACTTTTAACACCAATATTTGCATAGGAGCAGGACATTCAAAAGTTCAAAGTTCCCCAACGTGTTCACTCCTTCATGCCCCCTCCTGGCAGTATTGTCTATTCACCCCTGAGGGTTTCCTCACTTCGTGGTCCTATTGGCCTCTCACCAGGGGAGTTCAGTCAGTCCAGTGGCCAAATCTCACAGAGAGTTCTTCGGCCCACTGAGCCCACAAAATGGCATGCATCTTCGGCCGCAACGGCCCACAAAAGCTCTTTGGCCTCAATGGCACACAAAAATGCTTCGGCCCATATGGCCCACAAAATGACTTCGGCCCATATGGCCCACAAAATGATTTCTCGGCCGCAATGGCCTACTCACGAGCAGCAGCAGGCAACAAGCCCTGCATTGGACAGCAGGTGGCACGGTGATATCGATGGTGAGCAAATGCAGTTTGGAGGCGTTCTTGAGGGCGCAAGTGGGTGTGATGACCTCAGACCAGGTGAGATGTAGAGTACCCTTAACCTTCCTTGCCTGACTTGCTTTGGCAGGACATGTTTTGGTATCGTCTTCTTAATAAGTTCTTTTTTTTTAGCAGACAGGATGGTGTGTTTCTTAATCAACTGTTATCTTCGTGGGTGTGTGCTCATGACACACTGGTGGCCTCTCTGGCACTTGGAGAGGGTGACCTAGCCTGGCCCTTGTTAATAAATTTTCCCATCAACACGACTCGTACCAGGTGTCATGCCTGAATGGTGCGGAGGAGAGTTCATCGAACCTAACCATTTACTTCTAGCTCTAAACAATGAAACAAAACCTGCTATGGCTAGAATGACCATCATGACCAATTTTTCCCAACCTGGCACACTGTTCCATTCTTTTAAACTTGGGCAAGGCCCTTATTTGTCTTTTTTCATTTGGTGGTGCCAGGCATAACTTGCTGGCTGGGGAATGTGACTACTACTAGGCCTCTTTGCCTGCTTCCAATTGGGGGTGGGGGACACCCAGCGACCTCGGGGTTCACCTGAGCGTGCTTCTGGCACTCCTAACTAAGGGGTGGCTCTCTAGCCCCCATACTGTGCTCTCCTAGCACTAAAACCTACTGTGCTCCCCTGGCACTAAACCCTACTGTGCTCTCCTGGCACTAAAACCTACTGTGCTCTCCTGGCACGAAACCCTACTGTGCTCACCTGGCACTAAAACCTACTGTGCCCTCCTGGCACGAAACCCTACTGTGCTCACCTGGCACTAAAACCTACTGTGCTCTCCTGGCACGAAACCCTACTGTGCTCACCTGGCACTAAACCCTACTGTGCTCTCCTGGCACTAAACCCTACTGTGCTCTCCTGGCACTAAAACCTACTGTGCTCTCCTGGCACTAAACCCTACTGTGCTCTCCTGGCACCAAACCCTACTGTGCTCTCCTGGCACTAAAACCTACTGTGCCCTCCTGGCATGAAACCCTACTGTGCTCTCCTGGCACTGAACCTACCGTGCTCTCCTGGCATCTCTGGAAGCCTTCACCTGCCAGGAGCCCCCAAAGCCCTGGCGCCCTCTCTCCCGACTCACCAACTTCCAATACCATGTCACACTCCCAGCCAGTACCACCATACCTTGGCCTGCACCTACCCCTAGCAGCCCGCCTGCACGATGGAACAGCAGCCAGAATCCATATCAAATCCTCTAAGTCCCCCGAACCTACACTAACTTGGTTAGGAGACTCCTACCAACAGGGTACATTGTTCGCACTCACTCACATTGTTCGACACGAATAATCTAGGGAGCTACTCTCCTCATTCGCACCACCACGCCATTCACCCCAAACACTTCAGTCATTCATTCCACAGTGCCACACACCCAGTCCACAACACCATCCAACACCTTTCACTTTTATGTTAAAACAAAAACACACTAGTCCTTCAGATCCCACTTGGTCATTAAATTTGACTGATACACTTTTTTATCAAACCCCAATCAATTTGTCACTACGTCCGTCCTCCGCTGGCCTCCTCCATACTGCCCTAATCATTTATTTCCAACCATTTTAACAAAACATCAAAATCTCTTCACCAGCCCCATGGAACCTCTGCATGGTTCCAACCAGGCATTTCAGTCTTTCCTCAAACAAGTCACTCTTTTTCATCCACTTGTTTCAGGTGTGTTTAACGCTCCGCCTGTGATCTCCAGTATTTTTTTTAAATTATTATTATTTTTTTAATCACCCAAATCCACTCATGCCACTCTTATCCCTTCTGTCAGTCTCTCAACTTGCAATCACTCTCGATATAATTTTCAATCAAAATTTTTACATCCCAATATGGCCTGCTTCTTTGGCTCATTGGAAGGGGAGTGAGGGAAGGAATCCCTCATTACCCATTACATGAACCCGTCACCTTTCTGCCACGGCTCAAAGGGGTCACGTCTCAATTGGGGTTGTGGTCCACCCCCTCCTTTTCTCCAGGGTTCGCGGAAGTCAGGCAAACCCCAATCGGGGGGGAGCAGCCTCCCCCTCTTTTCTCCAACTCCCTCAAGACAGATAAACCCCATTCAGCTAGCCGAACGCCTCGTGTCCTCAGAGAGGTTTGAAGACCAAGTGACACACGCCAGTGCCACTAGCTACTCATCTGCACTCCACCCCGAAGTTCCTGTGAGGCTGAGAGAGAAATTAAAATCCAATTTCTAAAGCCTGCTCCTGGATGTAGCACCTCTAACTCTGTAAGAATCCATGCAGAGCTGTCCATTATGGTTTTTGTCCCCTCTGTCAAGTCCTATCCTGGTGGCATTTCAATTTCCCCTTACGCCTCTAACCTATTTCCAACGTCACCATTCATTCCACGCTCAGGACTCCCACACTCAGCAGGCGCCACATTCCAAGGTTAGGTGTTGACATTCCACACCTTCAACCTTGCCTGCGTACTGACCAACTGCCTCGCACTCCAGGGTTACAGTCTCGACCACCACGTAAGTACCCACACGTTTCGGCCTTGGCAGCACACACCGGTGCTGTAGTCTGGACTGTGTGCTCACAGCATTCATTCACAGGCACACACACACACACACACACACACACACACACACACACACACACACACACACACACACACACACACACACACACACACACACACACACACACACACACACACACACATTCAGGGGTCACACATGCATGCACCCCATCAGACAGAGTCTCTTCATTAACACAAAATCCATTTCCTAACTTAAGCTCATCGTCCGCACCATGTATGCATGTGCCCTCGTACCTGCTTCCTTCCAGAGTCACCTCGGTCTGGTTGCGTCTCTCCAGCAGGTTGCTCATCATCGGTTCACCACGCTCCTCTGGGGCTGGCAGCTCCACATGCTGGACCTGCTCAAAATGTGTTTCATTCATCAACAACCCCGTATGCCCCCTCAATGTCTCCTTCACCAGGGTTTGCTCTAATTGTTGTTTCATCCAACGAGTGATGTCAATCAAGTCCCGCACCACTAACATTCCTCCTTGTGGTGATGTCACACATCCCACTTTATTGTGCTATCCCACTTCTGACACCAGAAGTTGAAGATTCGGCGGCGCTTAACAGCACCGCCGTCTAAGGGGTTACAACGCCGGCTAGTTCGGCACAGGTCTCGGGTCACGCGCCTCAGATCACGATACCAAAGTACCCCTGGGCCTTGCCAGTTGGGGACAAACACCGCGGCTACAGACTGGGTTTGGTCAGAGACTGAGCGAAGTCTGCCGCAGTCTGTAGCCAGTTTGGTTTTAAATACAAATCAAGCGATTGTTCTTCAGCGCGACACGTATAAATTAAAGGCGGAAAATTTCGTACAACTCAGCCAAATTTATTGGGGACACATCGGGGAACACGACACAAGCAAAGCATTCACGACAATGTTATAATTTATCTATAACCCGCTCTTATCTAGGGAGCTACGGATACGGGTTTCGAAGGGGGCTCTAGCAAAATAAGCCTTAGGCCTGGACAACATACATACAAAACACGGAGTACTTGGTGGTGCCTCATGGACGAGAGGAAAAGTGTCGAAGGCACGAATGCGGCTCGTGACAAGCCGATGGTGTCAGATTCGAGCGCCTAGCTCGAGCATGTAGCGTGGCAAGATGGCGCTCGTACTCCTATCGGCTTCGCTCGCGCATGCCGCTTGGCAAGATGGCGGTGACGTCCTTTTGTCGGCACCGCTCACGCACCAGCCTCGGCGCGTCCAGACTCTGTAAGGTCGACGGCACAGGTGAGAAAGATCTATGGTGTGTTGCAGCTGGTTTCTCACAAGGTCCAGTATGCGAATACAGGCCTGGCCTGTACACCAGATGAAGCCAAATCTGGGTGTTGGACTCCGCAGGTGTATCGATGGGATCAAAAGATGTGGTCCAGCTGCGCAGGGAGCAAGGACAGTCAGAGGCCCCGTGGCTGGACTCAGGACGAACCTGTGGATGACCTGCATGCTGGATCCATGGCCGAGGAGGAACAGCCGGCCAAGCCACTCCTCATAACGCAAATCGCAGACTGGCAAAAAAAACAGTTCCTCTTGCTTTTCCGGGCGGGCCTCTTTGGACCACCTCCGGGGACATGTGATTGGTCCATCGTTCGAGTTTGCAGCAGCTCTCCGCCAATGGGTTGCTGGCACGTCTTGTTGACTGACTCTGTCAGGGCGCTGGGTGGGGGCTGGTTCGGAGGGGAGAAGGAAAAAAAGAAGGCGCCTCTCGGTACACCACCACTGTATGAACACTGGACAGCCTGCTACACCTCCCGCACACATGTAACGTCCGATTACCAAACACCCTGGCTAAACATGCATTTAAGGGGGGGATCTGGGCTATTCCTATATTTAGTAACCCACTATGGGCCCATTTCCACAACAATACAAGCAACAGACAATTCCTGCGCAGTAGACAAGACCATGTGTCATTCCTATGCCAAAAATCGGCACCTGCCACCATCGACCACTTCTACCCAGTTTCACAAACTGCCCACTTCTCGAAAATTGCAGAACACTTCATAGCACAGCGAACGATGGAAGCAACGAAGCTGAACCTTGACCCCAAACAGTTTGGACACATTAAAGGTGTCTCAAATTCACGATGTCTGATTGATATTGTGCACACATTTCATGAGCATGCACAAACACCAAGATCAATTTCGTCGATGACGCTTATAGATTTTTCTCAAACTTTCGATCACAGTGATCACACGATCGCTATTTCAAAACTCCTGCAAATGGGAGTCGATTTTTGTCTTGTTTCTTGGATAAGTGACTTCATTTCACATCGTAAACAGTGGGTTAAGTATGCTGACGAGGTCTCTGAATGGACATGCATTGATGCCAGTTCCCCAAGGAACAAAGCTGGGACCTGCTGTAGTTCTTGCCATTATCAACGATGCTGGCTACAGCAAATTTGCCACCGGTATTCACTGCTTCAAATATGTTGATGACCTTACATTTCTTGAAAAGAATAGTACTCACACTGAATGTTGTACGCCAGCTGTCCTTGAACAACTTCATAACTGGTCGGGAGAGAAAGGAATGTGTCTCAACTGCAAAAAGTGTCCAATTGTTGCCATCTGTTTCATTCGAAACAAGCCACCCCCTTCTCACCTGTCATGGAATGATGTTGAAATCCAAAATTGTAATATCATTAAACTGTTGGCATTCTTCATACAGGCAGATTTGAAATAGAATTACATGTCAGTTGTATTGTTAAAAGAGCTAAAACAGTCATTTACACATGATTTGGAAGTTAAAATATCACTCTCTCCCAAGTAACAATCTCGTAACGATTTTCATATCTTTTGTTCGCCCCATATTAGAATACGGAGCTCCCGTGCGATCGAGCGGAATGACAAAGCAGCGGCGCAATGCTGTTGAATTTGTTCATCAAAGAGCTTGTAGGCTTATTCTTGGTCCTACTCGGATTCGTTACCTGATTGTGTTCTGGAGTCACTTGAGAAGAGACGTGAACACCTTTGTTGTTCTTTCGCGAGATTGCTTCCAAATTTCAAACTTCACCAGTTGTGACCTGCAAGACAGATCTCAAAGCGGCTATCAGCTTCGAAAATAAAAAACAACTAACTGAGTTAAAATGTAAAACCACACGACTCAAGAACAACCCCATGGCATTTCTTATTTCAAAATGAATAAACTGCAGTGTTTGTCACACTTTGAACTTTGATGTGATGTGAATTGTTAAATATCGCAAAATTGTTTTGGTTTTTTTTGATGTTATTTTTATTCTTCGATGATGTCCCTTTTATTGTTTTATAATATTTTATTTGTTAAAATTGTCAATTGTAAAACTTACCTTGAAAGTTGAATATAAATAAACCTTTAATTAATTAATTATTTTTATTACTATCTCCAATGGATGGACGTAAATCCTGCAACACTTTCAGAAATGTCATTTCACACGCAGCAAGCTGCATTTTTGTACCCCATTTAATTTTTTTCTTTTCACAGTTTGAATTTGGAATGGTAATTTGTAGACACTGTGTTATATATATATATATATATATATATATATATATATATATATATATATATATATATATATATATATATATATATATATATATATATGTATATTATATGCACTATATATATTAGATGTATATTATACACACTATATATTATATGTATATTATAGACACTATATATTACATAAAAAGTGTATATCGTGGCTGGGTAGTGTGGCTCCACTAACAGGTCCGCCCATCTGCATACTCACCATATATATATATATATATATATATATATATATATATATATATATATATATATATATATATATTGTTGCGGTCAAGGATACCGAGACACCAGCTTGTCACTCAGGGGGGATTAATCCCCGGTTGTCCTCGGTGGAGCCGGACCTGGGGCCACCGCTCACGATTAACGTTATGGTACGGTGGGTTGTTTTAAAACCACGAACGCCACCCAGTCAACCACGAATTCCAGTGTCCACCGTCGAATTATTCCATTTAACTAGAGGTCACATGGTTACCTGAGCGGGGAGCGTGCCCTCGGCAAAGCACCAATATTATCTGATTAGATTTTAATTAGGGCGGCCGAGCGTTTTAACCGCTGGTGCGTGCCGACTATTTTTGGTCAAATCTGTGGTAATTACCTCCCAGTCTATCTCGGTTCGAACAATGCTATATCAATATAATAGAAGGAAAGGACAAACATGGACAGGTTGGAAATCGACAAAATAATTTAATAATAATAAAATAAATAAATAAAAAGAACCTTTTATTTGCTGAGGTAAATAAAGAATGAATTTCCTTTTAACTCGCCGGTCTTGTGAATGCAAAAACATAGGAAAAGGTCACAGGGGGCAATCATATACTGGGAGAAATTATCCTTAAACCCTAACTAATTAACACAGCAATGCCCACTGTGCGGTGACATGTAACAACTTAAGCTGACGTTTTCCCAACGTAAATGACATTGAGATGTCTCCTGCTAATCCACAGACCAAGCTACTCCATACAATCCTACCATTACTATGAAGATCCTTCATCTTCCCCACAAACATAATAATATATATATATATATATATATATATATATATACACAAGCCGGTAGGCGGCGATGAGTCGCCGAGCATGGACACTACAAGATATAGAGCAAAATGGATGTCATATAGCGATAGGGAATCACCTTAAGATTATGCATATCAAATCTCATCCAGTTCCATCTACTGATAACTACTCGGTATCCATTTGAATGAAAAGTACCGAAAATACGTTTTGAAATTGGAAATCCCCAAAGTTCGAGGGGGTGCTGTGGGTGAACAAAGATCTAAATCGAAAATCCAGCTCGATCATTTGTGCACAATGTATTCCAGACGATTAGTGTGAATTTTCATGACCATCCGACCATAACCATAGGAGGAGTAGCATTTGGCGCGAAGGCACTCTAGCTCTCGCATATTATCGATTTTTGCACTAATTGACCTTTGACCCCTGACCTAAGCGAAATCGGTCAATATGTCCTGAGGCAAAGTTGTAGTACTCATTGAGTACCATGAACCTGCAAAGTTTCATTCGTATAGATGCACTCACCTGGTCGCTAGGGGGCCTTCAATTTTCGCCAATTTTCGTGCATACCGTAATTGTCGGAGGTGCTGCGGGTAAGGTATTCCATATATCACAAAAACCTGAATATATTTGATAGAGCATCACCTTCAGATCATTCGTGCCAAATTTCATAACCCTACGTGGGATAATGGCTTTCGGAATTGATTTCACGTGAACGGTACCGATTTTGAAGATTTTGCGGTTGTGGCTTGGGAACCAAAGTGTCCCTAGCAACCATCACAATGTCATAAGATGTACCTACCACCCGAGTTTGATCAAAATCCGCCCACGTTTACTACCAATTATGCTGATGACAAACGAACAAACATCCAAACAAACAGACAGAATTACTGACAATAAGGGTCACCTATTTCGGCGACTCAATAACTAGAGCAGCACTCAGTGCAGCGCATACCTCCGCCAGGCTGAACAGTTTACGGTTTGTATCCCACTGATAGGCCGGATCTGCGTCTGGATCTCAACCAAAATCAAATCACCTTATTATCGTCACCTACCCAACTCATCCACCAAGTTTTGTTCGAACCTGTCCAGAGCATTTTGAGATATCGTGCTCACAGACAGACAGACAGACAGACAGACACACGGGGAATAGGAAAAGACACACAGACAGAAACAACAGGGTCAAGCCATTAAGGAGCAATCACATTTCAAGTCATTAATACATTACTTCAATGTGTATATAAAATTGTTCCAAAGTTATTTGAGAGTAAACAAATCTCCAAAGATTACTTTTTTCAGAATTGCATCATATGGTGGTAAAATACAGAATAGAGGTGTTTCTATCCTCACCCAAAGGAGAGGGTATTGCATTTGGATCCATTTGTTTGTCTGTCTGTCTGTCTTCTGTTTGTCTGTCCGCACAGAACATTCATGTATTTGTCTGCAACTGTTTGTCAGATTGAGAATTTTCACCATTGGAGCGACTACTCATGTGGAATGTTTTAATGATAATTATGACATCATAGGTCACGTGGTGTGGCAGCCATGTTGGAAAAATGGGAAAACTTTGCACCTCTGCATCTCTGAAACTGCACCAAGGAAAATATTGAAACTTGACATGGAGCAAGTAGTCCTCATGGGGGAATAAATGTGATTTTTAAAATGATGTCATAGGTGCTTTTGTTTTGACGTCATAATTGCATAATATGTAGAATGCTACAACCGATCAGAATGAAAATTTTTGAGGGTCATCCCGGGATAAAATGGTCTATAAATTTTTTTGATGACGTCATCGGTCACGTGATTCGGCAGCCATATTGTTTTTTGTTTTTTTTAAATCTTCAAAAATCTCTGAAATGGCTGAACCGGTCTTCACTGCCAGCAGTTATCAAGTGGCAGTTCTAATTATATCTATTATTAATTACATGACACACCAGTACACACACACCACGTAAAACAAGTCCTGGTGAAGGTCTGCAACCTCTGATTGCTTTTTTTCTTGATGGTATTGTGAAATACATCTGTGTAACAAACATCAAAAATACAAAGCTTGCAAGACTGCCTACTTTAATTTCTAGTTTTTTTTTGACAATGGCACCTTTAACATCATATTTGGCCTGACGTGATAAATTGGAGAATTTCATTGGATTTGATGGAAGGAGGTGGCGCGGCCGGTCAGCGTGTGAGGGGCCAAGTGATTGGGGTGAAGCGGAGAGGAGATTGGGACCATACTCTGGGTAGAGCATTGGTGCTGGTTAAGCAGTCGCCTTGGAAATTGGACACAATCCTGGACGGGTCGCCACTCCGACACTGTATACCAGCAAGCTGGCACTCATTTTGCTAACCTCGGAAGGATGACACGTCGACTTAACCCCACCTGGTGTTAATTCTACAGACTGAGCGGGATTTTAACTCAGGACCCTAGGATCCAAAGCCCACCACCCCCACCATTAAGCCAACACCAGGCATAGGGTGAAGCCGGTTTGGTTTGATTTTGGAATGTCGTAAACTGTACACGTATTGAAGACATAATTCATATTAATTACAAAATCTTAGACATGTCCCTTAACTTGGTGGAGGGGGTGGGGAGGTAATGTATCAGAATAATTAACTCGTTCAATAACAATGTAATTAATAATAATAATAACAATAATAATAATAATACCGGGATATCTTGTTATTGTACATTTTATCAAATGCAGATATAAAAAGAGCTTTCACTCGTGTAAGGTACAGAATAAAATTTGTGAAAATCGTTTCTGATTGAATCCCTCACGTGAGGACAAAATACCCGACAGAAGAAGCGCCATTGGCCGACCTCAGGACACAATGATGCATTGTGAGTTATCGTCCTCCTCTTCTTCCTCTTTTCATTGTTCAACTGATGATCCGGTGTTCATTAAGTTCGTTAGTAGTTCAACTGAAGCAATTCTTCATATATATATATATATATATATATATATATATATATATATATATATATATATATATATATATATATATATATATATATATATATATATATATATATATATATATATATATATATATATATATATATATATATATATATATCTTCTTCTTCTTCTTCTTTCGGCTGCTCCCGTGTTAGGGGTCGCCACAGCGGATCATCCGTATGATCCGCATAGTGATTTGGCACATGTTTTACGCCGGATGCCCTTCCTGACGCAACCCTGGTCGCCTCTTCCAACACAGGGATATGGCACCTATTTTAACCGGGGTATACACCGGCCCAGTACACTGGTACTCACTTCGCCGACCTCGGAAGGATGACAGGCTGAGTCAACCCCCTGGTGTATTAATTGAGTGGCCCAACGGGACTTGAACTCAGGACCTCTTGGATCCCAAGCCGCTGCCCTAACCACATATATATACATACATATATATATATATATATACATACATATATATATACATACATATATATATATATATATCCCTCCCTCTCCCTCTCTCCCCCTCTCTCTCTCTCTCTCTCTCTCTCTCTCTCTCTCTCTCTCTCTCTCTCTCTCTCTCTCTCTCTCTCTCTCTCTCCTCCCTCTCTCTCTCCCCCTCCCTCTCTCTCCCTCTCCCCCTCTCTCCCTCTCCCCCTCTCCCTTCCTCTCTCTCTCTCTCTCTCTCTCTCTCTCTCTCTCTCTCTCTCTCTCTCTCTCTCTCTCTCTCTCTCTCTCTCTCTCTCTCTCTCTCTCTCTCTCTCTCTCTCTCTCTCTCTCTCTCTCTCTCTCTCTCTCTCTCTCTCTCTCTCTCTCTCTCTCTCCCTCTCTCTCTCTCTCTCCCCCTCCCTCTCTCTCTCCCTCCCTCTCCCTCCCCCTCCCCCTCCTCTCTCTCTCCCCCCTCTCTCTCTCCTCCCTCTCTCTCTCCCCCTCCCTCTCTCTCCCTCTCCCCCTCTCTCCCTCTCCCCCCTCTCCCTTCCTCTCTCTCTCTCTCTCTCTCTCTCTCTCTCTCTCTCTCTCTCTCTCTCTCTCTCTCTCTCTCTCTCTCTCTCTCTCTCTCTCTCTCTCTCTCTCTCCTCTCCCTCTCTCTCTCTCTCTCCCTCTCCCTCCCCCTCCCCCTCCTCTCTCTCTCCCCCTTCTCTCTCTCCCCCCTCTCTCTCTCCCCCCTCTCTCTCTCCCTCTCCCCCTCTCCCCCTCTCTCTCTTCTTCTCTCTTCTCTCTCTCTCTCTCTCTCTCTCTCTCTCTCTCTCTCTCTCTCTCTCTCTCTCTCTCTCTCTCTCTCTCTCTCTCTCTCTCTCTCTCTCTCTCTCTCTCTCTCTCTCTCTCTCTCTCTCTCTCTCTCTCTCTCTCTCTCTCTCTCTCTCTCTCTCTCTCTCTCTCTCTCTCCGTACTGTATCTTGATCCGTCATCCTCTCTCACGCTGTCTCCCCTCCGAGTCGGTTATAAAAGGTATGCGGCACGCCCGAAGCTCGCATTGCCGATCATTTTAAATCACACCATTTGAGTACCCATTGGCCCTGTACCCGAGGATGCGTTCAAGTGAAGACCAGCGCTGGGGGTGTCTCGGATAGCGACAACATCTTGGTCGGTCATTGGACATCCCTCCTGCTTCCAGCAAAGCCGTCGTACAAGGATCAATGAAACACCTCAAGGTGTCCGCCATGAGGATGCCATCTCGTGACCTCTGTCAGAGGGACACAGGTCCACCTTTCGGTGCGACACCCTCTCCAAATAGCACCAACTCTTTGGCTTGATCTTTTCAGGAGGAAAGTTTGTGAGACATATATGTATATTAATATATCTTCTCGTTAACACCCCATTTTTACCGATTTGTTTCCAATTACCATCCACTTTCCTTTGTCTTACATGCTCCAAAAATTATGCACCAATCAGTTGAATCATAAAATAAAAAGCAGAATTCACCTTTAATCATAAATTGTTGTTTAATTGTTTAATGCAAGACAGGGGGCTCGTGAGTACAGGTACTGTAGGTGCTTAATTGTTTACCACCATCTCAGATCGCACTCAATCCAATACCATGATCTCTTATACCCTCGTTACATGAGCCTCGACTGTGTGTACAAAAATAAAATTGGAAAGGTGGTCAAACACCATAGACCACACCTGGGATTCCAACTATACATGCAAGAACCACTACAAGGAAGTACACTACTCAAATTTAGATAGTTCCATCGAAACGCATGATCGCATGAATGTTGCATGTCATGATGTGTTGAAAATGGACATCCTTTAAACACACACTCAACACACTCACACATAGACATAGACACACTCAACACACTCACACATAGACATAGACACACTCAACACACTCACACATAGACATAGACACACTCAACACACTCACACATAGACATATTCAAGACACTCACACATAGACATAGACACACTCAACACACTCGCACATAGACATACACACATTCAACACACTCGCACATAGACATACAGACACTCAACACACTCACACATAGACATAGACATACTCAACACACTCACACATAGACATAGACACCCTCAACACACTCACACAGACAGAGACACACTCAACACACTCACACATAGACATACACACACTCAACACACTCACACATAGACATAGTCCCACTCAACACACTCACACACAGAAATAGACACACTCAACACACTCACACATAGACACACTCAACACACTCACACATAGACATACTCAAGACACTCAACACACAGACATAGACACACTCAACACACTCACACATAGACATAGACACACTCACACATAGACATACACACACTCAACACACTCACACATAGACATACACACACTCAACACACTCACACATAGACATAGACACACTCAACACACTCACACATAGACATACACACACTCAACACACACCACTCAGACATAGACACACACATAGCATAGACATAGATACACATACCACACTCAGACATAGATATAGATACGGACATAGATACACACACAACACAGACATAGACACAGAAACACACATATACAAATACACATAGACATAGACATAAACGCACACATACATGCTCAGACACAAACACACACACACACACACACACACACACAGACACACACACACACACATAGACATAGACACACACCACACTCAGTCATAGATATAGACACGGACATAGATACACACACCACACAGACATAGAAACACACATATACAAATACACATAGACATAAACGCACACATACATGCTCAGACACAAACACACACACAGACACACACACACACAAACACACACACACACACACACACACACGCACACACGCGCACACACACACATACACAGACACACACACGCACACTCACACACCTCACGCACACACTCAAACACACAATCTCACACACATACAGATACACACACAAACACAGAAACTCACATAAACACACACACACACACACACACACACACACACACACACACACACACACACACACACACACATACAGATACACACATACACACATATACATACACACATACACAAATACACACATACACACACATACAGATACACACATAAACACATACACGCATACAGATACACACATACACACATACAGATACACACATACACACACAAATACACACACACACAGAAATACACACATACACAAATACACACATACACACACAAACAGATACACACACACATACACACACACACACACACAAATACAGAAATACACACATACACACACAAATACACACACACACACACAAATACACACACACACACATACAGAAATACACACATACACACATACACACACATACACACACACACACACACATACAGAAATACACACATACACAAATACACACACAAACAGATACACACACACATACACACACAAATACACACATACAGATACACACACACACACACACAAATACACACATACAGATACACACATACACACAGATACACACATACACACAGAGATACAGATACACACATACACAGACATACAGATACATGGACACACAGATACACAGACACACACAGATACAGATACACACATACAGATACACACATACACACATATACAGATACACACATACACACATACACACACAAATACACACACACATACACACATACACACACAAATACACACACACATACACACATACACACACAAATACACACACACATACAGATACACACACAAATACACACACACATACACACACACACAGATACACACACACAGCTACACATATATACACACACAGCTACACACACACAGCTACACACACACAGCTACACACACACACACACACACAGCTACACATATATACACACACAGCTACACACACACACACACACACACACAAACATACACACACATACACAAATACACACATACACACACAAACAGATACACACACACATACACACACACACACAAATACAGAAATACACACACACACACACATACACACACATACCCATACACACACACACACACACACACACACACACACACACACACACCCAAACACGATTGCAAAACCCTGTGTCCCACTGCGCCACCTAAGTTCAGGACGTACATGAAACCTGGGTAAATACTGTACATGTCGATTGGAGAGTAAATGGACATCAACACGTACAAAGCAATTTTACCTCTGCACGACCGGACCCGACACAGCCACAGTGTATATCCGACAATTACCTGCGTGACATTGTGTATATCATGATTCAAACATGGCAAACATGCGTCAACATGGCGTTCCACATTCACCCAACCATGCACAACCATCCTTCGTTTCTCGAATGCCTTTCCAAAGTCGTCACCTCGATAGCCACACCTGTTGGACACCTTCCTTGTGTGTTGTACACACTCTGTGTACAGAATATGGACATTCCTGAAAGGCAATTCTTACATAATTCATGTTTATACAGAGGAATCTCGTCCCAACTGTAAACCGTCATCCTGGTTCTTCCCAGACAGGGTAATTCATCGATGTGAGTGTGGCCATCCCTCGGGTCCACGTTCGAGGGACGTCCCACCTGATGGCAAAAGTTCGTTGGTGGATGTTAGAGATCCCAGGGCATCGTCACAGTGGCGACTCGTCAAATAGCATTGGGTGTGGGCACAAAAAGCAGGGAAGAGGGATAAAATAGAGGAAGACTTGGAGGAAAGAAGAACATGTAAAAGAATGAGAACAAGGGGAAGAGGACACAGTGGGTGAACGAGATGATACAGGTGCAAGCTGTCAGTCACAGAAATGGAAGGGAAAACTGTGGAAGAAGCAGAAATGGAACAAAAAAAATATCGAAGAGGGTGATGGAACTGGGGGAAACCCAAGAACTCAGAAAGCTGGAAAGAGATTAGCTTGGGGAGGGTGAACGAGGGTAGAAAAGATCATGGGTATGGATGGGAATGATGTGAGATGGTGGTGAAGAGCCGTCTTGCAGCCCTGGAATGAAAATTAGATTGATTCGATTAGATTGAGGAAGTTAGTTCCACAAGTGGGAAAAAATGAGGGTACAATGAATGGAGGTGAGCAGTGAGCAGTGAGCCTGGATTTTTGGAGATTCGCCAGAAGGGGGTTGATGGTGCACTGCGTGTGCCCTGCAGAAACCTTGGGGGTAGCACAGAAAGAACAGAGAACACAAAATCAGAAAGGAGGTGGGGGGGGGGGAGGCAGAGAGACCACCGACCTGTCTGTGAAGGCAAAGTGATAGGCTCATCGACTCCGCTTCAGCGTGGTAGATTCCAATAATCTTGAAGGCCTTGGTTGCTGTCAACGGAGTCAAATTTAGCAAGGTATGAGGCAAGGGAGCAGGCCAGAGGGGGTAGCGGGACTCGATCAAGCTGCAGATGAAGACCTTGTAAGGTGGACAGGAGTTTAGGTGTGCCAAAGAGAATTTGACAGAGGATAATCAGTAAGCGACTAGTTTTGCAGGCTTCCTAGATATGTGGTTTGCCAAAAAGAGATCATGGCTAATGGTAGGGCCAAAAAGTTTGAGTGTCTGAACTTCTACAAGACATTTGTAAAGGAAGCAGATAGGATAGTTCACCTGACGGACATTCTAGAGAGACAGAGAGAGAGAGAGAGGGAAGAGGGTGCAGCCTGCCCATCTGAAGGATGAGGAATGTCATGGCAGATGGTGGAGTCATCAGCAAATAGATGAAGAGGATTTTCCAGAGTCAAAGAGATTGGTAATGAAGACGAGCTCGTTGCTCATGCACGCACGGGATTCCAAACGGGGTTCGCGATGGAGATGGGAAACACGCAAATGGCATCTTCCGTCATCGAGCCGGAAAGCTGGGAGCAGCAATTCACATATTTTGCCACATTTGATGTTATTTAAATGCTCTAATGGTGGCGAGGTGCTCCATTTGCAACTGTTTGTTCGTTATATGTAGATTTTTGATGCCGAGGGTCCATAATAAATATTTCTATTGGTCTCAAAGACAGTGATCCACCAATTGCAAATCAATAGGAGGATTAGAAATAGGAATGTGCCCAGAACACTGCCTTGGAGCACTCCAGCCTTGACAGGGAGGGGAGATGAGAGAATTCTGCTGAGAGCCACAAATTGGCTACGAGAGTAAAGGAAGTCAGGAACCCTGAAGTGGAGTTGACCATGGATGCCATAGGTGGAGAGCTTGGAGAGCAAGGTAAGATACCAGACGGAATCGAAAGCTCGTGATATGTCGAGAGAGATGAAGCCGATATCATGTCCGACATTGAGAGCCTCCATCCATTGTTGGGTGAGTAAAAGAAGCATGTCCAATGTGGAGTGACCTGGTCTGAATCCGACTTGATGATCTGAGATGAGATCATTGGAGAAAAGAAAGGATTTCATATCAACTGCGATGATGGATTCCATGACCTTGCTGATTGTTTGAAGTAAACTGATAGGTCTGTAGTGAGGAGGATCGATTTTTGCTTCTTGTTCATGTAATGCAGTGATGTCGGCTGACTGCGAAGCGGATGGAAGTTGATTGAGGGCAAAAGATAGGTGCAAAAGACATGGAGTCCAGGAGCGGTTGGGTACGACTGGGTCGGGTGGGTACAGGGAGCGAGCGGTTGGAGACGCAAGATTTGGAAGCAAACACAGCATTGAGGCATTCGGCCTTCTCACGAGCAGAGTCGGCTATTTGAAGAGAGGGGATGGATGTAAGGTTGGCAAACTCCAGAGACAGACTTAACAAGGCACCACCAGGTTTTATAGGAGGGAAACAAGTTTGAAAGTTCATTCTTGAGGTTGCACAGATGTTGTTCTCTGGCTCTTCTGAGAGTGGACACACACTTGTTGCGGACTTTATGGAATGATCTGAGATTGCCTTCGGTCGGATTTGCCTTCCAAGAAGAGAAGGCAAAGTATTTCAAAGCAACTGCCTCATTGCAAGATTCGGTGCACCAATACTTTCTTGGAATGCATCATCTATTACTTTCACGGCCCCAATCATTCCCAACCTTCTTGTTGGCTCGGCCAGAGAACTCTTTTGGCCGAAGTCTTTCAAGAAATAGCTGACGAGGCCGGATGTTTGAATGGAGGTACAGGACCTTCAGAAAGTATTCACACTTCTCGACTTTGTCACATTATGTTTCGTTAGACTTAGAGCCTCAATTTAAAATGGTTTGAATTCAATTTTTTGTTACCGATCTACACAAAATATGCCATAATGTCAAAGTGAAAACATTATTTGAGAATTTTTTTTACAAATTCATTAAAAATGAAAAGCTGCAATGTTTTGCATCAATAAGTGTTCAACCCCTTTGCTATGACACTCCAAGTTGAGTTCAGGCTCATCTAATTTCCTTTGATTAACCCTGAGCTGTCTCCACAACTTGATTGGAGTTGGCCTGAAGCCAATTCAATTGATTGTACATGACTTAGAAAGAAACGCACCTTTCTATACAAGGTCCCACAGTTGACAATGCATGTCAGAGCAGAAACTCTACCATGAAGTCCAAAGAACTGTCCGTAAAACTTCGAGATAGAATTATGAAGAGGCTTAGATCTAGGGAAGGGTATAAAACAGTTTCCAAAGTGTTGAAAGTTCCCAAGAGCACAGTGAGTTCCAACATTAGGAAATGGAAAGGTTTTTGGAACTACCCAGAGTCTTCTTGGAGCTGGCTGTCCGACCAAACTGAGCAACTGGTCAAGAAGGACATTGATCATTGAGGAGACCAATAACCCAATGACCACAATGACAGAACGACAGAGTTCCTTGGCTGAGATGGGAGAACCTGCTGGAAGGACAACAGTCTCTGCAGCTTTTCACAAATCTTGGCTTTATGGGAAAATGGCCAGATGGAAGCCACTTCTGAGAAAAGACACATGACAGCACACCTGGGGTTTGTAAAAAGGAACGTGAAAGACTCTGAGAACATGAGGCAAAATATTCTGTGGTCTGATGAGATGAAAACTGAACTCTTTGGCCTGAATGCAAAGTACTCCATCTGGTGGAAACTGAGCACAGCTCATCACCCATCTAACACCATCCCGACCGGGAAGCATGTTGGTGGCAGCATTATGCTATGGGGATGCTTTTCAGTGTCAGGGACTGGGAGACTTGTAAGGAGAGAGGGAACAACGAATGGAGCCAAATACAGGAAAATCCTTGAGGAGAACCTGCTTCAGAGTGCAAAAAAAACCTTAAACTGTGGTGAAGGTTTATGTTCCAACAGGACAATGAGTCAAAGCAACACTGGAATGGATTCAGAACAAGAACGTGAAAGTCCTCGAGTGGCCCAGTCAAAGCCCAGACTTGAAACCCATTGAGAATTTGTGGAAAAACTTGAAGATTGTGTTCAGACACTCCCATCAAACTTGACAGAGCTTGATCAAATCTGCAAGGAAGAATGGGAGAAAATCCCCAAATCCACATGTGCAAAGCTGATACACACAAACCCAAGAAGACTTGAAGCTGTAATCACTGCCAAAGGTGTTTCGACAAAGTATTGACTCAGGAGGTTGAATACTTAGTGATGCAAGATATTTCAGCATTTCATTCTTAATTAATTTGTAAAAACATCTAAAATCATGTTTTCACTTTGTCATTGAGATATTTTGTGTAGATTAGTGACAATTAAAAAAAAATTTTAATCCAGTTTTAATTCAGGCTTTAACACAACAAAATGTGACAAAAGTCGAGAAGGGTGAATATTTTCTGAAGGCCCTGTATCTAATGGCAGGAATTTGTAATTGATGGTCAGATGCAGTATTGAATTGATCTCCATCTTATATGCATGAGCAGGACCACTCCACATTTATCGAGGTGTTGTTCCAAGACGAAGTCCCACAACGTGGTGAGAAGGTAGTGCACTACCTTTAAGCTGTGTAGTTTGTTTGATTCCTGACCCGACTATAAACTATCGGATAACTGATTTGCAGCCAGACTATTGCATCACAAGTGTGCAAACCCTTCAATGGACCTGAAGGTGGGTGTCTCATCAGCTAGCATTAGTCGCTGAACGTTAAAGATCTAAGCCTGGTGTTGGCTTAGCAGTTAGGGAGGCCAGTTTGGGATCTCAGGTTCCTGAGTTTGAGTCCCTGGAACCGTTGAATTAACATCAGGTGGGGTTGACTCAGTCTGTCATCCTTCTGAGGTTCGCGAAATGAGTACCAATGTACTGATAATAGTAGCATGCATCAGCGGCACAGCTGCACCCTCAACCAGTGATGCAACTAGCAGCCAAAGTCTGAAGAAGAAGAAGAAGAATAAGAATAAGAATAAGAATAAGAAGAAGAAGAAGAAGAAGAAGAAGTTAAAGGTCTCATGGTATCCATGAAGAGTCATTGACAAATGCTGCCCGGAGACGAATGTCACCCAAGCGCGTCCAGAGAAAAACTCCCATCCAGACATGAACACCACCCGGACGCATCCAGAGACAAACACCGCCCAGACGCGGCCGGAGGCAAGCTGGTTGGAGACAAACACCGCTCGGACACATCTGGAGACAAACTCCTGTCCAGACATAAACACCGCCCAGACACGTCTGGAGACAAACACTGCCCAGACGTAACCACGATTTGGATATGTCTAGAGACAGAGACAGAAACAGACAGAGAGGAAAGAGTGAGAGAGGTATGGGAGGAGAGTGCTGCAGTGTATTGGGAGGAAGTAGAGCAAGGATGGGACAGAGAGAGTGAGTGAGTGAGTGAGTGAGTGAGTGAGTGAGTGAGTGAGTGAGTGAGTGAGTGAGTGAGTGAGTGAGTGAGAGAGAGAGAGAGAGAGAGAGAGAGAGAGAGAGAGAGAGAGAGAGAGAGAGAGAGAGAGAGAGAGAGAGAGAGAGAGAGAGAGAGAGAGAGAGAGAGAGAGAGAGAGATTTGCTTGATGACGAAGCACGAACCATTCATTCAGGGTGACAGAGCACGAAACACTTGCTCAGGATGATGGAGCACGAAACACTCACTCAAGGTGTCCGAGCACGAAGCACTCACTCAGGGTGATGGAGCATGAAACGTTCACTGAGGTGACGGAGCATGAACCACTCACTCAGGGTGACGGAGCATGAAACACTTGCTCAGGGTGATGGAGCACAAACCGCTACCTCGGGGTGACGGACCACGAACCACTCACTCAAGGTGTCAGAGCACAAAACGCTCGTTCAGGGTGACGGAGCATGAACCCCTCGCTCAGGGTGACAGAGCAAGAACAACTCGCTCAGGGTGATGGAGCATGAAACACTCGCTCAGGGTGACGGAGCACAAACCGCTACCTCAGGGTGATGGAGCACGAACCATTCGCTCAGGGTTGCAGAGCACGAAACACTCGTTCAGGGTGACGGAGCAAGAATCACTCGCTTAGGGTGACGGAGCATGAACCACTCGATCTGAATGACGTGGTTGGAAAAAGCACCCACAGGGAGTGAACGATTCGCTCAGAAGGACGTAGCGCAGTACCACTATCGATTGTAAGGCGTTCGGCAAGTGGTTTAAGCACTCATGCAAGCACTCCAATTAAATGGTTGATAAGGAATGGCTGGCCAGGCTGTGACTGCATATCATGTCGGATCCCTTTAACTTCAAAGCTCGTCTTCACCATGCACATCGCAGTTAATGAAATAAAATGAATTTGTTTAAATTATGACTTTATCCACAAAAGAGTTGCAGCTTGGAGCCGAACAACCCTGGAGACATCGCAAAGTTCAATTGCCTGTGAAATAAACATTGCGGATAATCCGACAGCTTGCTTGCTCATCTGTGCACGTGTCACGTGGTACATCAGTTCGCAGTCTCTGCGCAAACATTATAACTTTTTTTAATGTGTTTTTTTTACCAGATTTTCTTCGATTACCTGTGGAGCACCTCGTGAAACCTCCGAAAATATAGACACAGATCTGGTAGACGCTATGGATAGGCAGTCCCTCTGGGGGACAGGACACGAGGTCTCGCAGTGAATTCAGTAAATTAGGCCATCAGCCATGGCTCAGAAAGTGCTTGAAAATCAAGTTTTGTTCCACTCATCGGGGGGAGGAGGGGGAGGGGGGTAGACAAAACCTTGATAATATGATAGTATATATCCAAATACATACGTATACAAAAGTTCTCCACTCAAATAGCTGCAGTTATTGTGTATTTTCATCTTGAAAATCGATGCATTCCCCGCGTTCCTCATTTGAACTCGGATCACGTGTGGGTCACGTGACGCCTCGACAGCCAATAGATCGGCTGACATCGTTTGCAAATTACGTCAGACTGTCACATGACCAGCTAGGTTGTCCAAGGTGGAAGCTTCCTTCAGGGAGGAAATCACCGGCAGCTGATCGGCGATTTTTGATGAATATGGTGTGAGGATGCTCCCCCGTGTATTATTCACCAGGACAATGTAGCGAAGAAGTCAAACGTTTTACGCCTGTAAGATGGGATAAATGGAGAGAAAGTGTCAACAAATGGCTCATCTTAGACGGTCACGAACGACGTTTAGCCGAGAGTGCCGGCGCGGGAGGACCATCTTCGATCATGGGCCTATTGTACCCGGAGTGCCGGTGTAAAGATTTCAAGCTACCCCCCCCCCCCTTCAAGTTACCTCCCGGTAATCTGAAATCGATTTCAAGTTACCCCCGGAGGTAGCCTGAAATCGATTTCATCCTCCCCCTACGATTTCAGATTTCCCCCCACAAAACATTTATTTATGTTGTTTATTTACAAAAAATAGTAATTTAATTGATATTGAAAACTAATTAGGGAAAAATCATTAACTACGTGACAGCTTTTAAAGAATTTGCAATTGATTTATCGGCTTATTTATGACTCGTTATGTCTTTAAATGATCAGATTTCAACACTTATTTAATCCGAACGATATCTGATCCTCAAAACTGAAATGATAATTCGACGATATACTTTAATTAGTTCATGACAGTCGATCGTGCAAAATCATATCATATAATGCTTGAAATCGTTCCAAGCTCCTAATTTGAAAACTATCGGAGTTACAAAAGTGATGCATACAGTGATTCGTAGCTATGATGAACAGGCATTCGATAATATTATATGAGTGAGGAAAGTGAAAACCAACTTTGTCGTTAAGAAATCGTTGCGGCCTGTTCCAAGTCAAGGCGTAGTTGAGCAGGCCAAAAAACATGGCGGCTTCAGACCCCAGCGAGGTTACCAAGGAAACGCCTTAAGACCCCAGAGAGAGAGAGAGGTGGCTGAGGATCGCCTGATGAAGGATATAATTAAATAATGACGTTAGTTATCTTCAAAAGGGTTTTTTTAGTTAACCCAAACACCCAATTTTTACTCCTGCACTTCCTTGGAGTTTTCTTAGTGTGCATGCAAAGCAGTCTGAACTGCTACTAAGTTCAATTCTGGAACTTAAATTTTGTAATTCTCTTTAGTTTAAGATTCTCGTAGTGATCGCACGTGTGGAAATGAAATAAAGCCACGAACACCGACGTCTCCGGGCGTTTATAAGCATTGCAATGTACCCAGCGATTCGTACGATGATCAACAGGCGTTCGATAATATGAGTGAGGAAAGTGAGAAAAAAAACAAATTTGTCGTTTTAGAAATCGTTGCGGCCTGATCCAAGTCAAGGCATGGATGAGCAGGCCAAACAACATGGCGGATTAAGACCCCAGTGAGGTTACCCAGGAGATTCCGAACGACCCCACATAGCGAGGTGGCCGAAGATGTGCCTGATGAAGGATATAATTAAATAAGGCCGTTAATAATCTTCAAAATGAGTGTTTTAATTAACCCAAGCACACAATTTTCACTCTTGCACTTCCTTGGAGTTTTCTTCGTGTGCATGCAAATTTCAGGCTGTTAGGTTTTATAGTTTTGGAGTAATGGACACATGGACACACACACACACACACACACACACACACACACACACACACACACACACACACACACACACACACACACACACACACACACACACACACACACACACACACACACACACAGCACCATTATAACCAATGTCATATATAAGATTGACACAAAAGAGAAAAAGGTTTTATTTCCTTTTCTTCTTTAATGGTCACAATTATTATTCGCACGTTTTTGTGGGGTTGACCGGGGAAAGCTCGGCCCATCAGCAACACAACCTAGCACCCATTGACTGCGTATGAAATAAATAAACAAAACATTTTCTTATGACAGACTCAAGGCATCAAAAAGCGACAAACATCGAACAGTTTCAAATGGAGCACCTCATCACAATTAGAGCATTTAGATTGCATCAGATGTGGCAATAAATGGGAATCGTTTCTCCCAGCTTGTCGGCTCGATGGCAGAAGACGCCATTTGCGTTTTTGTCTCCCCCCCAATTGAGAATGAATCTCGTGTGGGTCAGACGGACAATTCCCTTGAAAGGACAATTACACAATCATAATGGGGATTTCAGGATGAAAGGCCCATCATGGTTGTGCTACACCGACACCAAAAATGAATAAATCCATGAGCCTTCGTTTTGTCCGCACAGCAGCCGAAAAAAAACGAGTGCGGTCGCTGTCGTTATCCGAGAGCTTGACTGAGTGCGCGGATGTACAGTAGCGCCACCTCGAGCGTGTCTTTTCGCGAGAGAGCGCGTTTTCCGTGACCGCGCGGAACCACGCTGCGCAGCCTCTCAAACGCCGCGTTCATAGCGCGCATGCGCCGCCGCTCGCGCTCGTTGGCAGCCAATCGGCGGGCGTTGCGCTCGCGCTCGTTGGCAGCCAATCGGAGGGCGTTGCGCTCGCGCTCGTTGGCAGCCAATCGGAGGGCGTTGCGCTCGCGCTCGTTGGCAGCCAATCGGCGGGCGTTGCGCTCGCGCTCGTTGGCAGCCAATCGGCGGGCGTTGCGCTCGCCGCGTTCCTCTTCACCAAGCTCCGCCTCTCCAGGAAGAGTCACGTGCCTTCCCTGATCCGAACCCCGTTTGCAGCAGCAGCAGGTGCAATCACGCGCACACCACCGATAACACCCGCACGTACAACGACAAGCCACGGTTGTGTCTGTCAACGCTCGAGGGTCTTCGTCGATATCGTCATTCGTTTCGAGCGCGATGTCGTCTCCCTGCGCGCATCGGTCATCCCGTACAAACTTGGGGGCGATGTGCACGGACGTCTCCCCGTCCACGTCTCCGGGAACCTCCGATAACTTGGAGTCCTCCGCTGGAACAGCACACGAGGACGGCTGCAGAACGCACTGCAATGCAGAGCACATCGTCTCCTGCAGACACAGGTGAGACACGAATCAACCAACCTGGCCGGTGGCATGAAGTCGTCTTAAAAAAGAACAACAAATAAATCAATAAATGAGGCAACCAACAGGCCCTTTCACACAATGACGTCATTACATATGGACGTCACTCCCGTTATCCATTCAACGAGACGATTTAGCCGCGAGAAAGGCACGTGGTGCGATCAGGTGTACATCGCAGCGGCTCACGTGTGTCCAAGGTGTGCGATCTCCGATCACACCAACAAACCCCTCCGATTAGGACCTTGATCACGTCCCGTACGAACCTCGGAGCCTCCTTATATATACATACATATATTATATATATATACATATATACCTGTATACAAGGTTACGGAAAAGGTGGGCGGAGATAGATTCAAGTTCGTACCTGTAATCCGTGCGGCGCAGCACGGTGTGTGCTAGTCCTTCCACAACACCAAGATAGACACACCTCACCAGGTATAGACCAGGACCCCCCCCCCCATTGCTCTTTCATCTTCGAGATAAATTCCTCCATTTGCCTGATACTTGAACCCTCCACGCCATTTGGATGGAATATTCTTGGTCGACCACCCTGGACCTCCAGGCTGATGGAACCTGGTGCAGAAGATGCGGTGGGACCTTCGTTTTAATGCTTGAACTTCCGTCAACTTGGCACCAACAAGTGTCGGTCTCAACCCACTGAATTAGTTACTGACACTTGAATGAAAACAACTCATTAACTAATTATTAAGACATCTACATTGACTAAGTGGGGTATTCAAAATGTTCTCGGAACGAGAAGAATCATTAGAGAATGTTGTTCTTCTTTCGGCTGCTCCCGTTAGTGGTCGCCACAGCGGATCATCCGTTATGATCCGCATACTGATTTGGCACAGGTTTTACGCCGGATGCCCTTCCTGACGCAACCCTGGTCGCCTCTTACAACACAGGGATAAGCATTGGGTTTCGCCATGATTCCGGGCTGCCCTACACCCTCTCATGGCGTGGCCCAGCGCAGAGCGCCCGTCCTCAAGCGATCCTCCAACCCAAGCCTCCGAGTAGCCGGATTACAGGTGCACGCCACTACACCCGATAAGAATCATTAGAGAATACTCCGTGAAATTATATTTAAATACAAGTGGATCTGCTTGGTATTGTAAGAATATTTCCTTATTAATCATGTGTGCTTATGTCATGAGAAATAAATAAATAATCGACAGAGTATCCCTCGGACGTCCGAGAGTGTCGTGTACACGCGTCTCACGATTATCAACAGCTTTGTGAGCTCGGACGAGACGAGGATATGGTGTTCGGAGTCGGGACACAGATGTTGCACACTCTTGGGCCTTGAGACCGAAAAGAACAACAATTGGTGGGTTTCCGAATCACTCGTGGATCCGAGCATGGCGTACACACGACTTGTGCACTGGGGATCATTCCCAATAATAAGTGAATGAGACGATCACCTCGTGAGTCTGCAATCGAAAACCACGAGAGACCGTGTACATCGTACACAGGTTGCACCCCACTGATGGTCGATCATCGACTGCAAGATGCACGTTTGTGAATTCATATTAGTCACGTTAAATATTCTATTCCATCACGACCACCAATAAAGCTACAAGGTTGCAAATGATAAATTGTAAAAGTGGCATAAGCAATAGAACAGTGATGCTTTTATGGATGTGGAAATCCGAAACAAACACCGAGAATTGTGGGGTACGGCGTCCCGCACAAATACCTGGAATTGTGGTGTGAATTGTCCCGCACAAATACCTGGAATTGTGGTGTGAATTGTCCCGCACAAATACCTGAAATTGTGGTGTGGAGCATCCCAACACAAATACCTGAAATTGTGGTGTGGAGCATCCCAACACAAATACCTGGAATTGTGGTGTGGAGCATCCCAACACAAATACCTGGAATTGTGGTGTGGAGCATCCCAACACAAATACCTGGAATTGTGGTGTGGAGCATCCCAACACAAATACCTGGAATTGTGGTGTGGAGCATCCCAACACAAATACCTGGAATTGTGGTGTGGAGCATCCCAACACAAATTCCTGGAATTGTGGTGTGGAGCATCCCAACACAAATAACTGCAATTGTGGTGTGGTGCATCCCAACACAAATACCTGGAATTGTGGTGTGGAGCATCCCAACACAAATACCTGGAATTGTGGTGCGGAGCATCCCAACACAAATACCTGGAATTGTGGTGTGGAGCATCCCAACACAAATACCTGGAATTGTGGTGTGGAGCATCCCAACACAAATACCTGGAATTGTGGTGTGGAGCATCCCAACACAAATACCTGGAATTGTGGTGTGGAGCATCCCAACACAAATACCTGGAATTGTGGTGTGGTGCATCCCAACACAAATACCTGGAATTGTGGTGTGCAGCATCCCAACACAAATACCTGGAATTGTGGTGCGGAGCATCCCAACACAAATACCTGGAACTGTGGTGTGGAGCATCCCAACACAAATATCTGGAATTGTGGTGTGGAGCATCCCAACACAAATACCTGGAATTGTGGTGTGGAGCATCCCAACACAAATACCTGGAATTGTGGTGTGGAGCATCCCAACACAAATACCTGGAATTGTGGTGTGGAGCATCCCAACACAAATACCTGGAATTGTGGTGTGGAGCATCCCAACACAAATACCTGGAATTGTGGTGTGGAGCATCCCAACACAAATACCTGGAACTGTGGTGTGGAGCATCCCAACACAAATACCTGGAATTGTGGTGTGGAGCATCCCAACACAATTACCTGGAATTGTGATGTGGAGCATCCCAACACAAACACCTGCAATTGTGGGGTAGAGCGTCCCACACAAATACCTGTAATCGTGGTGTGGAGCATCCTAACACAAATACCTGGAATTGTGGGGTAGAGCGTCCTAACACAAATACCTGAAATTGTGGGGTAAAGCGTCTGAACACAAATACCTGGAATTGTGGGTTAGAGCGTCCTAACACAACTACCTGGAATTGTGGGGTAGAGCGTCCCACACAATTACCTGGAATTGTGGGGTAGAGCGTCCCACACAAATACCTGGAATTGTGGGGTAGAGCGTCCCACACAAATACCTGGAATCGTGGTGGAGCGTCCCGCACAAATAGCAGGAATCATGGTGTACAGCATCCCAACAAAAATACCTGGAACTGTGGTGTGGAAAGTCCCACACAAACACCTGGAATCAGAGTGCGGAGCGTCTCCTGCACTAGTATCTGGAATCCTGATGTGGAGCATCCTGCACAAACATCTGGAATTCTAGTGTGGGGCACTATCCCACATCAACCTCTATAGCCATAGTGAAGGTTACCTGCCTAATAGAAAGTAAACTCGGAATTAAAACTAATAGTAGTAGGTTGGTTTTTACCGGGTGACCCGGGGCAATACCCACCACCATCCTATAGGGGCTTTACCATTTCAGTCAGCTGGGGTGGGTGCTGGGAATTGGCTTTACCTTGAAAGGGTAGGGTGCACTTGTGTGGCTGTGGGCTTGTCCCTAGTCCCTACCATAAAATACAATAAAAAAAACCTTAATTGCAGGTTACAATGTTTCCCGTTTTCCTTTACGTTCATTCCATCGGTTATTGTGCACAACTGTTGCCTCCACTGCTGCTGCGTTGCCTTTAAATTCACTCGAGGAGGTTACGACATGGGGTCATTTCAAAATAAGAAAATTTGATGGAGTTATTGACACAAGGTGCCACGTATTCTGATTGGACAGTTTTAATTCGGTTGATGTACCCTCATCAAGTGAGCAGCTCCTTCGGTCGGCAACAAAATTACATCCAATAGGACGTCTGCAAGCGAACCTCGACAAATACCAGGTTTGCTTTTTCTCACAACACTATTTAGTGGGAAACAGGGTCGTCCTTGAAGATCTGCACAGCCGACTTAAAGATCTCCATGTTGACATTTTGTCGATTGGAATGTTCATGAATGGAGGGATAATGTTAAATATCGCACCTTAAAAAAATAAATAAATAAATAAATAAAAGGGGTTAAGATGTTTTGAGTAAAAATCTTTTCCGCAACAATGAGAGAAAAATGAACTGAACAATAGCAGCAATTAAAGCAGAAGCAACCTGTATCATACCTTCATAAAAGCAGAAATGTGCTTGCACAAACATGACTGTGCATTTATAAATGACCTTCAATAAACCTCCTCTCCATGAGCCTCCATACACAAAGCCTTCAACAGAGGGCGTTGGCACATTGTGAATGCCAGCTTGAATCAAGGTAATCACATAAACCCACATTAACACGACCATGATGAAGCCCCGGATGTTAATATGACAATCCAAATACTACTAAAAACAACACCACTACGACTACTACAATTAATATTACTATTACAACAAATAAGTAGAAGAGCACTCGGGAGAGCGCATACCTCCACCACGCAATACCTGATCCAGTAGAACATATCAGGCCAAATAACTTTTTGAGATATCATGGTGTACTGTGTTTTTTTGGCCTGATCTCTCAATGCTGAAGAATCACTTTAAAACTAAATAATTCTCGTATCCAGATCTGGATCCATCCATTGGGACCATACTCTGCACAGAGTGTTGGTGCTGCCAAAGCAGTCTCCTGGGCTATTGGGCACAAACCCTGGACAGGTCGCCACTCCGACGCAGGATACTCGAATGGCTCAATCGTCCCAGAAAGCTGGTACTCATTTTGCCGACTTCAGAAGGATGACAGGCTGAGTCAACCCCACCTGGTATTAATTCAACAGTCAAGCAGGAATTGGAGTCAGGATTCTAGGATCCCAAGCTGCCACCCTAACCATTTAACTCTCATATGAGCCTCGACATTGCATACAAAAACAAAATAAAAACCCAACACCAGGCTTAGATGTGGATTTTCACCAAAATCTAATCGAGTCACCCTTCTCACACACCCAAGCTGCCCACCAAGTTTCATCCGAATCTGTCCACAACTTTTTGAGATATCATGATATATGTATGTATATATATATATATATATATATATATATATATATATATATATATATATATATATATATATATATGTTTAACCCTATCTCTCAATGGTGAAGAATCACTAAAAAAAAATTCCAGATCTTCACCAAAATCTAATCAGTTCATCCTTGTCACACACCGAATCTGTCTACAAAGATTCTTCAGAATCAGTCCACAATTTTTTGAGGTATCCTGCATACAAGCAGACAAACAAGAAACTGAAAAATCACTCATAGTGTGACACTTGGCGACACTGAACAGCACTCGGTGGAGCCATACCTCCATCAGGCTGAACAGTTTAAATTTTGAATCCCAATCATAGGTTGGATCTGAATCCGGACCTTAACCAAAATCTAATTGGCTTGTTCTTGTCGCCTAACAAATTCTTCCACCTCGTTTTGTCACAAGTCGTCCACAATGTTTCTAGATATCATGCTATATATAGTTTGTGGCCCCATCTCTCAGTGGTGAAGAATCAGTTAAAATTAAATAATCATCGTATCTAGATCTGGATTCAGATCTTCAGCTAATTTGAATCAGTTCTTCCTTGTGGCACTCCCAACTTGTCCACTAAGTTTCGTGTGAATCCCATACATAATCTTTTAAGAAATCATGCTATTTATCATTTTTGGCCCTATCTCTCAATGGTGAAGAATCACTGAAATCATTCTCAGATCCGAATTCGCATCTTCACCAAAATTAAGCGTTGCTGTCCTTGGCCGGTCACATACACACAGAAAAAATTTCAGAATGATTGCTTGAAAACTGTGGCCAAATATCGTGTGACAGACAGACAGACAGACAGATAAACAAGCCGGTTGGCGACATGGGTGGTCGCGACATAATTGCTTACTAGTCATACAGTTTTTGACGGATCGGGCTGAAAATTTGTGACAAAGAGGTTGATTATAGTGCGCATAAACACCTGGAAGCCGATTTTTCATTTTCGTAAAAATTATTTTTTTAGGATTTTTCAAAAATTTCAAAGTCCCGTTGCTCGGCAACGGTGATGTCCATAGCAACGGTGCTCAAAAGCATATAACTAGATCCTGGTATGAACCTACCTGTCAAGTTTCATCAAAATTGGTTGACTCCTCTGGCCTCCAGAGCTGTCCATTACATACAGACAGACGGAAAAAGTGAAAATAAGGGTACTCCAGCGACCACTCAATAAGCCGGTAGGCGACATGGGTGGTCGCTACATAATTGTATACTAGTCATACAGTTTTTGACAGATCGGGCTGAAAATTTTTGACAAAGAGGTTGATTATAGTGCGCATAAAAGCCTGGAAGCCGATTTTTGATTTTCGAAAAAAATTAATTTTTTATGATTTTTCAAAAATTTCAAAGTCCCTTTGCTCGGCAACGGTGGTGTCCATAGCAACGGTGCTCAAAAGCATAGAACTAGACCCTGGTATGAACCTACCTGTCAAGTTTCATCAAAATCTGTTGACTCCTCTGGCTTCCAGAGATGTCCATTACAAACAGACATATAAACAAACACATACAGACAGACAGAAAAAGTGAAAATAAGGGTACTCTAGCGACCACCCAACAGACGGAAAAACTGAGAATAAGGGGAGTCTAGCGACCACCCAACATAGACAGACGGAAAAACTGAGAATAAGGGTACTCTAGCGACCACCCAACAAACATATAGACAGATGGAAAAAGTGAAAATAAGGGTACTCTAGCGACCACACAACAAGCCGGTAGGCGACATGGGTGGTCGCGACATAATTACATACTAGTCATACAGTTTTTGACAGATCGGGCTGAAAATTTTTGACAAAGAGGTTGATTATAGTGCGCATAAAAGCCTGGAAGCTGATTTTTGTTTTTCGAAAAAATTAATTTTTTATGATTTTTCAAAAATTTCAAAGTCCTGTTGCTTGGCAACGGTGGTGTCCATAGCAACGGTGCTCAAAAGCATAGAACTAGACCCTGGTATGAACCTACCTGTCAAGTTTCATCAAAACCTGTTGACTCCTCTGGCCTCCAGAGCTGTCCATTACAAATAGACAAAAAAACAAACATACATACAGACAGACGGAAAAAGTGAAAATAAGGGTACTCTAGCGACCACCCAACAGACGGAAAAACTGAGAATAAGGGGAGTCTAGCGACCACCCAACATAGACAGACGGAAAAACTGAGAATAAGGGTACTCTAGTGACCACCCAACAGACGGAAAAACTGAGAATAAGGGTACTCTAGTGACCACCCAACAGACGGAAAAACTGAGAATAAGGGTAGTCTAGCGACCACCCAACATACTTGGCAATAACAGTTTTTCGCTATGACGTCATGCAGAGCATGATACTTGCAAAATCCACCCCCAACCTCACCTTTTCTCCAAAGGTTGCCATGGATACAAAGTGTGCATTTCATTAAAATTAAAATTGACAATCTTAATCAAAGTTCAGGTCAATCGGATGAAAATTGATTTTTCAGATTGAAATTGATGATTTTAAAAGTTTGACCTTGAGTTCACCTTTGACCTTTTGACCTCAAAAAATAGTTGCTTTCCAAATTAAGTGATGCACTATACAATTGCTGCTTAATTTTCAGGTTAATCGGATGAAAATTGACGATTTTTTCAGGTGAAATTTGATGATTTTAGAAGTTTGACCTCCAGTTTATCTTTGACTTTTTGACCTCAAAAATAGTTGGTTTCCCAATTTAGTGATGCAATATGCAAATCCTGTTCAACTTTCAAATCAATTGGATGAAAAATGATTTTTGAAATTTGACCTCAAAATGACCTTCGACTTCAAGATCAATAGGCTTCTCAGTTGAGACTACCTCTACAACTTGGCAAAGTTTCATAACGATCGGTTTATAATTGTGACCTGTAGGCGATAAACAGACAAACAGAATAATAAAATCGACTGACCAATATACTTGAAAAATCTTCAATTTTGCAAGTAACAAACAGGAAGAGAGGGGTGAAAACATAACCTCCTTCACATTCGGTAGCGGAGGTAATAACTCGAGTTCATAGCACACCTTACCACAAGCACTCTTGAGAAAAAAGGACATGAGGAAGGGTCTTTACATGTGTTGCTTTGTGTTTTGTACGAAACGGAGAGCGCTCGCTTGGCACCGCCATATTTGTCTGAATGCTGAATCTCACAGTTACTCTGCCCTCATGAGACAGCCTAATTTCCAAGAAGTGCTGCTAATATGCGAAGAAGGCGATTTGGGTTCTACAGTGTTCAAGTGTATAATTAAATCGAAATAAAATAAAGATTTTAAACGCTGTAAAATTATCTTCTTTTCAGAAGTTTACTGCCATTGGTGCAGTCTCTTACACCACATTATTTAACACGTTCAATTAGCTGTTTGCACCTGTTGTTGGTAACCTTTATGATGTCCCAAAAAACATTAAGTTTCCTGTTTGGAATGATTTTCAATTTTGTTTGTCAGACAAGCAGACACAGGATAAAAAATTACCTTCCAGTCCGCATTGCGCATGTGTGAGCGGGATGAGGTTCCGTACAATTTGCCAAATTCAGAACCAAAGTTGTGCTAAACTGCAGGTTCGTGTTCCGATTCATGTTTTACAGTGTTCAAAATGTAACAATCAATTGAGATGAAGTTGTTCTCTGATCAGAGACTGACATTTGTAGACAGACAGACAAAGTGAACCAATTGCTTGACCCCACTTTTCACTTTGCACGGGGTAATAAATAATAATAATAATAATAATAATAATAATAGTAATAAATAGCATAAAGAGAAATGTTTTTTTTTCCTTTCTCAAATGACAGATTTTAAAAGTGAAAAATTGCAAAACAATGAAAAACTCGATCTTCATTCCAACAAAGGTCGTTCGAAATAAAGTTAGCCAATTACCTTTCTTTCTTTTTTTTTTAACAAGAAAACAATAACATGACCTCGTTGAAAAGGCTATTCAAAAATACAGATCATCATTAGCACCTTCCTGTATCATCCTTCATCTCGACAAAATGCAGACCATTGATAATCTTCCTAAACCATTAGAGAAGAAGAAGAAGAAGAAGAAGAAGAAGAAGAAGAAGAAGAAGAAGAAGAAGAAGAAGAAGAAGAAGAAGAAGAAGAAGAAGAAGAAGAAGAAGAAGAAGAAGAAGAAGAAGAAGAAGAAGAAGAAGAAGAAGAAGAAGAAGAAGAAGAAGAAGAAGAAGAAGAAGAAGAAGAAGAAGAAGAAGAAGAAGAAGAAGAAGAAGAAGAAGAAGGAAAAAAAAAAAAAAAAAAAAAAGCAAAAGTTCCAACAGGCTTTGAAGTATTCATAAACTCCTACATTCTTCAATCCTCATGCTTCATTTGCTTTACTCTCTTACCATTTCTTAATAATGCAATCAAAAGAGAAAACAAAATGTATTTATTTGTTTTTAACAATTGACCATCATGTATACTTTGTTGGCAATGTGACTCCAATGAAACTGTTGAAACAAATTTTTTAAAATCGCCATTTGTGCAAAGGTGGAGAGTTAATGCACGCGAAACTGAAAGCTAGTCTGGTGAAAAGTAAAAAAAAAAAAAAAAAAAAAAAAAAAAAAAAAAAAAAAAAAGAAAGAAAGGTTATCACAACCAGAGGAAGCTATGACAAATTAATTCATTGAAGGAGAACTCAACATACATTCATTTTCGTAGTTTTCCCATCAACAGAATGTGGCGGGGTCGTTTGAAACTATGCAAATGATACAGGAGAATGTAAATAAAGCAAATGAAAGTTTTTTGAAATAGACAATATAATTTACTAATTGGTGTTTGGTTCATTGGATATAATGGACAATAGTTTGTGTGAAGGAAGCCTTGCACTTGGAGGGGAAATGAAAGAGGAGAACATAAAAACATCGTTCCTCCTATATGATCGGTGTCATATGATACAGACGTGCTTCCTGTGAGAAACAAGGTGCGAATGCAGTTTAATAAATAATAAAATCCACCAAAAATGGCATCTTGTGCAGACTTCAGAACAGCAGAAGCAAATCAGCTAAGGTAGCAAAAAAAAAATAAAAAATGCTGTACTAAAGCTTTGAGCAAGCAATGGTGTCCACAGCTCACAAGAAAGCCATCTATAGGTTTTTGCCAGATGCCAATGTCACTCGGCGATGGAGGAAGGTCGTGCTAATGTTTTCAACAGATGCCAGCCCCATACGACACATTCTGGCACAACGGTATCATCTTCTTAGCCGCGATGATTGTATTTTTCATGAGCATAGCAACGGTCATAGGGCCAACACCACCAGGAACGGGGGTAATGTACCCGGCCACTTTCTGCACTCCTGAACACACAACACAACACGTGCCAAGAAGATATTCTAAAAATCCCTTCTCTCCTCCCCCCAATCCAGTAAAAAAATTGAAACAATTAGTATGAGCAGATGTAGCCACAATACACATGAATGTAGCACCACAAATCTGAGCACAAAACCTGTATAAGTGTTCAAGTTAATAACTAGTGTTGCTCATGAAGGCTAGTGTTGGCCTGCGTCGGCAGACATGTAGAACGATGTATGAAATCAACAGAACATCGATCGAGGTAACCTCTTTTGCTCTGATGACGGATTAAATGCCCGAAACGTCAGCTTCTCCTTGCCTTCCAACAGCACTTACCACATACCTCGATCAATGTTCTGTTGATTGTGTTCATTGCATCAGTGTTCCACCATCTACAATGCATAAAATAAAAAACCACATAGAACCTATCTCTCCTTGACTACCAAACCTCATCTCCTTCCTCACTTGCCCATCTGCCCCCCTCCCCCTCCCCCCAAAAAAATCTGAATCTGCAGCAACACCACAGCAATTTCTGATGCTTGTGCTTTTCCTCAAATAAATTGCAATATCCTTCCAGATTTTTAACATTAATGTTTCAAGCAAACTTCTTGACTTTATCATAAAGCTACAGATTACTTTTAATTAACAGCATTTGCAAACCATTAATTGCAACTGAAAAGTAAAACCGAATCTATATTACAAGAGAGCCATTTTCATGTGTGTGCGAGTATGTGTGTGTGTGTCACCATTTTTCTCAGAGATGGCCAAACAGATTTGTCAAACTTTCAGAAGTTTGTCAGTGAGTGCCGCATCGTGTTTTAGGCCAAAATAAATGTAGTTTTGATTTTAAAAAAGCATTGGATTTTTTGGGGGGACTTTTTAAATATGTATAAAAATATAAATATATAAATATATTTAAATCGCTCTATGGTGCCTCCACCTTTGTAACAATGTGAAAAGTAATATATTAAACTAGTTGGGGTACCCGCGCTGCGCTGCGGGGTTAACCACTTAAACCCCTCAAGTGCGAGGGTGACATAAATGTGCGATAATGAGCGACGGTGTAATTGCGCACTTAGGGGGTTAATAAGCAATGAGAAACTGTTCATTTCAAGTTGAATGGGTAACTGGAGTATACTGACCGTTGATGTTATCCTGCAATTTAAAACAGACTCAACTTCTCGTGTAATTACTGCAGTGCCTCTTGATACACTACATTTCTGGTGTGATTGTTGGGAGCCATGAGGCTGAGGTTTGCAGAGTTGCCAGTGCGAGATGCTGCCACATAAAACATGCCATGGGAGAAGCAGCTTGCGGAGAGGTCAACTCCTATGGCCTTGAAAGTCTGGCCCTGTGACTTGTTCACAGTCATGGCAAAGCAAGGCTTAATGGGGCACTGCAGCCTGTGGAGGAATAGCAGTTCAGCATCAGAAGGCATCTGTGGTATCCTAGGGAAGAGGACAACTTGACCTTTGTCAGGGCCGCAGGAGATGATTGCCTCAATCACGTTCTTGTGCAGTCTTGTGACTATGCACCAGGTGCCATTGGTGGTTTTTGGTGGCTCCAGGGACCTTAGTACCATGATGGAGGAGCCGACCTTCAGTTTAAGTAGGTGTGGTGGCATGCCTGTCAGCTCGAGGGAGTTGAGGAACTCCACAGGGTAGGTCACAACTTCCTCATCGTTCATGGCACTGTCCACCGACTTGTACTGTTTATCTTCTCCGGGGAACTCGTTCATGAGCCAAGTGCTGAGGTGGTTGACATTGGTGTTAAGTGGAGAGACGATGGCCCGTTCTGCTAACCACTCTGGCTTGTTGTAGTTGGCTGCCAAGTTTTGGTAGACCTCCGCCTTGAGTTCTTCCAGTCTGACAACACACTTTCCAAGTGTAGGTGGTATGTTGATGGTGTCAGTCTCAGCAACAAGAGGGAGTCGACCTTCTCCAATGTTCAGAAGCAGGTGTGCAAAGTCAGCAGCTGCAGTGTCGTTACTAAGATGAGCCCTGATGTTGGTGGTGAGCTTCATGATTTTGACATGGGTCCATTTTGGTGGGATTGCTTAAGGGTGACGTTGACAATGTTTGCCCTTGTCCCATTTCTCACTACCGGCAGGATTTGCCTGAAGTCGCCACAAAGAAGAGTGGGGATGCCACCCATTGGTCTGTTGATGCTGGTGATATCTTGAAGAGTGCGGTCAATCGCCTCGTATACCGATTTGTGGGTCATGGGCGCTTCGTCTACGATAATGGCTGATGTGTCCTTCAGGACTTTAGACATGGCTGAGCTGCGGTTGATTTTGCACGTTGGCTGGTCCATCCTGTGCATATCGAGCGGCACCTTAAAGGTGCTGTGTATTGTTCAGCCACCTTGGAGGAGAGTGGCGGCTATTCCGCTTGAGGCTGTTGCCAGCACAATCTCGCCTTGGGACCTGATCTTAGCAAGGATGAGATTGATCAGATGCGTTTTGCCCGTGCCACCTGGGGCATCCAAGAACATGATGTTGCCTTGGTGGCTGTTATTAGGGTTATGGGTCTGTTGCATAATCTCGAGGAACGTGTTGTAGACCGTGCGCTGATCGTCTGCAAGATTGGTTTGGAGGTTTTCTGCCTGCGCCGCCATGTCTTCTAGGTCATAGCTCACTTTCCTCTGGTATTCTCTGGAAAGCCTCTCGTTAGTGTCATGCTGTGGTGCAGGGAGGCCATAGACTTGCAGAGGTTGGCCACCCATCAAAGCGACCTTGTCTTCGAGACAGCAGAGGGCTTGGTTGTAAATGTCGTCATTGTAGTCTGCATCTACATTGTTCATGCTGCGCCTGTCTTGGTAGAGGAAGTCCTCTGAGAGGTGATCGTGGAACTGTGTCCATAGGTCAATTGGGTTGCTGGGGACACAGGCTGTGAGGATGATCGCCAAGAGACTTTGCATGTTGGCTGGAGAATGGGTGACTTTGGCCTCCTCCATGGCCAGGCGCAGGTGCTGGTCATCCTCCAGAAGTCCTCGCATATGGCAGGCCTCTCGGAATGTATCGTAGACATGGTTGTTGACTCTCCTCAGGTTCTAAAAGGATGTCGGACCGGTCACTTCATTGAGGAGCATTCGCAGGAAGTAGCATTCTCCTGCCCTTGGACTGACAGTGTAGATGCGGCCGATTGCTGGACCCTGCCAGATTTCATTTCGTGGGTCGTTTCCGTCTAATGGGACACCCCTCTTGCGCCACATCAACTTCTTTGTGCTTCGGTTCCAAGTGTAGTACTCAGGTACATCAGCATATTTGAGAGTTTTGGCAAATATATCATTGTTGCATAGTTCAAAGAAGGCAGTAAGAGTGGTGGCTGGGGGTGGCCCTTGAGCTATGTTCATTGCGTTGGCTTCGGTGAATATTACTCTTTGTCCGTTCTGGAGGTGCATGGCCAGCCAACCACTGGTAGAAAGTGGTCATGCGTTGGGTGCTCCAGAATGCGCCAGGCTGCCTCACAGCTGCCCATGTACCTCGCATTTTGGAACAAGGCGATCTCGTCCACCACTCTCGGCTGGTCGGTCTGTAACTCATTGTCATGATATGTTCGCTGCAGCTCAAAAACTGCCTGGTCTGTTTCCTTCGTGACATACTTGAGTACATACTTGATGGAGTTTATGCTGCTGCAGAGTTCCACGTTGATGTGGCAATTATATTCCCGTAGTAGGAGTGGGTTGTATGGGACGACCCACTGGTTGATAACCTCTTGATTGATGCATTTGCTTCGCTGTAGCATCTTGATTTTGCCTGTGTATCCGCCATCTTCCGGCTTGCGGCGTCAGTACTTGGGATAGCTGTCTATGCCTTGTTCTGTGCACTGAAGGAATGTCTTGGGAAAATGTTTGGTGCACTGCCGGTCCACCATACAGGGCAAGTTCATGTTGATTGCTCCGCAGGGGCCGTGGATCATGTGGGACAGCACCAATTTGTGAAGCTGTGGGTCTTTGTCCTTGTCGTGAATCTCAGCCACAATGACCAAGTCGATCTCTTCCGGCCTGATTTTGTACTGTGGGTCTTGCCAGGTGAGGATGTGGGCATGTGGTAGGCCTCGCTTCTGCTACTCGATGCTGTACAGCCAAGCGCGCACCTTGCCAAAGGCAGTCTCCTTCACAATCAGTTCCATCAGCTTCTTGTGCTTTTGGCGGAACATGTGCCACCATGTCTGGTCTGTCTTGTGCTTGTTGACCTGGCAGGAGGTTGTCCATGAATTCTGGCCACTGCGGGTTACATGTCATGGTGATGAAGAAGTCAGCCCAGCCCATCCTTCGGACATATGCTATAGCATCACTCTGTCTCTCATGCATGTAGCGTGGACCGCCAGTGTAGGTGGCCAGAAGTACTACTCTTTGGCCGACTTGCCGAGGGTCGCCATCAATAGCCAAGATGGAGTCTCTTAAGCTGATGTAGCTGTCTGCCCTGAGAGCCTTTTGTTCACGGCACAAGAACTGAAGTCTCTCAGTCTCATTCTTACAGTCGACATCTACCAGGTATTGTTGGAAGAGGCGCACACTTTGCAGAAGGTAGTTGCCATCCCTTACCATGATGTGACAGCTGTAGAATTGCTGTTGAGTCACCTTGCGTCCATTCCTGCCGGTGATGTAGATATGGTAACCATCTGTGCCGTAAGGGAAGAGGAGTGGATACTGAAGTGGGTCATAGGCTGTGTGGAGCTCAAAGATCCTCTTGAGGGTGCCGTCCTTCAGGCGAATGCCGATGTCGCGATTTTCCGTTGGTTCATTGTCCATGAGGATGGCCACCTCAGCTGCTGTTTGGGCATTGTATCGTCGTTCATGCTGACCCCGGGGCCTCTTGTCCTCTCTGATCACGATCTTCCATTCTTCAGTATTGTCCTCTTCTATGATGTCTTTGGTGGTCTTGAGCTGTTGGACGTAGAGGTTGTTGTCTTGGAACCACTCAGTCAAGTTCCCAAGAAGCTGTTGATTTAGGCACCTGTTCTGGCCCCTGATTTCAGTCTGCTGTACGAAGCTGTCAAGGAAATACACCTGGAGGAACTTCGGCTGGCCTTCCTGTGGCGGTAAGAGGCTGCCAATGCGGTGAAACACCTGGCCTTGAATCTTGAAGCATGGGTTCCATCCCTGCACAGAGGCATCCTTGTGGCCGAAGCTGGTCATTGAGAAGCAGCCATTGTACTCGCGGATATTGGATAGGAAGGTCTTGCTCATGGGGCCTTCTCCTGAAAAGAGCTCTTGAAGGATTTGAGGGAGTGGAGGGAATGGATGCAGGATAACCTTTCCTCCTGAGCAGCAAATGCCAGGCCTTTCTGCCTTGAAATTTTTTGCACCACAGTGGCAGCAGAGCTTGTCCATTGGCCCAATGTTTGCTTTAACATGGAGATCATGTTGGTCATAAGTCAGTGCTGGCCTATTGGCAGCATCGCGCTGTCTTTGTCGAGTGGTTCGAATACGCTGATCTTCAAGACAGCGAGCGTTCGTTTCAACAGACTCGGTTGCTCGGGTAGATGCAGTGCGTGAACGCTGATCTTCAAGACGGTGAGCTTTGCTTTCTGGAGACTCGGCTGCTCGGAAAGATTCATTGCGTTTTTTTATTTTGGAGAAGACGCAGTGTTTTCAAATCTTCTGTCTGTCATTTGGGCCCTCTTCTTGGCATTGTCTGCAGCAGAATTACGTCCTAATCGTTCTTTACGGGGCATGTAAACGAATGGATCCAGGGGAATCCAGGGAGCAATTACAACCAACAGTCGCTGTGTTTCTTCTAGTAGGGCGGTCTTTCGGCATCTGAAGGGAATTGAGTCGAAGAAAGCTGTTATTTTTCCCCCAAATAAACTATATTGAGTGTATCGTTCAAAGATATGATTTACATTAGCACCAATTACACGACTGTGGACTACGGTCACATGTCATGGTGAAAACACCCATGGAAAATGTGAAAATTCTAGATATGATTTACAGCAACATCAATTACATGACTGTGGATTGAATGGCCACTGGTGGAAACACTGAGGGAAAAGTTGACGTAAATATGCAATGGTGTGTTCTTTGGCAGTTATCCTTCGAATGTGCTGATTTGTAAATCCATGACCAATGAAGTACAGCTTATCTCTCCAAGTGTTCATCTCAAGCGTAATAAATGTCTCCAGGTTTTGGAGTCTGGCAACTGCATCGTTTGTGTCCTTGTGAGATGCAGCTGTGATCAGTCCATGTTTTACGATGGAAATTTTAGTCGGTAACTGCTGGTGAATACTGTCAGTTTGCATGCGTGCGTCATGAAGTATCTGTTCTGGAGTCGGATTTGCGGCAGCTTGAGAGGAAATTGTGGGTGGAATCGGGCGTACCATATTGTATATTCAAACCACTTACTTTCCAGACACGTTGGACACGTTGTATATTCGTCGCAGACAAGACAAAATCATCACAGACAACACGAAAATTACTTGTATTCGTCACAGACAACACGCTGTTACTTTCGTTTCGTGTCGTGACACTGTCACTTTCACTTTTGTTTCCTTCGTTATGAGCACAGTCCAGGTTGCCGGCACGCCTCTCTCTCCCACCACTGGAGGTGAGGTTGGATTTATAATTTACCTTGGCAGTCTGTGGGCGCTACACATGGTGAGCTCGAGCCCCGTGAGCCCCCTGGATCCACCACTGACCAGGCCCATAACCTTTCCCGCATCATGCTGGTTTAGAAAATACATGGTTTGTAGGGTCCAGCTTGCAAAGGGGACATATAAACTGCTAGAGGGGGTCATATAAACAAACTCCACTGATATATATAGATATATATGTGTGATCCTCGATCCCATTCTTTAGTTGGTGAAAGGAAGTGGTTTCGGCCCCCCCAAAAAAAATAGACCAGGTAACACCGGATGCCACTGCTAGTAGTATATAAAAATAAAAACAATGAGAATGGCTGAAAAATTAACAAAAGGTGATGGCAAACTGGAAATGGGAAGGAAATAATTTATCAAAGAAGATTATGTTAATGAACATTTCCAAGTCACATTTGAATGGATACAGATCTATTTTCTCTCGCTCTGTCTCTCTTTTTGTCTCTCTCTCTCTATCTCTCTATCTCTCTATCTCTCTCTCTCTCTCTCTCTCTCTCTCTCTCTCTCTCTCTCTCTCTCTCTCTCTCTCTCTCTCTCTCTCTCTCTCTCTCTCTCTCTCTCTCTCTCTCTCTCTCTCTCCCTGCTGGTCGTTGGCGAGTAGTGCGTGGGTGTGGCGTCATGGCAGCTTCGTGTGTGCAGCTGTGAGTACTGTGTTGTGTTGTTGTCGTTCCTATCCCCATTTCGTTTCCCTCTGTATCACTGTTCGTGTTTGTGGAGGTTCCCCCCCCCCCCTTGTTTTTCCCTTCCTGCTGAGACGAGAGAGAGAGAGGGAGAGCACGCACGGTAGGTGCTTTGTGGGTTTTCCTTGAAACCTTCGGTTTCCGGGCCTACTTTTTCATCTGCCTTGTTTTCATAGGCCTACCGTTTATCGGTGATTTAGCTTCTTCCTTGTACTCTTCTTTTTCCTTATATTTTCATTCTTTATTTTATTTTACCTTCGCCTGCGAATTCTGCTCGTGACAGGTCTTTGCTTCCTTTATTTTCCGCTATGGCGAACAGTCGTTTGCAGAATAGCGTTTACGAGTCACTTACTCGCAAAAATGCGGTGATAGTTCGTCCACCCGACGGGGTTCGGGTCGAGGACGTCATGACGGGCTTGGGAGAACTCGTTGGTTTCGAAAATGTGTTCGCAGCTTCAAAGATGAACCAACGAGTTGTTGTTTTTCTTTCCGAGGAGCGCTACGTCGCTCAGGCGGTTGAAACCGGTTTGTCTTTACCGCCAGATATTTTCGTTAACGTTAGTATGTTGGACTCACCGGCGGTGAAAATCACTTTATCTAATTTGCCACCTTTCGTTAAAAGCGAACAGATCTTGTCCGTTTTAAAACAGTTTGGCACGGTGGTGTCAAAAATCTCCATGATTCCTTTTCGTTTGCGTTCGGATTCCACAGTCCGCCATATCATGACCTTCCGGGGGCACTGTTACATGGTGTTAAAAAACAATGCTCAATCGCTCAATGCCTCAGCTACGTTGGAAGTTGAAAATCGAAATTATCGAATGTACATCGCAACAGAAACAATGACACGTTTCACGTGTGGTGCCTTCGGACATTTAAAAGGTGCTTGCCCGAAGTATATATCCGGTGGCACATCGAGACAGTTAGAAACAAGCGCCGATCCTAGTGGCACATATAGAGTCGATATTAGTAATAATAATGGCGTGTCTGCAACGGGAGATCGACCTTCACATTCGAGCGCGGAAACCGATTCCCGGCTGATGACGCGGGTTTTATCACTGTGTCCTCCAAGAGGAGTTATAAAAGAGGAAGCGGAAGTGAGGACACACAGGTGAGCTGTTCGAAAAAGATAGCGCCATCGAATGAACGCAATGTTTCTATCTTAGAAACAGAAGCTCCTGCAGCTGGTCCTATGCTGCAGAACAGGTTCAGTGTGTTCGCTGAAAAGGGAGGAGACGTTTCCGTTCATTCCTCTCACGAACAAGGACCGAGCGCAACGCCCCAAGATGTTTTGGTCACCACCCTGGTCACTGACATTAAAATCAAGAACCACAAACCTGCTCTCGTCGCGCGCCCTGCTGAGGACGAAGTGTCTGAGGTGATGGAGGAGGAAGAAGTAACAGCCCCAGAAGGAGAGTGCGAAGCCTCCGATACAAAAACGGTAATCCCTGTTACGGTCTTTAAAACTCCCGCTGTGGAAACAGCTGCACCTTCAGCAGAAGACGATTTTCCTGTTGTGAGAGCATCGACTTCAGTGTGTGAAGAGAAAAATAAAAACCATTCGGATTTCGACTCAGATGGGGCCTCGTCGTTTGCCTCTAGTGCTGGAAGCGAGGTCTGGAACGACCCAGCAATAGCCAAGGAACTGGAGGGTGATGATGATTTATCACCCATGGAAATTCTCCAGTTTCTTCAGGACACTTTTCGAAAGAAAAACGTTAAGATTATAACCTTCTTCCCGAACCTGTCTGGCTTTATAACCTCTTGAAGACGTCTTCTCCTCAAGGCTGAACAACTTGGTGTGACTGAGTCACAAGTATTTCGCCTTAGGAAGTGTGTATTGAAAGCTCGGAAAGAGCTACAAGCACAACCCAACTTCCCTTTACCTGACAAACCCTCCCTACCTTCACCATGACATTTTCTATTGTAACTTTAAATATAAATGGGGGACGTTCACCCCTGCGCAAAGCTCAGGTAAAGCTGCTTGTCGAGCAAAAACATTTTGATGTTGTTCTTTTGCAAGAGACAAGATGTAGCTCTTTGTGCTCGAGCGAATGGACTCTCATCATGAAAGGACAATGGTTCTTTAGTACCTTGACCTGTTCTAGTGCTGGAGTGGCTATTTATTTAAATCCTTCTTTCTGTCCTGAAAATGTCACTTTCAAGGAGATGATAAAAAGGGCATTTAGTTTCAGTTAATTTCCTTTATAATGGTTATAAACACACTTTAATAAATGTATATTCACCGAGTACGAGCACAGAAAGACTAGTTTTCTTTACACAGTTAGAAATGTTCCTCACACACCTTGTTTTTGATGGTCTTGTTTGTCTGTGTGGGGACTTTAATTGCACATTGTATCCCACCCTTGATCATAATGGAGAAGAGCCTCACCCACCAAGTACGGCACCCTTAAAGAGGGCTTTGTCCAAATTCTCCCTTATGGATGTATGGAGACTCCACAACCCATCTGCACGACAATACACGTGGTGCCGATGTGCAAATGGCCGGCTATCTCTTGCAAGGATAGACAGATTTTACATCAATAATGACTCTTTAAATGTCATAGACCATGTTGATATCACCTCAAGTGGCTTTTCAGACTATCACATGGTTGTTCTTCATATACTTTCCCCGGTTCGAAATCGTGGCACTGCCCATTGGATCTTCAATGCGAGTCTTCTGCAAGATGACGCTTTTCCTGTCGCCTTCCGAGCCTTTTGGGAAGTTTTACGACTACGGAGTCCTTCCTGCTCCTGCCTTGCACAATGGTGGGACAATGCGAAAACCCATATCAGGACCTTTTGCCAGCAATATAGCTCCTTTTGTACCAAGAATGAATCTGCGCTGCAATCTCTAATTGCTAAAGAAATATTGTCTCTCCAGTCAACCTCTCAAACTCCCAGTGCTGAAAGGACTAGTTCTCTACTAACAACGAAGAAAGCCCTCCTCGTTCAACTCTGTACAAAACAAGCCAGAGGGGTTCTAATAAGGCTGCAAATGGAGAACTACAGCTTTATCGATACTCCTTCCAAGTTTTTTTTGCGTTAGAAGCGCAAAAAAGAGAAACCAGCAAATAACTTCGCTGCGGACACCAGGAGGCCGAGCAATACACTATCCAAAAGATATTAGGAGCTTGACCAAACAATACTTTTCTGACTTGTATTGTGCCAGAAACACTAAGGAAGACATGATTCGTTCCTTAACCACCTCTTTGCCCACCTTGTCTGAATCTGCATGTCAAAAACTTGACAAGGAAGTGACTCTTGATTAACTTTCTATTGCTTTGCAAACTGTGCCCACAGGTAAAGCTTCTGGACTTGATGGAATCCCTGCAGAGTTTTACAAAGCCTTCTGGGATTTTTTGGGACCTGAGCTGCTTGACCTCCTGGTTGATAGCCTATGGTCAGGCTTGTTACCACTTAGCTGTCGCAGGGCCACACTCGCTCTCATACCTAAGAAAGGAGACCTCCAGCAACTTAAAAATTGGCATCCCATTTCGCTCCTCTGTACGGACTACAAGATTTTCTCGAAAGTTCTTGCCAACCGCCTCAAACCTTTGATTGAGGAGATTGTACACCCCAATCAATCTTACTGCATTCCTAAAAGGGCAAGACACGATAGTATTTTTATTGTCCGTGACATGATCGATATTTGTATTGCTGAACATAGAAATGTTGGTCTGGTGTTTTTAGACCAAGAAAAAGCTTTCGACACAATTGATCATTCTTATCTCTTTGCTGTTTTACGGGGGTTTGGTTTTAAGGTAAATTTTACTTGCTAGATCAAACTATTGTATTATAATATTTTTAGTGTGCTTAAAGTAAATAACATCTTAAGTCAGCCTTTCCCTGTCACCAGGGGTATTCGTCAAGGGTGCCCCCTGTCTGGCCTTCTATACTCCCTATCAATTGAACCTTCACTACATCGTTTACGCACGCGGCTACAAGGGTTTTATCCTCTGCCGTTAGAAAATCCTGTAAAAACCATTGCTTATGCGGATGATCTCTGTGCAATTGTGCACTCAGATGACGATGCTCGTGCTTTGGTTGAGTCTGTCAAGGAATTTAGCCTGGTTAGCTCGACTAAAGTTAATATGGAAAAGAGCAAAGCTTTTTATTTATGTCCACAGAATGAGACTCCCCCTCCAACCCTGCCAGGGCAGCTTGAATCGACCAATGAAGGAATACACTACCTCGGTGTCTTTCTTGGAATTCAAGATTTTATTTCAAAAAACTGGGAATCGCTGATTACCAAAACTGAGCAGCGGTTAACAAAATGGAGGGGACTATTGAAGCAGTTTTCCAACCGGGGTCATACTCTAGTCATCAATAATCTTGCGGCATCAATACTATGGCATGTTTTTAAGGCACTGCAGGCCCGAGCTTTTATCTTAAGAAAACTTCGGTCTTTTTGTGGACTTTTTCTGGGGGGGGGGGGGCACTGGCTCCGGCCAGGAATACTAAGCCTACCGACTACAGAGGGTGGACAGGGGCTAATAGAGGTAACGAGCAAAGTGATGGCTTTCCGCCTCCTCTCAGCACGAAGGCTTCTATACTCCGACGCTCCATGGAAAGCCTTTGCCCATTGCTTGCTTAAGCAAGCTGGGAAACTTGGCTATGGTGACGAGCTCTTTCTTCTCAACACGAAACACGTGGATATGACATCGGTCCCCCTTTTTTAACCGAAGCATGCTGGAAGCATGGCAGGCGTTTTCTTTTCGCTGTGATACCAGTGCTTACTCCCTTCAGATGTTTTTAAAGGAACCAATATTTTTCAATCCTTTTTTTAATGGGGTCTGTAGTGACAGATCTTTCATGCAAAAGTTTATTGATGTCGGCGTTACCAGAGTTGAACACCTCAGGAACCCCCTTGTACATAGATGGAAGCCAGCTGCTGACATTGCCGTGGCCACCAGCGTGAGGTCCATCAGAGTTATTGGCAGAATTTTCTCTGTGATCCTACGGACCTTTAAGCAAACCGGGTTAAAATGGGACCCAGACATTGAAGATGCCCTCCATCTTTCCCAATGTCCTTTCCCAAATCTGTTAATTTTATTTCAAAGTTTTATGCCCTTTAACCAGATGGAGAAATCCTCAGTGTACAATCTATGTGTTCTCACCCTTTTTCCTGACAAACCTGCAGAGCCACAAGCTCATTGGCGAGCGCTGCTTCAAGCTAACCGTTCCACTACAATAAAATGGCAGGTGATGTACAGAGAACCTATGGTCAAGCGCTCAGGCGATCTGCAGTGGCGGCTGGCGCACAGCATCCTGCCTTGCAACGTCCTGTCCCACCATATATATGTCCTGAAAACTCGGAATTGTGCCCCTTTTGCGACACCCCGGAGACCATTTTTCACATTTTCATTGAATGTTCAAGGTTGGCCTCGCTTTTTGGAATCATGTCACGTGTGATCCGGGGGCTCGGTTTGTCTTTTACACATTGTGTTTTTATATTTGGTTTTAACGTCTTGTATCAATGTAAAAATGAATGTCTTTCAGCAAACTTTTTGTGTTCTGAAGCAAAACTTGCCATTTATTTATCGAGGAAGCGAAAATTGTAGAACACTGATGTTTTAGCTGTTGACATCTCAACTATTTTTAAAGCATTGGTTACGTCGCGTGCTCTTTTTGAGTTTGAAACTCAAGATCCTGCTTTATTTAGAAACCGGTGGTGTGTGAAACAATCCTTATGTAGCATGGTTGGTGGTGCTCCAAGAATCAATTTATAAATTTAATATTACCTCTTTGTTACCCCTTCCTTTCCTGGTTATTTATTTTGATGCTTGTACTAACATACTTCAGCATGTGAAACTTGAATTTTCTCGTAACAAAGGGGAGAAGGGGAGAAGTGTCTGTGTGTGTCTCTCTCTCTCTCTCTCTCTCTCTCTCTCTCTCTCTCTCTCTCTCTCTCTCTCTCTCTCTCTCTCTCTCTCTCTCTCTCTCTCTCTCTCTCTCTCTCTCTCTCTCTCTCTCTCTCTGCCTCTCTCTCTCTCTCTGCCTCTCTCTCTCTCTCTGCCTCTCTCTGCCTCTCTCTCTCTGCCTCTCTCTGCCTCTCTCTCTCTCTGCCTCTCTCTCTCTCTCTCTCTCTCTGCCTCTCTCTCTCTCTCTCTCTCTCTCTCTCTCTCTCTCTCTCTCTCTCTCTCTCTCTCTCTCTCTCTCTCTCTCCCCACGCACGTGCAAACGCAAGGGGCTGTTGCTCAGTCTCTGGCGGTACGTGTGGAGCCTGTGTTGCTTTCTCTCTTCTTATCATCTCCTTCTCCTCTCTCTAATGTATTTATTTGGGGGTGTTCCTTGTGTATAAACTGTTATCAATGCTTTATCGATTACTTGAAAATTGAATTGGTTTCTTCTCTTCTTTTTTTCCACTCTTGTATATAATCCTTTGCTTTGTTGTATTGAATTTTTATCCTTTATACTTTTTTTAATAAAAGGCCATAAAAGTCAAAAGTGTGTCTGTCTGTCTGTCTGTCTCTGTCTCTCTCTCTGTCTCTGACTCTGTCTCTGTCTCTGTCTCTGTCTCTCTCTCTTCATTTTTTTGGTTTATTTGGTTGCAGATGACAAAATAAAAAAATAAAAGACAAAGTTATTCCTTCCCAGCAAAGGTGCCTTATAGAATTGCCATGACTTGTCAATCATCCTGAAGGATAATGTTTCATGGGGATTGCTGCCAATGAATTAAACCAATGGTAACATGAAGACTCTTTTTGTAACAGGCTTGAACAACAATACGAATTTCACCTCTGCTTGTAGGACGTGTACTCTAAAATAATATTAAATGGCCATGCGGGATCAATTGTGGGTTAAGTGTGTGGAGTGCAAACACATAATGTAGGAAATTAAAAGGCACCTTCAAAATCCACATCTCCGATCAGCTTGTCCTGCCCACTGACAGCATCTGTGATACGAGTAATTCCAACGTCGATTACGGTAGCACCAGGTTGAACCATATCATCTGTAATGAGTCCAGGAATACCTACACATACACCACACAAAAAGATGGAAGGCATATCATGCATAACTTTCAAGAAAACTGCTCAACACAACTTTCCGACACAAAACCTGCTCCAAATTCTGAATCTAGACACAGAGGGCGAAAGACATGTCCACATACGATCCAAGGTTTGAGTCACATTTATATCTACTAGAAGTACCAGATCTTTTTGGAAACAGCGTGGGGGAGGGGAATATATATACATATATATATATATATATATATATATATATATATTTTTTTTGTGCCGTGGATAGTGGGGATAACAATCTCCCGTCTGCAGTAGGGGTCAGTAAACCACTTACACTGTGGCATATGTGCAGGTGAAAATCATAAGTCATCTCACCCCCTCCTGCTTTCGTGGTTTTTAAAGGTGTTTTCTTATGCTCATGGCCTGACCCTGAGTACCACCATCACAGTTTGGTGAAGATCAGCCCAGGCCTGTTTTTTTTTCTTTCTATGATTTATAGACGTACAGACGTGTACACACACATACACACACACACACACACACACACACACACACACACACACACACACACACACACACACACACACACACACACACACACCCTTATTGAATACTAGAAGGGTGCTGTTCTCATCCCGATGACGTTTTGAAGGTATCTAATTTTTTTCTTTTCTATTTTGAAGGGGGGGGGGGTGGGGCTAAAACATTTCCCTACACCCACCAAGGAATGGAGTCTGGGATCATTTAATATTACCTTTCACACAGCTCCAAATGCTCAGGCACTGTAGAGCGATTTAAAAACAAAAAAAAAAAAAAAAATTCTTTTCAAAAAAAAAAAAATATATGTATATACGAGGTGTGTTCAAAAAGTATCCAACCTTAATTTTTCGTGCGTAAACAAATGAAGCTAGGGACGCGTGGTTTGGTGCACGTATGTAGGCGATCCTAATTCGTATGCGTGAATATTTTCCCGCCTGCATAAGCTGTCAGTCGCCGACAGACCGCCGATGAATGAGGAAGTGTAAGTGAGCACCGTCGGATTGTCGTTTTTGACAAAATGACGGAAAAACTTGAACAACGCTACTGCATCAAATTTTGTGTAAAGCTTGGCGATTCCCAAGTGGAAACGATCCGCAAGATTCAACAGGCCTTCGGGAACGAAGCAATGGGCACCACACAGATAAAAGAGTGGTACAACCGCTTCAAAGATGGTCGCACCTCAGTGGAAAGTGAAGCACGTTCTGGTAGGCCCTCAACATCCCGAAATGAGATCGTCATTGACCAAGTGAGGACCCTGCTGATGCAGGATCGTCGAATCACGATCAGAGAACTTGCAGACGAGGCGGGTGTCAGCATTGGATCCATTCATTCCATTGTGACTGAGGATTTGGGCTGAAGGAGAATCTCAGCGAAGTTCGTGCCAAAGCTGCTAACGATCAAGCAGAAGCAACTCCGTTTGGAGATCGCCCAGGACATGCTGGAGACTGTGAACAGCGATCCCAACTTCTTCAACACAGTGATCACTGGCGATGAGATCACAGTGATCCGTCATTTTGTCAAAAACGAAAATCCGACGGCGCTCACTTACACTTCCTCACTCATCGGCGGTCTGTCGGCGACTGACAGCTTCTGCAGGTGGGAAAATATTGACGTATACGGATTAGGATCGCCTACATACGTGCACCAAACCACGCCTCCCTAGCTTCATTTGTTTACGCACGAAAAACTAAGGTTGGATACTTTTTGAACACACCTCGTATACAGTATTTGGCCGGAACCACTCCCCGACACTCATGGATTAACCTCAGAAAGTTTGACGAATATTAATTTGGCCATCTGTGAGAAAATTTGCGACACACAGACAGACAAATATCTCTCTTATCCTATAGATCAGTCGTGGATCCATGATTTTAGGTTAGCGGGGTGCAAAAATTTACATTGCACTGAAAAATATAATTTTGCTGAGCAGAGCGAGGAGAACATTTTTTTGTGGATGTTTCGTTTTGTCATATATTCTAAAGACTATTCTAGATATCGACAACGAAGCTCTAATACACTTGAAAATAAGTACTCTAATGAAAAACTTTTGCTCAAAACTCAACATTTATTTTAATTATTGGCTCATCATAAAAATCGAATTGAATGAAAAGCAGATATTGCATATATAATAAAACAAATGCCAGAGTGATCAAAACAAATCAATGTCTCTGATGTATCGAACAAAGTTTGACATGGAAGTGACCTTGATTAGAATTCCGGTTTTGCCATCAGCTGAACATTTTCCTTCATCATCTCGGCGATGTGAATCACTCATAACGAAGCTTCTTCTCCAACACATTCAATGCCTATTGAATATCCTGGGGATTTTCCCACGATCAATAAGCATGTTCTTGAGTCTTTAAAACACAGACTCGGTGCCGATTTCAAACAGAATGATAGGGACTCTGAATTATCTGATATTTTGGATATCATTCCACTTTTGGTTCATGAATGGTGAGGAGAAAAGATGAACCTCTGAAGAGAAATGATTCCGGTAAATCATTATTCATCAAGTATCCACTATGGGAACAACTGAATGGTACAAATAAGTTCCATGTTAGGCCGGGTGATCGCACACCTTAATACATATGAAACTAGAAGGGCACTTGGTTGAGCGCACACCTCCGCCATGGTAATGCATGATCCGCGAGAACATATCAGGTCCAATACATTTTTGAAATATCATGCAATGCAGTGCGAAATCGTTTTTTGCCCCATTTCTAAATGGTGAAGAATCACTTTATAAATTAAATAATTCTCATATCCAGATCCAGGTTTGGATCTTCACCAAAATCGAATCAATTTGTCCTTACCACACACCCAACCTGTCCACTGAGTTTCATCCGAATGTGAACACAACTTTTGAGATATTGTGCTAAATATCGGTTAAGCCCTATCTCTCAATGGTGAAGAATCACTGAAAAAGTTATCGGATTCCGATCCGGATTTTTTTTTTGTATACCTTGTCGAGGCTGTGTGAGAGCAAACACACAATGCACATCATGGGGGACATGAGACAAGAGAGGAGGGAGTGGGAAGGACAAAACAGTGGGGAACAGAGACATTAGGAGATGTGTGGAAGGGAGAGGGATGGGACGGGGAACATGGAGAATAGAAGATGGACATTACATGGACTTTCAGGAAGGAAAGCAGGGAATTTGAAGGAGGTGGGCTTGGGCGGATTATCGGGGGTAGAAAAGATCGAGGATTTGGATGGGGGATGATAAGAGGTGGTGGTGAACAGCTGTTTTGAAGGCCTGGAGGGAAGAATGGGAATGAATAGAGTGAGGGAGTTTATTCCAAAGGCGGGGAAAAAGAGGAATGAAAGAGTGAAGGTGAGCAGTGATTCGTGATTTTCGTAGTTTTACCAGAAGGGGGTTGTTGGCGGACCTTGAGCGCCCCTGCGGAAATGTGGTGGGGACAAATCGCAGAGAGAGCAGTGGGGCGATGCTGGAGAGGAGACGGAAGAAGACAGAAAGACCACCGACCAGCCTGCAGTGAGAGAGTGAGAGGCCCAAAGACTCAGCCTCATCGCGGGAGATGCCAATGATCCGAAATGCCTTGGTTTCCACAGCGTGCAGCCGAGAAAGGTGGGAGGCAGGAGCACCAGCCCAGAGGGGAGAGCAGTACTCCATCAGGTTGCAGACGAAAGCTTTGTAAGTGGTCAGGGGCTCAGGTGGGCCGAGGAAGGACTTTGCATGACGGAGGATTCCCAGTCGGCCTGGCTTTGGAGACGAGGTTTGAAATGTGGCTTTCCCAGGAAAGGTCATGGCAGATAGTGAGACCCAGAAGCTTGAAAGAAAGGACTTCTTCCAGAGGATTGTTGAGAAAGTGGATGAGGGGGTTTCTGAATGGTCCTTTCTGAGAGACATAGTGAGAGTGTGAGATTTGTCCGGATTGAAAGGCATGTTCCACATGTTGGACCAGTTTGTGATTTTATCCAGATCTGCAGTGAGCGAAGAAGCTGCTGCTTGCCGGTCTGAGGGATGGCAGATGGTACGGCAGAGGTGGGAGTCATCAGCAAAGAGATGAAGAGGATTTTCCAGAGATTCAGAGAGATCATTGATGAAAACCAGAAAAAGAACAGGGCCCAGAATGCTACCTTGAGGAACTCCAGCCTGGACAGGAAGAGGGGATGAAAGAACTCCATTTAGGGCCACACGTTGACTGCGACAGGAGAGGAAGTCTGCGAGCCATGAGTGGAGATGACCTTGGATACCATAGGAAGAGAGTTTGGTGAGCAGGACAGGGTGCCAGATCATGTCAAAAGCACGTGATATGTCCAGGGATACGGCTCGGATTTCATGTCTGGCATTGAGGTCCTCCATCCATTGATGGGAAAGCAGAAGCAGCATATCCAGGGTAGAGTGACCTGGTCTGAAACCAAATTGATGATGGGAAATCAGGCCATTGGAGAAGAAAGATTTAATGTCTGAAGCGATGATGGATTCCATAACCTCACTGATGATTGGCAGAAGGCTGATTGGTCTGTAGTTGCAGAGATCTGTTTTTGCACCTTTTTATGCAGGGCAGTAATTTTTGCTGATTTCCAAGCAGATGGCAGATGACCTTGAGCAAATAAGAGGGTGAATAGAACAGAGAGAGGGTGAGCAAGAGCAGAAGAGCAGGTTTTTAGGACACGTGGGCTGATGCCGTCTGGACCGGTTGCAGAATGTGAGTCGAGGTTTGACAGCAAGCTCTCCACCTTGTCAGGAGAAAAGGACACAGAGTCCAGGGACAGTTGGGTGTGACTGGGCGAGGTGGGTAGAGAAAGTGATGGGTTTTGCACACAAGATTTAGCTGCAAACACCGAGTTTAGGCATTCAGCCTTTAAGGATTCGGATCTTCACCAAAATTGAATCAATTCTTCCTAATCACACACCTAACATGTCCACCAATTTTCGTCTGAATCCGTTTGCATCTTTTTGAGATATCATGCTATACATCGTTTTTGGCCGAATCTCTCAATGGTGAAGAATCACTTCGAAAATTCCAGAAGCTGGATACGAATCTGGATCATCACCAAAATCTAATCAGTTAGTCCTTGTCACACATCCAAGCTCCCCTCCAAATTTCATCCAAATCCATGCACATCTTTTTGAGAGATCCTGCACACAAACAGACAAACAGACAGACAGGGGTGAAAACAGTCTTCTTCCACCTTCGATGGCTGAGCGCACCTGCCGGGAGGGAAAGGGTTTGGGGGTGCTTGCTAGGTGTGCCCCCCTCCCCGGATCCACCCCTGTAGACAGTAGGACTTCAAGTAACTGCCAAAGTGGACCATTTGTACTTGCAAGGAGATCCTATGAAAGCAGTCTTCAGCAAAGGACGACTTAAGCCTGCTGTGTACGAACTCACGTGTGTCCGAAACCCCAAGTTAAAGCACTTTTCCTCATTTCGAGTCAACTTAACTTCTCATCGTGCAAGGGATGTGAAGGAATGGTTCAGGAGGAGTAAAACACAAGCAGCAAGTAAGGGGGGCAATAAAAGGAGTCACATTGTTGCTGTTTGGCACTTGGAAAGGCATTGACATAAACATGAAGATGGAAGGTAGCAAATGGTATGAAAGGAGCGAAGAACATGAACTGCTAGAGAAAAACAAGATTTAAACTCATCTTTTACCTGTTTTACAACGTATGTCCCACATAACGAAAAACCAAATAAATTTGTACACTTCTCTCATCGTGTTATGACATTTGCAAAGCGTCTTCCTTGGAACATCGCTTGGATTAAGACCTTAAAAGTGCATGCCTGATTTTAGAACTTGATGTGCCTCCAAAAAAGTGAAAAAAAAAACATGTAATGTTGAAAGTGATAAAAACTAAACTACACCCAGTTTGGTTTTATGCCAGGAAGATAAACAACAGAAGCGATTTTTATTTTGAGGCAATGCCAAGATAAGGATTTGGCAAAGACAAGGAAACCGGAGCATGTTTTTGTGAACCTGGAGAAAGCATATGATCGAGTACCAAGAGCAGTTGTTGAATGGGCTCTCAGAAGGCAGCTCGTATCTGAAGAAATGGTAAAAGTGATAATAGGAATACACATTAAAACTAGAACGGCACTCGGTAGAGCACATACCTCTGCCAGGCTGAACAGTTTGCGTTTTGTATCCCACTGAAAGGCCGGATCTGCATCCGGACCGGAACCAAAATTAAATCCACTTGTTCTTGTCAACTACTAACTGGTCCACCAAGTTTTGTCAAAACCCGTCCAAAACTTTTTGAAATATCTTGCTATATACAGATTTTGGCCATATCTCTCAATTACGAAGAATCACTTGAAGAAAAGAAAAACAAATTCTCGTTTCTGCATTTGGATCTTCACCAAAATCGAATCATTTCATCCATGTCAAACATCCAACCTGTCCACCAAATTTAATCCGAATCCGTCCACAACTTTTTGAGATATCCTGCACACATACAAACAAACAGACAGACAGGGGAGAAAACACAACCTCCGTCCATCGCAGATGCCGGAGGTAAAAAAAAGGATCTACTAGAGTCCCTCACCCGCAGCAACGATGATGATATCAGCAGAGCATGTGAAAGCTTTCATCTGTACCTTTGGTGTGTACCTGTGTGTAATAGTGACTGTGGCATCACCTGCAGAACAAAAACAGGCGAGTTGTTAATGATTTTTCACAACTGCAATCAACTTCAAAACCTCAAGAGTTAGAGAGCAAATAAGATCCGATGCAACGGACACTTAGAAAACGCAATTACTTTGTTGGATAATTATTTCGTTTTGTTTACCACGACTCAAGAATTTGTCGGAGTTGACAATTACTAAATTGTTGACTTCAAAGAAAAATTATGATCATTTGACACGCGTGAAAACGAATAATCTTCGAGATGACTTGTGATTAAGATTTTGCAAATTTTACATATTAATGAGAACCATAAATGAACTGCTTGGCTGAATCTGTGGTGTAGTCTGCGGGCCTACGGGGAGGGGCATGATGATGATGCATGATGGGCGTGATGATGGGAGGAGTGGTCGTGGTGGTTATCGTATCTGCAAGGGATATAGGGTGTGCGCGCCGTCTGAGGCGTCGTGGTAATACTGGAGTCGCCCGGCTCGTGAGTGTGCCGAATACGGAATAAAGGGGAGCCGCCGGGCAGAGTACGCCCGCGCTCGCACTTGTACAACACAGCCCGGCTCGACTGTCCTTCCGCTCGTGTCTGCCTGCTAAGCATCTCCCATTTCAGTATAGTACAGTTGGCGAACGAGGATCTTCGGATCGGCGTGTGTAAGGGCGGCAAATGACCCGTGCGGTTCCAAGCTACGGAGCCAAAGGTCTTGCCAGCATGGCAGAGGGTTGGTGCACGGCAAACGTACGCGTGCCCGCCTTCGTCGGAATCGACTTCGGCCACGTCGAGTGGGCAACGGCCGCGCTCACTGTTCGTTTTGTCGAGGACACTCGTTTCGGCTCGAACGCGGCGTGGGACGTCGCGCAAGCTCTGGAGAATGTCCGAGGTCTCGATGGTCGGGGCACGGCAGATGGTCTGGGGGTCATCGCGATGGGCCAGGCACGCACGGCCATGCGCACGGTCTGCGGCGCGGGTCGTGGGCGAGCGTGGCAATGCAATCACTCGGACGGCGGTCTGAGCTCTCGAGGTCGTCTACGGTGTGTGGGCCGAGGGTCATCGCCCATTGTTACGCTCTTAGATGGCGGTGTGCGAAGCGATCCTTCCATCCCGGGTCGAAACCTGCTTCCAATTGATCCGGAGATGACAAGATCAGTGGCAGGGGAGGTGGAAGTGAGCGAGGCACGGATCGGGTGTCGAATTGAGTCCACTCGTGCTGGCCGCGCATCACATTCGGCTGTGCCGTGCAAATTCACGACAGAGGAGCGTCCGGCACGGCTCAGAGATCGTTTTATTTCTGGTCTGCGAGCAGCCATCCTACGGTTGACCGACATCACATTCGACTCGGCGGTCGCGACTGCTTCATCTGTCGAGCAGACACTCACGGATGTCCGCGCCATTGCTGGCCAGGACGTAATGAGTAGCTCCAGCTGGAGCATGGCGGCTAATCCCGAGGTCCACGCGGTGACCGCACAAGTGCCGCAGGTCGCGCAGCCAGGAGTCCGTGCGATGGCACAGGTGCCGCAGGGTGCTCGCGCGCCTAGCGGTGCGGGACGAGGACGCGCACCGCAGCGCGGTCGCACCGGGAGCGAAGGGGCACCGCAGCACGGTCGCACCGGGAGCGAAGGGGCACCGCAGCAGGACCCCAGTGACCTGGAGATCGACCTGCAACCGAGGCATGACGATGCCGGCGAGCCGGACCCTGTTGGGTCGGAACGGGCTGGCGCACCTCGGACTGGATCTCCGGTTCGTACCTGCAGATGTGCCAGTGCTCTCTTCGAGACCTTCGTCGAGTACCAAGGGCGAGGCTCTGGCGGCGGGGGCCGCGTCGATGCAGCGGGAGCGATCGTTCGTTGCTGCCTGTGGCGGTGATGTGCGGGTCGAAAGCGGCGAGAGCCATATCAGCTCTCGCGATGAGTTCCCGCGCTTCGCTCGCGATGAGTTCCCGCGCTTCGGCAGTGTTCGTGAGGCAATGCGCGTCGGTGTTGTTCAGGCAGCTTCAACAGGTGGCGGGGAGCCCGTGGCGTTAAAGGGAGTCACGAGTCGCAACATCAAGTCGACAACCAAGAAACGGACTCGTGATGTGGGTTGTGGGTTGTTGTTCAGGGCATATATGTTTTTCCTTGCTCTAGTGATGCAGTTTAACGTTGTTGAAATAAATGCCAGCAGTTCTCGTGTGAAAGTGGATTTGGCGGAGATCAGTAAATGGGAGTTGTATTATGATCAATGTGATGTGGGGGCTTCAGGAGCGGTGGTGGCGAATAAAAAGGTTGGGTTGGCTTTCCATTGTCCCGGGCCGCAGGTAGTTGCTTTATCATGTGCTGGGATTTTATCAAAAAAGCGCGCTGTACGGAAAAATGAGTTTGCAATACTTCGAATAATGTTCGTAGTGATTTATAACGAGCCTATGATTGCAGTGTGGTTTAAGTGGAGTTGCTCCCGTCTAGCTGCCGTGTGGGTCTCGGAGGTCGACTCAGGACCAAGATTGGTGCCCTGGTCGGCGTTACCCCCACCTCTGGTTGCGAGCGCAGCTCTCTGTGTTCGCTCAAGGCCGTTTGGACGGGCGTTGGCGTCTCAACTGATTGTGGTGCGTGAATTGTTTTGGAGCATTAAATGCATACAGCCAGCGGCGCTGTTCAGTGCCCCCGGCCAAGGTCTAAGGCTGGCGCCACGGCTTCCAGACAGCGGGCTTCCGGCCTCGGAATGTTTATCTACGTCGGGTCTGCCTGGAGGGAGTGGGCCGGAGGCGTTTGATGGTGCCGGGGGAGGTTGGCTCGAAAGGTCGTCACGACCTCGGCGAGGGCCATGTCAGCATGGGCCGCCTGGGGGCGTTTTTGCTGCGTAGTGCTGCTGTGCTTCTCAATTTGCTGCTTCATATCGGTAACGCGGGCAGAGTGTGGTGGGTGCTTTGTGCACCTCCGTCTTTGGAACCTGGCCTTTGCTGCTCCACTCGCTCGCATCGACACATTATATGATGTGGTGTGCTATTATACTTCGCTATTTTTCATTTTATTTTCATGATTATTATACCGAAGTCCTTATAATGCTTCTTAGAATGGTGATCATTTAATAATCATACTTTTAGGAGGGAGGAGTGTGGTGTAGTCTGCGGGCCTACGGGGAGGGGCATGATGATGATGCATGATGGGCGTGATGATGGGAGGAGTGGTCGTGGTGGTTATCGTATCTGCAAGGGATATAGGGTGTGCGCGCCGTCTGAGGCGTCGTGGTAATACTGGAGTCGCCCGGCTCGTGAGTGTGCCGAATACGGAATAAAGGGGAGCCGCCGGGCAGAGTACGCCCGCGCTCGCACTTGTACAACACAGCCCGGCTCGACTGTCCTTCCGCTCGTGTCTGCCTGCTAAGCATCTCCCATTTCAGTACAGTACAGAATCAATCCATGAAATTTTCTTTTCTTTTCATGAAATATGTAATTTCATGAAACAATACATTTAGTGAAACATTAAATGAGAAGGTTTGAAATAAATTCAGATACGAGGGAAGAACATTATGCGACACCGAAGACCGAGCATGAAAGGATATGGAATAGTATTGTTGCATCGACGGGTCGACTCGCATCAACCGTCGCACCGAGGACCGAGGGATTGACCCTCACGTATGACCAAGTGATCTCCAAATTTACACTGCGTTCATTAGATGGTATTCTTCCCCCCTCCCCCCCCCCTCTCCAAGGATTTTCCTTCCCAACCAAATACAAACACCGAATTTAGCGGCTGTGAGCGAGCGCACGCGAAGGCAGGAACACGTTTCTTATAATTAAGTAGTTTATTAAAGAATATGGGGAAGAGGAAAACAAGATGCTGATTAATAAATAAACTGAACAGACTGAGCAGTCAAAAGATAAAACTAATAGGGAAGAAGGGAACACACAAACATTATATATCCCCATATATAGTACTATATATCTATACACGATGAGATACTATATATCCCCATATACAGTACAAATGAAAGAACTAAACTGCAAGCTATTGCACTGGGACTTGGGACTTGCTTCAGAACAAAGGGGAACAAAACAGGCGAGGAATTAATTTGGCACGAGCTGGTCTCAGGTTGTACCACAATGGCACCGTGCAGGCTGGTGCGACACATGGCCGAAGACGAGAGGGGTATTGTGGTGAGGAGGAGATGACCTCCATGGTCTCTCAATGGTCCATACAAGACCGATGAAGCAGAAAGAGACAGATGCCATCTCTCAGAATCTCTTGGTCTGGAAGAAACCCAAGAGCGTACGCGGCTTTTGTTACCTTCAGCCTGCCTTCATGCATGGCAGATGCCCCTCATTGGCCGCCCACTGCTCGTGGGCGGTGTCAGCTTTCAGGCTGTCCTGTCCCTCTCCAAGGCTCCACAGTTCACTACACCATCCTGGCCTACAGTCCTTAGCCAAACAGCTCATGTTGTTTCATTCCACATTAGCATGGTATGCTTTTATGGTGTCTATGTGCCCACAGGTCCTCCACCTGTCTTTGCCTATGCAGGAGGTCTAAACAACACAACTTATCCCATACTTCTCCATGATGGACAGACACTGCCCCTCAGCACACATACTACAAACAACTTACCTCTGACGAGTCCCTGTTACAAGTGTAAATCTAATCTACTCGACCACCTGGACAAAGCTGTGGATCAAGCTATTCTTAACACATTCTAACTCTGGATCCCCCTCCCCCCCCCCCCCACACCCTTTCCATGTAACAGTATTTTATTTTGTTTTGTTTTTTTACTATTTTGCAAGAGGCTGAATAGTTGAACATACAGTTAAGTTAATACTCACATTAAAAATGGAGATCATAACAATCCCTGTTAGAAGGAAAACAAATTCAAATGCCATTAATAATCATGCTTCTTCCATTAAACAGGATCTAAAGGCATTGTGGGCTGGCAGGATGGCCGAGAGGAACGCACACTCACCTCGAAGCTGTCTACACTGGGTTTGAATCTTGGCCCAGCTGTAAACTGTCATCCCGGTGTTTCACAGGCAGGGTTCGCCAATGTGTGTGTGTGTGTGTGTCGTCCCTCGGATGGACGTCAAACCGGGTGACCCGTCTACCGACATTAGTAGGTGAACATTAAAGATCCCATGGTGTCCTTCACGAAGAGTTGGCGATTCTTCGCTGACACCCTTAATAAATTACAAATTCCCACCCTGACTCCCTAAGTCGGAGTGGTGACCCGACCAGGATTGTCGTGTAGTAACTTCTTCACCAGAACCAACGCTCTGCAGAGGGCACGGTACATCATTGATGATGCTGAGTCTTGACCAGTATGACTGCCTGATATCTCACTCACCTTCTTTTCTTCCAGGTAGTCTTGGGAAATCTGCCTTCCCATTATCTCATGAACCAATTTCCGATTTGGTCTTGTAAAATACACCTGCCTGCTATCTCACTAACAAATTTCCTGGATAGTCTTGGGTAATCTGCCCACCCTTTATCTCACTGATTTCCTGGATAGTTTAAGGTATATTTTCCCACATGGTATCTTACCAGCCAATTTTTAGCTCACCTGGACCAGTCCGGTGAGCTTATGCGATCAAGCAATGTCCGTAGGTGAGTGACTCAGTCAGTCAGTCAGTCAGTCTGTAAACACTTCAGCCATTATTGCTTGAACCAAACACACAATTTTGATGAAACTTGGCCACAAGCTTCATATCTGATGCCAAACGAAGGTGTATTGACCGCATCAAAACCTGCACCCATGAAGGGGGTCAATGGGGGGAGGGGTTTGACCCCCCCCTGCCTCCAAGTAGGTGTTTGCTCTCTTCTCTGAAACTACACACACAATTTTGATGAAACTTCAGCACAACCTTCATCAACTGTGATGTACCAAAGCTTGTTCTCGGCATAAATAAAAAATATCAGGGTCTAAGGGGGTTTGCGGGGGGCTTTAGTGACCCTTGTTCCTGATCCAGATGAGCTTCAGGACGCGTGGTCCAATTTTTTAGGTAGTTTTGAGTATATTTACGTTCCTGTTAACTATCTAACCAATTTCCTGGATGTCTGAGATATATCTGCCTGCCCCATTATCTAACGAGGATAATCAATCCTCTGGATAATATGAGGTACATCTCATGTTTAATCCTCATGGTAACGTTTGCAGTTTCCTCGATTGAAGATTGTACATACCTCCTGGGCGTTCATGCTTTCCATCCGAATGCAGGAGCATTGCTATGGGCAAGCCCACATTCTTGGATCGGCCGGCGACCACAACATTTCGCCCAAACGTTTCGATACCTAATAGGTCAAGAGAATACAAACGTGTATCACATTGACATGAATGGCAGGGGTAGAGGAAGCGTGCAAGGCTGTTTCTATTGTATAAATATAAAAATTATATCGCCAATCAAAACTACAATGCATTAACTCCTGTGATTGGTTGGCAAACACTTCAACTTGCATTGTCCTGAGAAGGATGAAAAACTGACTTTTTAAATTTTTTTTGAAAAAAAAACTACCATTAATTGCCGATTCAAAGTTTTGGAAATCACCGCAGATAGAAAAAAACAAAAAACACTAACCTGTGCGCTGCAGGATTTCCCAAACAGCCCAGGGTGTGGCAGGAAGTATGGACGGTTGATCCAAACAGAGCCGTCCAACATTGCTTACGTGGAAACCGTCAACGTCCTTCTCCGGATGCACAGCATTGCAAATTGCCCGTTCATCCATGTGGTCTTGGGTAGAAATACATACATTACATATATGTATATATATATATATATATATATATATGTATATATATATATATATATATATATATATATATATATATATATATATATATATTGTTACGGATTTAAGAATCCGATCCGACAAATGCATACAAACATCCAGGTCCTCAGATAGTTATTTCCCTTAAATGCATGTCCAGGATCGACCTATCCCCATGTCTGGTGGGATTCTAAATGTGATGCGTTGAGAAGGGTAAAGAATAGATCCCCTCTCTTACGGAAATCTCCTTTTTCTCTTTGCGTCAGACACATCCATGTACATGAGATAGCCGTAAGCCCAACGGAGGCTCGACACCCGCCTTTTTCCATTGACGTTGACACCCGTTTCTTTCACCGACGCTGCACGTACGGGCACGCGAGAGCGAAGGAACGGCCTGTGTGGTTGTTGTTTCTGGCACGCGGTTTGAAAGCTTCTTTTTTTTTTGCACGTACGGACACGCACTAGTTTAGTAAACTGTGAAAAAAAATTTGACCTAATTAATCAGGCTGAAGATCAGTGGCTCAAGTGAATACAATAAGTGGCATTTGCTCTTTTTTAGCCACGTCTCGCATTGCGTCGTCGTCGTCGTCGTCTTCGTCTTCGTCTTCGTCTTCTTCTTCTTACAAAGCCTTTAGGACTCGGCTCTTTTATATACAGGATCCGGATCTCCTTAAATACTGAACACCTGTACACATCCTCGCATTGACGGTGCCTTTTGAGAGCGTCTATCATGAACTTTTAAATATATTCGGACATTTGCTTGAAAGTTTCAAAAAGTTCACGTTACTATTTAAAGATTATTCCATTTAATGTATTATCATTTTGTAAAAACACTATTTTCTCGTCATGAACAACGATCGGCCATGACGGGTCTCGCTATTGGCTGCATCAAGGCACGTGACGAAATATCGGAAGTTGTTGTTGTTTTTTTTGTTTGATTGTTTTTTTTTCTTCTTCTTATTCTTCTTCTGGTGAAGACAAAACCTTTAGGACGCGGCTCTTGGACACATTTGTCCTTGTTATTTATTCCGGGTGACTATTAAGATTATCGCATGTGTGGCATCCCGTGACAACAGCCGTCAGGTCTTAGGAAACTGAGCAGTGATCAGATATGATCCCCGGTTCATGCCCAAAGAAGGCTTTTCCATGCAATGCATTAGAAAGGAAAAAAAATAAAATAAATGGCAAGTTATTATTATTATTGTTTTGTGTGCAGTTTGTATTTTTTGTATAATTAAATGGCAAGTTATACAAAATATATTATTTTGTATATTTTGTATGCAGTAATATTATATTATTATTTGTATTTTGGATGGCTGCTGGTTGCATCATTGCTGGGAGCGTTGCTGTGCCGCTGATGCAGTGGCCAGTTTCCAGTAAGCTGGTACTAATTTTGCGGACCTCGGAAGGATGACAGGCTGAGTCAACCCACCTAGTGTTATTTACTGGTGTGACAGGGACTCAAACTCAAGACCCAAAGATCTTAAGCCAGCCACCTTAACCTTTACGCCAACACCAGGCTTAATGGGGAGTAGGGAAGCGGGACAAGGAAATAATTACAACTACAGCGAAGTTGATGGCACGTCATCGCAAATTCTCACGCTTCTCACCTTAAACAAAGTCGACAGATAGCAAAAAGTTCGACAAGAAATTACCCCAAATCAAATTTCGAGTTTAAATAAAGTAATTTTCCCCGTTTTGACCCCTGCGATCATACGTCCCCACCCCGAGGCATGAACCGGGGTTAAAATCCAAAAAATCGTTACATATTTCATGCATATATACAAAGTTTAATTTAAAATGTGCCTGTAATTGCATTTATTGGTATTTGACCTTTTGACGCAACACAATAATCCAACACCAATTAATGCGTGCTATTTGTTGAACCACATACACATAAAAATAATAAAGATTTCCCAATATTTTGATAACTTAATATTCACCACATGACTGCATCACTACCACCTGAAAGCTCTGGAAGAAAGAGGCAAAAGCAGTACAGTATACCCAAACAATATATCTGCCTATACACTGCTCAGACAATCTTACAAATCAATTAAACAATGTGATCCGCTAATCCGCAAACCAGACATAAAGGTCAAATACACACGCTAACCAGACAAAGGTTAGAGTGCTAATCAAACATAGATGTCTAAATGATTTCACCTGGCAGTGGTAACTGGACCAAGACGCCATCAACATGGGCGTCACAATTGAGACTGCCAATGAGGTCCAACAGCTCTCGCTGCGATGTAGAAGCTGGCCTCAACACCGTCTCACTGGATATTCCTGGTACAACAAACAAACAAATCAAATACAAGATTTTTTAAATGACACAATGACAACTGTTTTTGTTCAATGATCATTTCAGGCTCATCGAGGAACTCATGGGTTTTGTGAGGTTAATAGACTTCAACATAAATTACAAGGACACGACGAGACTATGGACAAATCAACGCAACAAAATGGTTTCAATCCTCGCATCCCAGCAACACCAAACGTGCCAATCTTTTAAAAACATTTTTAAAGGAATTTTTTTAGGCGTCCGCACCAACATTGGCAGCAGCTCTCGTCTTGTTACGGACATAGGCATGGCTGGCTGGGTTATCTCCAACCAAAACTACGCTCAAGTGAGGACGCCTGTTTCCAGCAGAAACCCACTTCTCCACATCGTGTCGCACTTCCCGGCGTACATCCCGGGCAAGCTTCACACCTGATATCACCACCGCTTGGTGTCTGCGCAACACACGGAATAACAAAACGGTTACTTAAACACCACTTTCAAGACGCATAACAACAGGATGGCACACTCTAATGGAGCAAGAAAAACTCTCACCATATGAGTGCGGATTTGAAATTCACTAAAGAAATTCTCGTAGTTGGATCCGGATTCAGATCTTCACCAAAATCGAATCAATTCTTCCTCGTCACACACCTAACCTGTCCACCAGGTTTCCTCCGAATCCATCGATAACTTTTAGAGATATCGTGCTATATACTAGTTTAGCCCTATCTCTCAATGATGAAGAATCACTTCAAAAAATTATCAGATCCGGATCTGGATCTGGATTCGGATCTTCACCAAAATTGAATCAGTTCTTCCGAGTCACACACCCAACGTGTCCACCAAGTTTCATCCGAATCCATCCACAACTCTTTTGAGATATCCTGCAGACAAACAGAAATGGGTGAAAACACAACCTCCTTCACCTTCGGTGACGGAGCTAATAAATCACACAATTAGTAGAGAGTGGGTAGGGAGGCTTTCACAAATGTTCGCTCACTGACACCGACACCCACTTGAACCCACTAACTTTGTGGGGCAGCAAGGCACAGATTGAGTCCCATAACAGCAAATGCTGCACGACTTGTCGGCAACAAGCGTCCTCTCCCACAGGAAAACATTGTCTCTGCCCTGCTGAGCACCGGTGAGGAGGTGCTGGTGCAGTCGGGTGAGATAAATAAACCACAAAAAGGCTTTTCCGACCCTGAATACGGCATGACCCTGGCTGGCATCATGGGGCATGTGCAAGCCGCCGCGTCACCTCCAAACTAGGATGGCTTCCTCGGGGCTCCTGAGGTCTTTATTCTTTCATTCATTTCGTATGCAGACTGTGGCTTACTTGCATCATTTTGGGAGAGTGACTGTACCACCGATGCAGTTCCCCCTGCAGGTTAGAGCAGGAATTTGTAATCCGTTCAGAGTGCTGAGGATACCTCACGTATTCTTGGTGGGTGGTGGTGGTCGTATGGCAGCTTAGCTGCCAGGGTAGCTATCATTTCTTGAAGTGCCCCCTCTGTGTCGCTGATGCAGTGCCCCTCTACCAGTACACACACTGGAACTGGTACTCATTTCGCCGACCTCGGAAAGATGACAGGCTGAGTCAACCCCTTGGTGTATTAATTCAACGGCCGACGGGGCTTGAACTCAGGACCCGAGGATCCCAAGCCGCCACCCTAACCACCCTAACCACCGAGCCAACACCAGGCTATGTATTCGTGGTGAAACTCCACTAACCTGAAGCTGGTAGAGAGGACGTCCAGCACAGCATCCATCGGAGGGACAGGACACATATTGATGTCTCATCCTGGTTACAAGACACCAGGATGGCAGTTTTCACCTGGGTCAGGATTCAAACCCAAAAGCTTGACGACTGCAAGAGATTTCAGTCCATACCGAGACTGGCACGAGGGGACGACGAGGTCCATCAAAGGCTGCGCTATTGTTACCAACCTGTGGTCGTTTGTTTGTTCTCTCATCCACGGGATTCCAATTCGAACCACCGACCTCGCAGACTCGGAGCAGACGCTCGAACGGTGAACAACTAGACCTTCATGATCTGCACCGAGGCTCGTGGACCCCAAACTGACGTCCATCAGGTTTTTCCAGAATTTTGAGACAGAACTGAACTTACGTCGATTAAAGCTCAATGAAACAACCGGTCGTCTCACACCTGAGTTGTTTTATTATTTTTAAAATGACCACAAAAGGACATGTACACGCTGTACCGACAACTTTCATCTACCGATATATTTGTACATTTCTTGACATTTTCTGAGTGAACTCGGTCAGTGTGGTGACGTCGCGACGGACGCGCCATGCGCCGCTGATTCCGGGAGAGCGACGATTTCATCAGCCGAGTCGCTGAGGAAATCTCGCACGAACGGGCGCGAAACCGAACGGCGGGAGGAGCCGGGTTTCCCATGGCGACTCCGGCTCACCTCCTCACGGACGAGGAGAAAATCCGCACCGAGACACCGAAGGAATGTCGCAGGAGGGAAGGCGCCGCGATTCGCCACCACATCGCCATGAATCGTACAACACGCGGAGCTCTCTCTCTCTCACCACACAGCCAGCTGTATCTCCGGTGAGGCACTCGCTCCTCCCAATCCTTCCCTCGCTCCTCCCAATCCTTCCCTCGCTCCTCCCAATCCTTCCCTCGCTCCTCCCAATCCTTCCCTCGCTCCTCCCAGTCCTTCCCTCGCTCCTCCCAGTCCTTCCCTCGCTCCTCCCAATCCTTCCCTCGCTCCTCCCTGTCCTCCCTCGCTCCTCCCAATCCTTCCCTCGCTCCTCCCAGTCCTTCCCTCGCTCCTCCCAGTCCTTCCCTCGCTCCTCCCAGTCCTTCCCTCGCTCCTCCCAATCCTTCCCTCGCTCCTCCCTGTCCTCCCTCGCTCCTCCCAATCCTTCCCTCGCTCCTCCCAGTCCTTCCCTCGCTCCTCCCAGTCCTTCCCTCGCTCCTCCCAGTCCTTCCCTCGCTCCTCCCAGTCCTTCCCTCGCTCCTCCCAGTCCTTCCCTCGCTCCTCCCAGTCCTTCCCTCGCTCCTCCTAATAGCGTTCCTTATCTCACTACTCAACCACCCTGGCCTCTTTCTGCTTCTGGTTTTACACCTGATTGGAATGTACTTACTCTGCACTCTACACATTTGGTCCTTAAAGTATTCCCATTTCTCTGATGCTGATTGCTCTAGTGTTAGCTTCTCCCAATCTACATCACCCAACTCTCCTCATACCCTCAAGGTTTGCCTTCCTGAAATCTAATAGCCTTACCCTATTATCCTGAATTCTAACCCTCAACAGAATCTTTGCACACACAATGTTATGGTCATTTGCTCCGAAATGCTCCCTTACCTCCACCTCCTCCACCATATTGGGATCGTTACTTAAAAGCAGGTCCAACACTGCATTCCCCCTCGTTATCTACAAACTGGGTTAAAAAGCAATCTTGGAATAAAACGAGGAAATTCTCATCCGCTCTGCCCTTTCCCTGTTCCTGGACCCAATCTATACCTAGCAAGTTAAAATCCCCCATAATCAATACTTCATGCCCTTTACCACATGCCCTTTTGAATTCTTCACGTACTCCTCCTTCCTCCTCTTCCTTCATACCCGGAGCCTTCTAAAAGCATCCTACCAGTATCTTACTGTATTTACAATATCTAATCTCAACCCACACAGAATCCTCAACATTTATTCCTTCCTTAATGTCACCCCTTTCTCTTGATGCAATGCTGTCCTTTACCCAGATTGCTACTCCTCCTCCTATTCTCTCCTTCCTATCACACCGATACACCTTGTAGCCTTCTAATCCTGTCCTCCAGTTACTCTCCTCCTTAAACCATGTCCTACTCACTGCAACTATATCGTACTCCTCGCTATCTACTTTGGCTTCAAGCTCTTCAGTCTTATTATTTAAACTTCTGGCATTGTTATAGAATATGTTTAACTTTTCCCTTCCTGAAATTCTATTTTCGTGTCTGGCCTTACTCATCCCAATTAAATCATCCGTTTCTTCCTTCATATCTTCTCCACCCTCCGCTGACCGAAAAAAGCCTGAATTCCTTCCTCAATTCCAACTGCAAACCTTGCTGCCCCCTTTCTATTTAACACAAGGCCATCATTCTGGAAACACTCCCTTTGTCCCAAAATGATTCCCACTGCTTCTTAAATGTAAAACCTTCCTCCATAAACCATTCTTTCAGCCGTTGGTTGACATCTATTGATCTGCTCATAATTTCCTAATATTGTTTCCTAATCTCGGGAGAATCTCGGGAGAGAACAACCCTTCGCTTTCAGCCGCTTACCCAATATCCTGTATATATATATATATATTGTTGTGGTTACCAAATTCCCAAACCACCATTCAGGTCCCTTAGGTGAGGTATCTCGGTAAGTGCATGTGTAGTTAGGCCCAAACCCGTTGTCTAGTGGGAATACATGTCATTTATACATGCTGCGACTCTTCAGGATAGCCGTTTTTCTTTTACTATCTTTATTTTGGACCAACCGCCATGATTACCACCACAACCACAACATCAACCACCAACCACAACACCGCTTCACCACAACCGCCACGACCTTCACGTCACACCTCGCAACCATAGCATCGCCACCGTTCTTGCCCCGCTGTGGGTACCGGTGTTGGACTCGTGCAGGGCGCACGTTGAACAGCGTGTACAAAATCACGGATTTTGTGCTTCAAAAACGGATCAAAAACGACACGCCCACTTTTTGCCGTCCAATCGGTGAGCGAGGGGCGATTTGGCCCCGCCTCCAGGACGATCGATATATGCAAATTTGTGGATCAAAAAGCCTTCACGCCCACTTTTTCTCGGGCCAATGGGGAGCGAGGTGAAAGGTCAAAGGGAGGGGGTCAAAGGCGAAGCTACGGGGGGATAAAAGGACCGTGTTCGTCAGTCAGAGCAGTGTGGAAGTCTGGAGCCCGAAGCCTGCAGTAGCTGGAGAAGCTGAAGAGAGTCGAACGAGGAGAGCCCAAAGAAGAGTCCAGGGTGGAGAGTCCAGAGGCGGAGAGGCGGCAGCGGCGAAGGCAGACGAGGGGGTGCTCGCGATGGTGCCGGGAGCTGCACGCCCGAGGAAGGCCGGCAGCGCGACCTGGCCGAGGTGGAGACGCACACCAGGGATAATAAAGATCCTCTATACCCCGAGCATCAGCAACCCCCTCCTGTTTCCCCCCGCGCTGAGATAGTGCGACCAAGGGGGCCCCTTTCCCACCCCCTGCCAGACACTGTCCGCGAGGTCCGCGGGTTGGGGCGCCATCGCCGCTCCTCGTCTCATCACCAGACGGGTAGGCGCGACCCGGTCTCGGCCTCAGGCCCGCCTCATCCTTGAGGGTATTCTTTTCCTTGGTTTTGGGTATGTGTTGTCGGCGCCGTCTGTGAAGTAGAATTGTATAAGTGTTGCCATGTGCTCGGTAGTCGGTATTAGCTCTGCATTGTTTTCGCTTTTATATTTGCTTTTTGTGTAAATGGAATTGTGTTTTTTTCTGTGTGCTTTTGGTGGAATTGAATGTGTGCTTCCCGTGTGCCGCGAATAAATGTGCTTTATTATTGAACTGTTCTCCCGCTTCGCTTCGTCTTTTTCTCCCATTGAATCCCCATCTTGCTTCACGTAAAGGGTTGGTAGTGGGCTGAATACGCCCGATAATTAATCGAACCGTCGAGGTCGACGATAACACCGCTCGGTTATTCTGATAGTACGGAACGGGTCGCTTAAGTGGCCCGTGTCCGAAGTCGACCTGCGGCGAGGTGCGATCGCCCGGTCTACCCTCCGCGTGGGTACTTAGGTAGGTCGAATTTGGCGAGCAACCCTATCCCACACGGGGGCTGATTGGCTCGATCGCGGTGAGACCGAAAGGTCCACCCGTGACTGGTTCCCGGCGTTAGTCCGAGAGGGTCACGACTGGATTGTCCGTCCGGTGGGCGACGTGCCGCGATTCGAGTTACGTGGCCGTCAGCACGCCGGCGGGCGCGAATACCGCAACAATATATATATATATATATATATATATATATATATATATATATATATATTTCAAAACCTCAGAGGAAACTTTCCCTGCATCATTTGCACCGAGGTGTACCATAACCAACTTCTTCCTACCTTGACCCGATACAATATTGTTTACCCTTCCTTCAGTGTCCCTAACTCCTGCTCCTTCAAAACTACACAGAATTCTGTCTACAATTTTTCCTACAGGATGAAGAATCCACATATTTAATATTTTTTAAATTATCTATGTGTTCCTTCAACCTCGTAATAACCATCCTCAAGTGGGCTATTTCCTCACACTTCGTACAACAGTAAGAACCCTGTGTTTCCCCTGTTGTTGACACAGAGATGCCAACTTTTGGAAATCAGAATTAGGGAGGATTCGCAACCGACACCAAATAATGTGAGCGAAGCGCACATCTCGAGCGCGGAGCGCTCGACCCTTGCGGCGGGGTCCAGGGCCCGCCTTAGGGCCCTGGAAGCTCTGGGGTTCTAGACGCTCTCTAGTGCCCTCTGAGCCCTATTTTGGAGCATTTAACATGTTAAGAATTCCCACTTTTTGAACAAAAAAAGGGGAAAATTGTGCACTTTTTAATGTTACATGTATGTTAATATTAGTAAGTTAGGGGACAATCAAAGATTAACAAAAAGCACAAAAGAAGCAATATTTTTCTTACCTTACTGGCTGGTACTACTGCTGCTTGCTTTTTCCATGGCAGCTTTGCTGAGTGACAGCTGTGTGGCTCTTTTAGCCCTTCTGATTATGTCTTTGCTGTATTCTCTCTGGTAGCAAGGGGTGCTATGAGCTAGTTTTTCAATTTAGAGAGCTTCCAGGGTTTTGACACTCAAATTGGGACGAAATTCAGTATGATTCTTCCGTACAAGACTGAGTGCCCGCTCACATGATGCGTTCGAATGAGGAATGACCAAGATTCCCTTCATCACTTTGCTCAAATTAGGATACTTCTTGGCACCAGTGCAGGGATCTGTGAGCTGTGAAATCCGATGCCACTGCTCATCCACTCTCACTGTCTCAGTTGCAATTGTAGCTATGGAGGCGTCTGCCTGGTAGTGAGCGAATTCACTCTCAAGACTGTCTATGTCACTATCACCGCCACTGAACAGACAGGGGAATTTCTTGATGAAAAACTCCACACAGTCAAACCCCACTTCTTGGTGTAGCTTAACATCCAGCACCTGAGCATGCTTGGCTAATTCATCATCTAGCGGCCAGGTTTTGAAGATGTAATTGCAGGCTTTCACATAATATGAGCGAACTGCACTGAAGAAACCTTGGATGTCTGACTCACTCAGAGTGAAGGTGGATTTCTTGAGACTCCTTTGTTCCCTTATATACAGTTTGGCATCGTTCCCAATCATGAGGTCCTCATCATTCTTCTGATGATTTCTGTCAGAGAAGGGTACATTTACCAGAGCAACCGATGACACCGATGGTTTCAAAAACCGTACGAAGATATCTTTCAGAAGACCATTCAATTCTCCGTGCAGGAGATGAATACAGGGTTCGTCTCTTTGGAGCAGAAGATTCCCCTTCTCAAAAAGCTTGTTAGCATATCGAAGGAAGAAACAATAGAGTTTTGTTTGTGGAGACAAGAACATCCTGTTGACACGTTTTTCTCTAGATTCCTGCACAGTGTTTGAGGAAGATGCGCTTTTAGTTGTAGAACTCGTAGTACACTTAGCCGCAGGGCGATCACACTTGCGTTTACTGCCAGCAGAAGAGGTCAGACTCGTAGTACCAGATCCAATTTTACGTTTGAGGAGAGAGCTTGAGGTAGGTGCAGCCAAGGAAGAAGACCTCTGATTCGAAGGTTTTGCTGAGCTTCTATCAAGTGATTTGGCAAAAGCAGAACTTAACTTGGGTCCTTCTTTGCCTGTAGATGGGACTATCACAGTCTTTCTCGACTCTGAAGGGATCTGCTTTGTAGATGAACGTGATGAAGGGCCGGTGATGCTACCTGCTCTCAGCATTGGTTTTGGTGCTGTCCCTGCTGTCTTCTTCGCAGCAGATACTGCAGTGGTAGTGGTGAATGCTGCTCCACTAGTGCTTGATCCTGCAGTGCCAGTACTGGCAGTAGATACAGTGCCGTCCTTCTTGCTCGTTGTTAGAGTCTTGGCTACAGTTGGTTGCATTTTTCTTCGTACTTCTTCTTTGAAGAAGAGGCGAAGTGGCTCCCACTGTTCAATCAGCCTGTCTAGGCACTGACCAAGGGACAGCCACCTTGTTGCGACATGCTTCAGAATCTTGTGTGTCGGGGCATCACAGAGTTCTTGCAGTGCTTTCACTCCTTTGACGCGTTTACTACTTTTGTCCAAGTAGTAGTAAATATCGATGAGAAAGTCATCTAATTCAATGGGTAAGGCCTGAGCCGCCTTCTTGGCCGTATTGTGCATCATATGGCAAGGGCATCCCATGATGTAGCACTCTGGATTTTGTTTGTGGATATAAGCAGCGACTCCTTTGTGCTTGCCCACCATGACAGAGGCATTGTCAGCACAAAAGGAAACACAATTTCCCCACGGAATTTTCCTGTCACTGAACTCATGATCAAGCAGTTTGAAAATGTTTTCTCCAGTGGAATCTTGTTTGCACGCAGGCAAACTTAGCAAACCTTGCTTCACAATCCCAGCACTGTTGTCATAGTACGAAATCAGGACAGGATATAGCTGGGCCTCACCACTGTCATTGCTACCGTCTGTAGCTAGGCTAAATGGAGCTAGTCTAGCAATATCGGCAATAGATGAAGCAGTAACATTTGACAAATCACCAATTATTGCTGAAGTTTTTGTTCTTGCACATCCATACTTTGAAGCAACTTTTGAATCTGGAAACATCTTTTGAAATAGAGGTCCAGCATGATCTGAGACTGATATGGGCAAGTTATGTTCCACAATAAATCCACTAAAGAGAAGTTCCGCTCGGGTAACATCCTCTTCCTCGCTTGTCCCTTGTTTGGTGAAATAATTCAGAAGTGTACCGGTACTCGTGCTCGAAGATCTCTCCTTTGCAATGTCCGTGTGCCGTTTGCTTCCAACGTGCTTCCGAATATCATCGCGACCTCCGTGCTCAACTGAAATATCAACGCTGCATACTGTACAATACGCATGATGAATTCCTCTTTCAGACTTTCGAATACACGGGTATTGGAGACTGTATTCGGTCTTGTACTTCTGAGACCATTTCTTGGTCTTCGTAAGCTTCTTTTCTGCCATTTCGTAATCAACATCGAGGGCTTGAAGCATCGGTAACTTCGAAGTCGATGTTCCACAGCTGCAGCGCGACTCGTAGAACTCTAGCGGCTGTTAAACACCGCACGGTGGTCGCGACCGCCGGGCTGGTACGGGCCCAGCTGCATGCAGTGAGCGTATCGCATGCATATACACTGTGCATACATACCGCATGCACTGTATTGCACACATACCGCATGCACTGTATTGCACACATACCGCATGCACTAAATCTCAGTGCATGATCGCATAAGCGAGATCCAGACCCAATGTTTCGCTGCTCCTCATTTGAATTTGCAATTTTTTACGTACAATTTGGTAGCAGCGAACGTTATGGAGTTACCACATGCTATACGTAGCAGACGATGCTTTTCATTCAATTCTCATACTAGTACATTCTGATTAGTGAACAGTGCAAAAATATCAAAATTTCGGGAGGATAAGGATAGTGATCGTAAGGGCGGGAGTTTGGGTGAATTTTCGGAAGCCTCCCGATGAAATCGGGAGGGTTGGCATCTGTGTTGACATGGCCCACATTGAGCAACTATCACATTTTAAGAACTCTCCTCACTGGAGGAGATGGCAGCTGGAGAAGATAGGCATGATAGTAAACATGTAGAATATCATGCCTATCTGCTCTGCCAACACGAGTCCATATCATTGATGATTGATGTACAACGTGGGAGCCATTCTTCACAAGAACAGCCACATTGCTGAACCAACCAGGGTCATTCCGTGCCAACTCACCTCAGGGTCCCCAGGTCACCTCCTCAGATTTTGCTGGAAAAATTCTTAAATGTAGATCTATATGGCTCTGCCCACCATGCAAAAAGATTAGCTTTGAATTCCTCGTAGTTTAAAAAATATCTATCTCTAGAGACCTTTGAAATTTGGCCCTAAAAATGCCAAATGTGAAAAACGCATTTTTTTCCAACTTCAGGGGCTTGTAATTTTATAATGGACTCCTCTAGAAAGTTAATATTGCAAATATTTACTAATTGGCACCCAAATATTTAAATTATGGCATCAGATAGCTTTTGGGATGCATATTTCTCACTCTATAGGAAGCTAAAATGGCTTTTTTTGCCAAAACGAGCTAAAATAAGGTGAAACTATAGAAGCCCTCCTGAAAATATGGAACAACTTAGAATATTTTCCTCATAACACAGTGATTATAGGGTCATTATCATACATAGATACATTTTTGCTGGGATAATAGAGTTCGGTGATGAATTATAAAAGTTTTAACATAAGCCCTTGCCTCCGAGGGCTCTAAAATGGACCAATTTTGTCCCCTGGTTTGACCATGTGACTCGCGGTTTAGGATCTTCATTTTTTTTTTCAAAAGATTGCCTCATATAAGATGTGTCTACTGACTGAATGAATAATTTTATCTCATGCCTGTGGCTTCATAGTAAAATAAATTTTTATTTAGATGCACGTTTTTTATAATTATTCACTTTTTTCATATTCAGAAGTTTTTAAATCTTAAATGGAACTATCCAGGAAAGAGTTACTGCAGAATTTTATAAACTGGTATACAAAATTTCAGATTGTGGCATCAGAATGTCTCTAGAAAGCACATACTCCTAGTTTTAGGAAGCCAAATATGGCAATTTGGCACACTTGGTCCAAAACAAGGTGAACTTGCAGAGGTGTGCATGAGGCTAAATTATGCTTCTTATTAGACATTAGTGATAAGGATGTTATTTATTCATAAATACATGCTAATGATTGCTTTCGTAAGTGATTGCAAATTATATATTAGAACAAATTTGATTCGTTGAGTAGCAGCGTTTTTATTTACAGATATACAGAGACAATGAATATGAGTAATTTTTATACCTTAGAAAACTCTTTAATGACCTTTCATCTTTTTATGACATTCATTATCATGATTATCTAGCACTCAGAGGCACAGAATTTTACATCTGAGAAAACAGGTCTTGAACATGCTTAAAGTCATGCTGTGACAGTTGGTACTGACATCCACCAGATTTTATGTCAGGGGCCTCAACCACACAAAGAATGTCGAGTAATGGCACCCAGCAGTGATCTTTCTTTTTTTCTGGAGGCCATGAGAATATTCACCATTTTTGGTCAAAGTGGCATTTTCAACTTCCTACAGATAGAAACGTATGCATTTATCAGGCATTCTGATAACAGATCCTTAAATTTCAAATGCCAGTTTATAAATATCTGCAGTATCACTTTGCTAGATTGTTCAGTTTCAGATTTATAAGCTCATGAATATGAAAAAAAGTGAATAATTATAAAAAAAGTGCATGTAAATAAAAAGTTATTTTAATATGAAGCCATGGGCATAAGGTAAAATTATTCGGTCAGTAGACACATCTTATATGAGGCAATCTTTAGGAAAAAAAAATGAAGATCCTAAACCCCGAGCCACTTGGTCCAACCAGGGGACAAAATTGGTCCATTTTAGAGCACTCGGAGGCAAGGGCTTATGTTAAAACTTTTATAATTCATCACCTAACTGTATTATCCCAACAAAAATGTATCTATGGATAGATAATGACCCTATAATCACTGTGTTATGAGGAAAAAAATTCTAAATTGTTCCATATTTTCAGGAGGGCTACTATAGTTTCACCTTATTTTAGCTCGTTTTGGCCCAAAAAGCAATTTTTAGCTTCCTATAGAGTGAGAAATATGCATCCCAGAGGCTATCTGATGCCATAATTGAAAATTTTAGATGCCAATTAATAAATATTTGCAATATTAACTTTCTAGAGGAGTCCATTATAAAATTATAAGCCCCTGAAGTTGAAAAGAAAAAATGCGTTTTTCACATTTGGCATTTTTAAGGCCAAATTTCAAAGGTCTCTGGAGATAGATATTTTTTAAACTATGAGGAATTGAAAGCTAATCTTTTGCATGGTGGGCAGAGCCATATAGATCTACATTTAAGAATTTTTCCAGCAAAATCTGAGGAGGTGACCTGTGGAGGTTTTTGAAATTTAGGTGAGTTGGCACGGAATGACCCACCACCCAGACTTCAACGAGGTGTGAGCATCCAAACTTTAGCCTGCCTTCACGTCTTCTAGGGTGTAAAGACTTTTTTGTAAACACAAGATAATTCACTTCTTATTGTTATTATTTTTCTTTCAGCCGTTTCCATTTTTACAAGGGGTCACCACAATGCTGGATGGTCACCCTTCTCCATCTCCTCCTGTCAATCACTCATTCTTCTTCCAATCCCACAATTTCTAAATCTCTTGCTGCTGCATCCTTCCATCTGGTTTTCAGCCTTTCTCTTCTCCTTCTTCCTGGCAATCCCATTTCCATCACTCACCTCACCACACGCCATTTATCTCTCCTCGTCACATGACCATACCCATTCAACTTCGACACTGTCACAATCTTCACTGACCCCCTTATGTGCTGGTTCCTAATCTTGTCCCTTCTTGTCACTCCACACATCCATCTTATCATCCGCATCTCATTTCCATCCAGTTTCTGTTCGTCTTTCTTTAATTTTGCCAAGTTTCAGCACTATATAACAAAGTCAGTGTCACAAATGTCTTGTAAATTCTTCCTTTCAGTTTCAGCGGTCCTTTTCCATCGCACACTGATCTGCATACCCCTGTTACACCACCTTTCTCCATTTTCAAGATAGTCAAATTATAAGCCCGGTGTTGGCCAAATGGTTAAGGTGACTGGCTTAAGATCTTCTAGCGTCTTGAGTTCGAGCCCCTGTTTTTCCATTGAATTAACACCAGGTGGGGTTGACTCACCCTATAATACTCTGAGGTCGGCGAAATGAGTACCAGTGTACTGGTCATAGAGGGCACTACATGAACGGCATAGGCACACCCCCAGCGAATGATGCAACCAACAGCCACAGGCTGCACACGATAGCTAGCTAGTCATATATTATCATCATCCCCACCACGTAGCTCAATGTCACCTGCAAACACTATTGATCATGGCACTTCCTGTCTCACTTGCTCAGTTAGAGCATCCATGACAATCAGGAGGTCCAGGGTTCAGGTTAAGCTAGCTGGCCAATCCTTGGCGCAATCCAACTTTAACTTCAAAACTCTCACTCTCTCCCACACTGCTTCTTAATCTTGTCTGGCACTCTTCATACATGTCCTCCATAGTCGTACATAACCTCTTGGAGACTCTACAAATTTGTGCACATCTCCAAACCTCCTCCCGAGGCACCTGGTCATAAACCTCCTCAATGTCAACGATCAGGGCAATCGGAAGAGTGCATACCTCCGCCACATAATGCTTGATACAGGAGAACATATCAGGCCCAATACATTTTTGAACAAGAAAAAGAGCAATCATAGATTGTAGAACCATGCCAGGACTTCTTTTAAGTGGTGTATTTATTTTTTTTTTTTAGGTTTGAGGATAAATCCAATATCGCTGCCAAACCATGTGTCCGATCAAGTTGAAATTTAAAACATGTATTCCCCATATCTACGAGATCATAAATGTGAAGTTTCATATTGATTGATTAAGCGGTTCAAGAGAAAACATTATTTAATATTTTCTTCAATCCAATATGGCTGCCAAACCATGTGACCTATCAATTATTCCTTAACACACTTGTACAACCATGGCTTGGGGAACATTTGTGTGAAATTTCCCCTTGATTTGTCAAGCCGTTCTGGAAAAGAAGATTTTTATAGGTTTGAGGGTAAATCCAATATGGCTACCAAACCATGTGACCAATGACATCATATGTGTGAACTTTTTCTTTCTCATGGACAGGCGGTCATACGGGTAAAGTTTCGCCTCGATCTGTTCAGCCACTTCAGAGAAGAAGATTTTTGAAGGTTTAAAAAAAAACAAAACAATATGGCGGCTGAATCACGTGACCAATGACATCATGAAATCTTTTTCTGTGGACCATTTTATCCCAAGATGACCCTCAAAATTTTTCATACTGATCAGGTGTGGCGTTCTACATCTCCAATTATGAGGTCGTAACGAGGGCACCAATGACATCATTAAAAAAAATCTCTTATTCCCCATGAGGAGTACTTGCCATGTGCCAAGTTTTAATTTTTTTTCTGGGTGCGGTTTCAGAGATACAGAGGTCCAAAGTTTTTCCATTTTTCCAATATGGCTGCCACACCACATTATATATCACGTCATAATTATCATTATAACATTCCACATGAGTAGTCGCACCAATTGCGAAAAATTCGTCTCAATCCGACAAGTGGTTGCGGAGAAAAACATGAAAATTCTGTGCAGACAAACAGATAGACAAACAAACAAACAAGCAGTCATAGACTGGTACTTACGAAATCGTCAACTTGACCTCTGACCTTGTCTAATAAAAGCTGTCTCTAGAGAAGGTAGCGACACAAACCAGAAGTTTATACGATGATTCTGAACCAAACCATCAAAAATCGAATGTTTGACCTCACTGTTGCCTTGACCTTTGACCGATTTTGACCAAAATGTAATCAGCACTAGCCATCGCCCTCCTGAATCACGTGGTGGAATTTGACATTAGTAGCTTCTTCCGTTCTCGAGTTATCGTGCCTACAAACAAACAAACACACACAAACAAACTCACAAACAGATGATGGAAGTCATCAATATACTTACGAAATCTTTAGATTTCGTAAGTAACAAACTGAACCAAATGCAATGCTCTCTCCTTTGGCGAAAGTAACTAGAAGGGCACTCGTTGGAGCACATACCTCCGTTACATAATGCTGATCCACGAGAACATAGCGGGCTCAATACATTTTTTAAACATCATGCTATACAGTACTATATTGTTTTTAGAAATATCTCTCAATGGTGAAGAATCACTTTAAAAAATAAATAATTCTCGTATCCAGATCCGGATTCGGATCTTCACCAAAACCTCAAGTTTTCCTTGCGACAAACCCAACCTGTTCACCAAGTTTCGTCCGAATCCATCCACAACTTTTTGACATATCCTGTACACAAACAGACAAACGAACAAACAAACAAGAAGAAGACGTTGTGCAGAGCACGATACTTTCAAAATCCATAAAACAAATTTGACCTCAAAAATAATTGGTGGTTGAATTCAATGACCAAATATGCAAATCCTCTTCAAATTTCAAGTCAATCATATGAAAAGTGACAATTTTAGAAATTCGGCCTATGTTCACCTTTTGGCCTATGTTGACTTCAGAAATAATTGGCTGGTTGAATTCAGTTAGCTGATTTGAAAATCCTCTTCAAATTTCAAGTCAATCTGATGAAAATTGAGGATTTTAGAAATCTCACGTAAGTTGTCAACCTTTGGCCTTTGTTGACCTCAAAAAGAATTGGCTCGTTGAATTCAATGACCTGAAATAGGAATCCTCTTCAAATTTCAAGTCAATCGGATGAAAATTGACAATTTTAGAAATCCCACCTTAGTTGTTGACCTTTTGACCTCAAAAACAATCGGCTTCATCCTTATGACAAACTCTACCACGTGGTGAAGTTTCGTGAAGATCGGTTTGAAATTGCGACCTGCAGGCGACAAGCAGACAAACAGACAAAAAGACAAAAACGATTAACCGTTTTTGCAAGTAACAAACAGACAGAAAAGAGGGGAAAAACACAACGACCTTCCATTTTCGGTGGTGGAGGTAATGAAAACAAACTTTATGTTGCCTTGTCCTTCCCAGTATTTCTCCATCACTTGTCTCAATAAAGGTCATCCGTGGTGTTTCTTCAAGGGATGAATCCGAATGGACATCCATTTTTCTCAATCTCTGATCTATAACTCTCTCCCATACCTTACCTTGAAGGTATGTGGTAGCAGTTTAATTCATCGGTACTTTTTGCACTCTTGGATGTCCCCTTTCCTTGAAATCGTGGTACCAGAATACTTTACCTCCATATCTTTGATATTTCCTCTCATCATAACACAAGTGAATCGTTTATTCAGGACCTGGACCCCAAATTCACCGAGGCAGGTCCATCCTTCCACTGGTACCTCATCGGGTCCCACTGTTTTACGATTTTTTTTATTCCTCTCAATGCTGTTATAATCTTTCAAATTAATGGTCGTTGTCATACCTTGATTTACAACTACCTCTTCTGTCTTTTTTTTTTCTTGCATATTTCTGAAGAAGTATTTTTTGTCCTTCTTTAGTATCAAGGCATTCATATACAGGGCCTTCAGAAAGTATTCACACCACTCCACTTTTGTCACATTTTATTGTTGCAGCCTGAATTTGAAATGGGTTCAATTTAAATGTTTTATCACTGATCGACACAAAATACCTCATGATGACAAAGTGAAAAGATGTTTTGAGAAATTTTTACAAATTAATTAATAATGAATAGTTGAAATGACTTGCGTCAACAAGTATTCAACCCCTTTGCTACGACACTCCAAATTGAGCTCAGGTTAATCCAATTTCTTTGATCCTCCTTGAGATGTTTATACAACTTGATTGGAGTCCACCTGTGGCCAATTCAATTGATTGGACATGATTTAGAAAAACACACCTTTCTATAGAAGGTCCTACAGTTGACAATGCATGTCAGAGCAGAAACTCTACAATGAAGTCCAAGGAACTGTCCATAGAAGTCCGAGATAGAACTGTGAGGAGGCCGAGATCTGGGGAAGGGGATAAAACAATTTCAATAGTGTTGAAAGTTCCCAAGAGCACAGTGAGCTCCATCATTAGGAAATGGAAAGAATATGGAACTACCTAGAATTTTCCTAGAGCTCACTGTCCGACCAAACTGAGCAACTGAGAAGGAAGGACCTTGGTCAGTGAGGTGACCAAGAACCCAATGACCACTCTGACAAAATTACAGAGTTCCTTGACTGAGATGGGAGAACCTGCTGGAAGGACAACAATATCTGCAGCACTTCATACGTCTCGGCTTCATGGGACAGTGGCCAGACGGAAGCTACTCCTGAGAAAAAGACACATGACGGCACACCTGGAGTTTGCAAAATGACACGTGAAAGACTCTGAGAACATGAAGCAAAATATTCTGTTGTCTGATGAGATGAAAATTGAACTCTTTGGCCTGAATGAAAGTCGCAATGTGTGGCAGAAACTAAACACAGCTCATCACCCATCTAACACCATCCCTATAATGAAGCATGTGGTGGCAGCATCATGCTATGGTGATGCTTTTCAGTGGCAGGGACAGGGAGACTTGCAAGGACAGAGGGAACAACGAATGGAGCTAATACAGGAAAATCCTTGAGGATAACCTGCTTCAGAGTGCAAAAGACCTAAGACTGTGGCGAAGGTTTATGTTCCAACAGGACAATGACCCCCCAGCATACAGTCAAAGCAACACTGCAATGTCTTCAGAACAAGAACATGAAAGTCCTTGAGTGGACCAGCCAAAGCCCATGCTTGAATCGCATTGAGAATCTGTGGAAAGATTTGAAGATTTGCTGTTCACCGACACTCCCCATCCAACCTGACAGAGCTTGAGTAAATCTGCAAGGAAGAAAGAGAGAAAATTCCCAAATCCAGATGTGGAAAGCTGATACACCCAAACCCAAGAAGACTCAAAGCTATAATTACTGCCAACTGCTGAACCAAACATGGCAAGAAGTCGTGCATCACCTTGATGTCCTGCCTGTGACAAACGGAGCTCACATTGAAGTGTATTGATGGTGAACACAAAAAAATTTATGAGGGTATCGTATCATTTGTGGTTCTAAATATATTAACAACCAAAGTTGTCCAGGTCTTTTTGGAACACCCTGTATTTCTTCCATGACCAGGGATCTTTCTCGAACAATCACTTTCTTTACATTCCTTTTTGTACTGTTTATCTTCTTCAAGCCCTGACTGTTTCCACTTCTTTAACACTACCTTATTTTCACGAACGGCACTTTCCATGTTTTCATTCCACCACCAAGTTGCTTTTCCAATCTTCCTCCTCTCCGATGATCTTCCACACACTTAACTAGGTTTCCTAATCCTATCTTCTGTAGTCTTCTAGTTCCTCCAGTCTTCTATGGTGTTTGTCATAATCTCTTTGATTTCTCTTTGCTGTCTTCCAATCTGCTCTCTAATTTTCTCCTTCACTTTGATATTTGGGCTTCCACCACCTAATGTTGTCTACTGTCTTCTGCTGTTTTGTTTTCTTTACCATGAGCTCTGCCATCAGCACTCCGAATAGGGTGGTTGCACCTCGTTTGGGAAGACTTTGTAATTCCTTGGTGGGCTTATGAGCAGTAGACTCAGTCACTTCGACCGAGGTTGCTGAAGGTGCACCAAAGTGTGTAATAGACCCCACACTTATCTTTCGTACTCTTTATCTCTTCTCCCCTCTTCCCAAACTGTCATTATTTCAGGTTTCTGGATCCATTTCTAGTATACAGGTGTGAAGAAATTGTTTTAAGGCATCCGAGGGCAGGATTGTTTGCGTGGAGGTCATGGGAATGTACAAGTGCTGTAGATATTTGGATATGCTTTGCTTTGCCCCTTTCAATTTCCCAACATTTTTCCCTGTTTGAATTCCCCAACTGCCATTCCTCCCTTCATTTCCCACTCAATTGATTGTGTGTAATAAATTTATGAGTGTTGATTCATGTCTTGACTTATCCTGCTTGGGTTTTTATCTGGGATAGCACTCCTCGGACGATTGGTGCAAATACATAACTGCAACGGTAGCGCATAGAGAGCGGTACATGGCGTTGGTTCGTTCGGCCAATTAAGTAGCCGCCACAGTTCCCCATATGCTTCATTCATCTCACAGGTACGGTAAAACGCCCCTAGGCGCAAAGGTCCAGACAGAGGTGAGTTATGTCGAGTCCGTGGTCAGGGTTCGGAGTTATTCGCACGTGCAGCCATCACAATAGTGTTTCCTAACCATTATGTAATTCAACTGCCTCTCTACCACCACTATTGCTATAAGGTGGTTCCTTCCTTTTTGATACCAAGTGTTGAGTATTACCAATCGGTGACACAGTGAAGTCCAAGATCTTGATTCCTTCATTTACTCCTCCAAGAACTAATCCACGATGGATATCCTCGTATTGCACTCTTTCTCTCCCCACATCCTCATTTCAGTAACCTGCCACCACTAATCTGTCACTACTTGGTATTGCTTGCATTACATCGTCCATCTGTTCCTGGAATTCTTCTTTCTCATCAGGTCAACAATTAATCTGCAGTACATAACAACTGACAATGTTCCACATTTCAACCCTCCCGATTTGTGGCTTTGTTTTTTAATGAGTCTATCACTAATTGTCTACTGCCAGAACCTTGTTCTTCATTTCTTCTCATTGTTCTCCGACATAATCTACTAAATCTGGAAATCTGGATATAAAGTATCCAACATATCGACATACCCAAATTTCAGGACAAACTTTGACGCCAATGGTTTGGCTATGACAACCCACAAAGCACAATAACTCAACCGATCTGAACATGGCTGTTTTTTGTTTGTTTGTTTGTTTGTAAGCTGTTGCGAAACTAAGCTCTACCTCTGATGGAACGAGGTGCTGGAGCAGCGCTCCGGTGCACTCCAGCAGCACTACACCCATCATCAGTGTTCAATTAACTATCCATCAATTAACATTTATCCATTAAATCCAGTTTTTCAATATCTTTCCCATGCTTTTCCTCAATTAAGCCTTCTTGTACCTCCTCCTAAACCTCATCTTCCTTATTACATCTAGTCGAAGTTAGAGTGTACGAGGTGCAGTGGGACGCCAGAAGCATGTGAGCCAGCATCTACTCCGCTTTATTGCGCGATCAGAAGCACACTCTTGCCACCCCTAGCGGGCGAGGCATGATATACGAAAACCCAATCACGTGACACAGCACACTCCTCCCCTCGTAAAATGACCCGTCACACAATGAACGGACCATCACAACATGACCATCTGAAACCCATCAACACTCGTAATCCTCCAAGTACCGCGGCCGCACCCTGACCCGCCTCGGACGGGCAGCGCCACCAGACAGCCCAGGCTCAGACGCCTCCCGGCTCGGTCGAGGTGACACCCTCGCCGGACTCGCACTTTCCGCAACACCAGCCACCCCCGACCGCCCAGCCTGCTCGACGTCCGCGGGTAGGACGGCATCAGGCGAAGACCCCCTTGGCGCCGGCCCAGCCAGCCCCGGCGATACAACGTCAGGTGCCGGCGATACTACCGGTGGGGGTCCCGCATCATTCGGCTTGGGGAGGTGTGGGGGGGCGGTGACGCTGAACAGCGATCATGCATTTGGTCCACGTGCCGCTTCCACACATCCCCACCATCAGTCCGCACCATGCAATGCGCCGGCCCCAGCACCACAGAGACCACCGCCGGCACCCATTTGGAACCGTGGAAATAATCGCGCACCATTACCCGCTGCCCCACCTCGAAGCTGCGCAGCCGCGTCGGACGCGACATTGCCCCACTCCCCGACCCTCCAGGTCGCAGCAAATCCAGCCTGGACCGCAAAGCCCGTCCATAGAGACGAATGGCAGGCGAATCACCCGTGACGGGATGAACCGCGTTCCTGTAATGGAGCAAAAAGACATCGACCACCGTCTGCACAGCTTCAACATTTTCACAAACGACTCAGCTTGGCCATTCGTCTCAGGGTGATACGGTGCGGACCTTAGATGTCGAATACCATTCTGGCGCATAAACTCATCAAATACACCCGCGATGAACTGCGGACCATTATCAGAGACCAGGATCTCCGGCAACCCTTTATTAGCAAAGATCGTCCGCAGCTTCTCTACTGTAATGTTTGCTGAAGTATGCTGCATTACTACAACCTCCGACCATTTAGAGAATGCATCGATCACAATCAAAAACATCTTGCCATTAACCGGTCCCGCAAAATCTACATGGACCCTCTGCCAAGCTCGGTCTGGCACAGGCCAGAGACCCGAAGCTCGACGCGGGTTATCAGCATCTGTCTGGCACATGGCGCAACGCTTAACCAACTGCTCAATGTCTTTGTCCAACCCCGGCCACCACAACAGGCTACGAGCAAGACTCTTGGTCTTCACGATGCCAAGGTGACTGACATGCAGTTCTTCCAAACACCGCTGCCTGAACCTCGGTGGAATCACCGTCCTCATTCCCCACATTACGCACCGTTGGACCAACGACAGCTCCGCTGCGCGTGACGTGAAAGGTTGAAATGCCGGTTTTGAAGGCAGATCGCTCCAATTCCCCGTAGAAATCGCCTGGACGACACGGGCAAGCACCGGATCACGAGCTGATTCCACCGCGACCTGCCTGGCCGTGACCGGCCCGCTTTGGACCTGGCCCAGCGCGAACACATCGACCCGGTCGCCCAACTCAGACGCAGCTGGACCCTCCGCACACGGCAAGCGTGAGAGCCCGTCGCAGTTAGCATGCTTCTCGGTGCTTCGGAACTGAATATCATAATCGTAAGCACCCAGAAACAGACACCACCGCTGTATTCGCGCGGCTGCCACCACCGGCACCCCGCGTTCGGGTCTCAGGATGAATTGAAGCGGTTTGTGATCCATCTGCAAAGTGAAATGCCGCCCCAGCAGATATTGATGAAATCTCCGCACACCCCAGACGAGGCTGAGAGCCTCACGCTCAATCTGGGCATATCCGCGCTCTGCTGTGGACAGGGTCCGGGATGCAAAACAAACAGGCCGCTCGGAACCATCGTCCATCCTGTGGGAGAGCACTGCCCCGATGCCATATGCAGAGCTGTCGCATGCCAATAGGAGCGGACGCGCAGGCTCGTAGTGCACGAGGACCGTATCCTCTGTGAGCAGCCGCTTGATGCGGTCGAACGACGCCTGGTGTGCAGGCCCCCAAGCCCAGCGCTCGTCCTTCTTGAGCAACCGCGTTAACGGCGCAAGTTGTGAGCTGAGCCCGCGCACGAACCTTTGGTAATACTGGGCCATGCCAATGAACGAGCGCAGCTGCGTCTTGTCGCGAGGCGGTGGCATGTGCTGAATCGCCTCCACCTTCCGAGGACCTTTCAACAGCCCCTCCGGCGTGATGATGTGCCCGAGGTATTCCAAGCGCTGCTTGAAGAACGTGCACTTGTCCCTGTTTAAGCGCAGGCCGCACGCTTCTAGCTTTGTCAGCACTCGGGCAATGTTCGCACGATGCTCGTCCGCCGTTTTACCCGCAATGAGCACATCGTCCAGGTAGGTCTGAGCGGGCAGGCCAATGCAAACCTGATCCATGGCTTTCTGCCACAAAGCTGGGGCCGAAGCAATCCCAAAACAGAGTCGGGTATATCGATAGAGTCCTTGACACGTGTTGATTGTCAAAAGCTCGCTACTCCCGGGATCCATCGGCAGGTGAAAATATGCATCACGCAGGTCTAGCTTCGTGAAGTATTGACTCCCCGCCAATCGCGCATATATTTCATCGATTGACGGCAGTGGATATTGCTCCACGCTGAGCCCCGGGTTAACCGTGGATTTGAAGTCCCCGCACAATCGGACATCTCCATTCCGTTTCAGCACCGTGACAACCAGGGTGGCCCAATCCGAGCACGACACCCGTTCGATCACTCCACAGGCCTCCAGCCTATCCAGTTCACCCTTGACTTTGTCCCGCAGGGCATACGGCACTGGACGCGGTTTACAAAACCGAGGAACCACCCCCTCCTTCAAGAAGAGTTTTGCCTCCATGCCCTTGAGTTTTCCAAGGTCGTCGCTAAACAACCCTTGATGTCTTTGAAGAATCTCCTCCAACTGATCCTCCCACTGGCTCGGCACGGGTTGCACAAGGTGAACTGCGGCCCAGTCGAGCCTGATGCGGGCCATCCAATCTCGGCCGAGGAGAGACGGCCCCCTCCCCCGCACGACGTACACCCGAAGCGTGGCGACCTGGCCTTGGTACCGCACAGACACGTCTGCCATCCCGACTGGCGTTATCTTCTCGCGGGTGTACGTGAACAGCATGAGGTTTGACCTGATAAGCTTCAAGCCGTTGAGTCTATGCGCGGTCTGTTCGCCGATGAGCGACACCGCTGCTCCCGTATCGACCTGGAACGTGATCGGCGTTTCGTTCACTTCGACTTCCACCGTCATCGGGCGCGCCGTCGCCGGGCCAATTGAAAACAGGCTCAACAACGGCCGCTGGTTCCGCCCCGAGTCGCCTCGCACATCGCCGTCCATGACCTTAACGGTGGCCGTCGCCCCACGGCACACACGCGCCAAATGACCCACCTTGTGACAATTCAAACACACGTTGCCTTTACACGGGCATGCACGGCGCAGGTGTCGACCTCCACATCCCAAGCATGTCCGCTGGGTCACCCCGCCGCACGCGCAGCCGCGTGGCGACGTCCGACCCGCATCGAAGGTCGTGCGCGCGTCCCGGGGTGCTCGCGACCCCGCGTGGCCAGTGATGGCTCGAACATCCCCGCGAGTCTGCTCGATCGCTGTAGCCGTGCTGACCGCCGAGTCGAATGTAATGGTTTCATCCTTCAGCCGTAAAACCGCTGAAACCATTTTCGCATCTCGTAAACCAGCAATAAAACGATCTCTGAGCCGAGTTGGCCGCTCCCCCGCCGTGAACTTGCAGGCCACGGAAGAACGCTTAATCCGCGCCACGAAATCAGCGACGCGTTCCTCTGCCCCTTTCGAGAGGCGATCGAACTGGACTCGAGCGAGCTGCAATGACTTCTCCGGCGCCATGTGTGCTTTCATTTTCTCCACAATGTCCCGAAACGACAGCCCGTCATCCCGGGGCCTGTTCGGTGCCACTAAATCACCCAGCAGCCGATAATGCTCTGGCGAAAGCGAAGCGAGCAAGATCGACTTCTGTTTGCTCTCGTCGACCACATCGTTCGCGTGGAAATAGCATTCCAATTGCTCCGAAAACAATTCGAAGTCGTCCCCGTCGAAAACGGGCACAAGTCCGTATTCAACCATCCTCGTCGCCAACTAGAGTGTACGAGGTGCAGTGGGACGCCAGAAGCACGCGAGCCAGCATCTACTCCGCTTTATTGCGCGATCAGAAGCACACTCTTGCCACCCCTAGCGGGCGAGGCATGATTTACGAAAACCCAATCACGTGACACAGCACAGAAGTGATGAAGGTGGAGTTTTTGCTCCCTATTTCCCCAATGTAAATGACGTGGAGGTAAAATGTATGAATTGATGTCGATGGAGATAGTAATTGTGGAATTATAGGTGACAGTCTTGTTTATCGGAAATATAGACTTTGGAATGTGGTTTGTTCAGTGTGACACCACATGTGTGATGTGGGTAATGAATGTCCTCAAGTTAGGTTGCCCTTCCTATTCGAGCCTATCAAATGAACCCATGCGAACTACCAGGTCTACCTGCTAAATTCGTTTATAGTGCAAAAGCTGCTTCCCAGACAGCAATTGCACTCATAAAGTCGTCAGGTAACAAGCAGTGTAACCTGGTATCAACAAACTTCCAAAAAGATAACACCCCTTGCTACCTCCAAGCCACGCGGAAATGTGCGCTTTGCTGAGGGTGCCGGCGGCAGCTCGTCTACTCTTCACGAAGGACACGGTGGGATCTTTAACATCCACCAACCAATGCTGGCAAATGGAATACCTGCTTAACATCCATCTGAGGGATGGTGCACACATTGATGAACCACCCTGCCTGTGAAACCCTGGGGTGACAGTTTGTAGCTCAGTCGGAATTCGAACTTGGACTAGGACAGCTCAGAACGGGTGTGCATACATCGAAGGCCATCCTGCCAGCCCACTTCCTGCAATAATGTAGATGTGAAGATTGTGAATTGGAGAAGAAATAATTACGCATGCTGTTTGTAGTTTGGTCCTGTGACTAATTAATTAATTGTCCTGCAAACATTTTGGAGAGTTAGGGGTCCTTGGCCAAACAAAACCTGGTGGTTCACATTGCTGGTAATCATCCTCCATTTTTACAAGCTCACCGTATCTTGAAAGTAAGACCACCTTCATATCTGGCTGGCCGACTTCCTTCGCTCGTGTAGTCAGTGGGACGCTCCCCTCTCCTAATGGAGGCTGGAATGTATCATGGCAGTGTCTTGGCCCAGTCTTGTTTCTCATCTATGTACTCTGATGTTCTACAAATCCTCTCTTCCTGCAGGTGACTCCACATTGTGTCATAGAGTACACCCATCTTACTGACAGACAGACAACAACTGCCCCAATCTCTGCTAATCTGGAATTAATCAGGTGCTGGTCTGATAAATGGAACACGCATTTTAATTCTGGAAAATCTCACAGGCTCACCCTGTCACTCCAGAAGGATCAAACAAACCCACTTCTCAATTTTTATGGTCAGCCACTGGAAGAGGTTTAATCTCTTTAACCACAAGGCCTCACCATCTGCCATTAACTCTTCTGAGCCAAAAACAAAGCAAAGCTAGCCTCCAAAGCCAGCCACAGACTGGGCATCCTCTGATCAGTCATTCTTTGAAAAATATGAACTATTCATAGCCAATGAGGCTTTGGTTTGTAACTGAATGGAGTATCACTCTCCCCTATGGGTTTGTGTCCCAACATCACATCTGTATGTCCTTGAATCTGTGGAATATAAAGCTTTTAACATCAAATGATAAGCCTGGTGTTGGCTTATCGATCAAGGTGGCTGGCTTAAGATATTAGGGTCTTGAGTTGAAGCCCCTGTTTATTTTTCAGTTGAATTAACACCAGGTGGGGTTGACTCAGCTCGTCATCATTCTGAGGTCGGCAAAATGAGTACTAGTGTACAGGTAACAGAGGGCACTGCATCAGTGGCACAGCCACGCCCCCAGAAAATGATGCAACTAACAGCCACAGGCTGGTTGCTCTCACATCACAGATTGGTGGTCTCCATGTTTGATTTTTTTTTAACCACTCTTTTGATATAGCTTCGTCTATTTTCAACAACGGCAACAACTCCTGGAGGCATGTGTTCTTCCAGTTATCCTCTCGTAGTTTAACTCCTCCAATGCAGTTTGACTTCATGCCTCCACTCTTTTGTTCCTCTTGTGTCCCGTTTGTGGAACCACCTTCCTGAGGCTGTTCCTTCGCTCTCTCCCCTCTAGACTCCAGAGGTTCAAATTGCACCGCCATATATTAACATGCCCCCACACCCATTAACCAAACCTACGTCAACCCTTTTACTTGCAGGTCACTGTGTTTCTCTTTCTCGCTTGTCATTTCCAACTCGTGCCACTTCTCTGCTGTCAGTGCATTGCCTTTTTACCAACCATATTTCAGATCACTCCTCTATAGGAACCTCAATCTTGAATAGTAAAATAATCACACCAGTGGTCACAAGGTTGAGAAAATGGGAAGGGGACTTCGTCGAGTTTAATCAAAGTCCACTCTGTCTTTTAATCACTCAAAATGATGACTTTGATGAGAATGCAGTTATCCAGTGCCACACTGAAAAGGATTTAGTTCATATATGAGGAGAGAAGCATCGTAGGGGAAGTCGTGAGAAGCCTGGGGACATCTTACTCCGACTACAACTACAAATAACACTACTACACGACTTATTCAATGGCCTGCATTAATCCCACCTCTTTGTGGGGGCTGTCGGGGGAAGTTTTAGGCCAAAGTTTTCACGACCCGGCGAGCCTGGTCTCGTATTCAACAGAAGGTGCAGGAATTTGGAATTTGGTTGTCGTTTGTATGCAGCACATGGCTATGGGTTAGCATCAATATGGGACTTTCAAAATGATGTATGAATGCTAATGAGGCCTGCTGTGCATTGTGTGTGTGTGTGTGTGTGTGTGTGTGTGTGTGTGTGTGTGTGTGTGTGTGTGTGTGTGTGTGTGTGTGTGTGTGTGTGTGTGTGTGTGTGTGTGTGCGCTTACAGTGACTTTGTTCGGCTGGCCAAGTACTTTTAACCTACTGTTACTAGCGCAAAATCTGGAATGAAAATTGTCTTTTAAACATCATTTTCAGCATTTAGACGAAAGAGTGGCAATTTCAAGGTGGTTAACCATAATGGTGTTGTTCATGAATGTTAATTGGACTCATGGAAATAGAGGAAATATCCATGGATGAGAGCTGTTGGGTTTGTACCTTTTTTGTTCATACATGGAAACGGCGGCAGTGGAAAAAAAACACACACACACACACACACACACACACACACACACACACACACACACACACACACACACACACACACACACACACACACACACACACTCCTTTTGCCAATAGATGCAAAAACCTAGTATAATTACCCCCACCAACGAAGGTAAACGGAGGTTATGTTTTCACCCGTTTGTCTGTTTGTTTGTGAGCAAGATATCTTAAAAGGTTATGGACGGATTGGGATGAAACTTGATGGACAGGTTGGGTGTGTGACAAGGAAAAATAGATTTGATTTTGGTGAAGATCACAATCTGGAAATGAGAGTTGTTTTTTTATTTATAATTCTCAAGTGAATCTTCACCATTGAGAGATGGGGCCAAAGCAGATAATTCAAAAAGTTGTGGACGGATTATGGCAAAACTTGTTGGACGAGTTGGGTAGGTGACAAGAATAAGCTGATTCGATTTTGGTTGCGGTCTGGATGCAAAAATTGAAACTTGGCGTACATCATCAACTCCCCACGGAGTATATAGGGTGATAATGATGACATCATCGGAGAAGTGTTATTCCAGCCATAATTGGTCGAATTGAAAGTCTTATCTGAAAAGTCTGAAACTTCATGTATTACAGCTGATCGATGACCCGATGTGAGTGAAGACGTAAATTCATGGCGTTCATAATCCAAGCCAAGAAACTGTGACATAATGTGCATGGATGATATGGGAATATGGATCATCATAATAGCGTGTTTAGTTTGCGATTGTATTTTTGTTCAGAATGAATGTGCGAGGTGAGACGATGTACTCTGAGTGTCGTTCTAGTTTACTTTGCAATTGCTGCGGTTGCATGTTTCATCACCTGTCAGGTGATGGTTAGTCGACAACAAGTTCTTTTCTTTTTTCATTCTACATGTTCAAATCTGTTGCTGAGCTCATTTTGGAATTCTGTTTTTCATTCTTGCAATCTGATGATTTCGTATTTGCTCCATTATTCCTCACTTATATTTTCTGATGTCAAATTTGTTTACTGATCCTTAAGGCCCGGTCACACCTTGACGTTTTAGCCAACGTATGCCGATTTTTGAATTTTTTTTCTAAAACGCTGGCACACGTTGAATACGTTATGGGTAAGTTTTGATAACATTGAGAGCACGCTGAAAAACACTGCCATACGTCGTTGTACGTTGGCTTTAAACGTTGTACTTTTCGGTTGTCCTCAAATTTTTTCATGCTTGAAATTTCACGACGCATGCCGGCGTACGACTCACACGTTCCGCTACGCTGGCCACAAGTTGTATGCACGGTCTGCGATCGTTGACAGATGTCAACACATGCTACTTGTAAGTTAATCATAAGATGAGACACGCCGAGGTAATGTTTAGCGTACCCGAAACTTATTTCTAACCTATGATTAACGTGTTGTTGGCACGTTACGCGATCGTTGCCACACATCGACAGATGTTACTTTTAAGTTACTCATAGGCTGAAAGACGTCGGTATAATGGATCGTCCTTGCGTCAGCGTCCACGGCCACGGCCAGGCCACTTATTTGCAGCATTCTTCAAACTTTTCTTCAGCATGACGAGGATGTTCACACTTCGATGTCTAGCTTGGCTATGATTCCAATTGTCCATCGGCAGCGTCTATTTAAAATAGTCGAGTTTGAGCGTTTTAACACGTTCAGAAGAAACGCTTCAAATTTCAAAACCTCAGCGTCAAAAAACAAAGGCGAGTGACAGCAATTTAAATCGTTCATTGTAAACAATGAAAATAGTTGAGTGGTACCGTTTAAAAGTCGTTGAGTGTAAAAAAAAAATCCAATTGTTGAGCGCAAGCGTCTACTTTCAATAGTGGGGTTTGAGCGATTTAACACGTTCAATAGAAACGATTAAAATTTCCAAGCGCGAGCGTCAAAAAACAAAGGCGAGTGACAGCAATTTAAATCGTTCATTGTAAACAATGAAAATGGCTGAGTGGTACCGTTTAAAAGTCGTTGAGTGTAAAAAAAATCCAATTGTTGAGCGCAAGCATCTACTTTCAATAGTGGAGATGCAGCCATTTAAATCGTTGAGTGGCAGCCTATGAACCTACCCGTGGACACGCGGACGCAAGGACGATCCATCATAACCCACACCCTCCCCCTCACACTCACCTACTACTGCCAACATGAACAAACTACTACTAATACTAATACTAATACTGATACTGATACTGTTACTGCTGACATGGACATCGACTCGAAAAGGAACTCGAAAACACTGTTGGGTTCCCCTTTTATGAGCAGCATTTTTATATACCAATTCCCAAAACTGCTGGGAACACGTCTTTATATGGCAGTTGTAACCTAGAAACACGTTCATTTTTTTTTTTTTTTTGTCGACCGGAAGACGTCATTGGAATACGTCTACATACGTCGATGTGTGTTGGGACTACGTAAAGAATTGGTTCAAGGCACGTCAAACATAAGTTAGAAATAAGTTTCGCGTAAAAAAGACATTACCGCGACGTGTTTCGACTTATGAGTAGCTTATAAGTAGCCTTTGTGGACGTGTGTAAGCGTCCACATATCGTGTGTAAAACTTATCCCCATCGCATGCGGAACGTGTGTCATACGCCGAGTACGTCGTAAAATTTTGAACATGTTTAAAATTTCTTGACGTACTCTACTTACTACGACGTATGATAGCGTGCTTTAGCGTTCTACTCATGTATACCAAACTTACCCATACCGTATTTGACGTGCCCCAACGTTTTAGACACACTTTTTGTTACGTCGGCATACGCTGGCAAGATCGCCAAGGTGAGACTGCGATGTTGACCCTTCCATTTCTACGGCAGTTATGATTCGAATCATTGTGCGTCAGCCTTTTAATAGGCTACGTCACGACATCGTCGGCGATGCGTGCAACGCGCTATGCCTAAGTTAGACTATCGTTGGGCATCGGTTGTGTAGGCCGACAACAGGTTCAGCATTCGTTGGTCTAAGTTATCTATAACACAACAAAACGTTCTGTGTTGTTACCAATGCGTTATACATAAGACCAAGTCGCTATGAATACGTCCGAATCTTTAAAAAAAAACATCAAAAGTTCAACGTAAGCCAGCGTTTTACATAAATTTTAACACGTTGCCATCGCTGGCTAAAACGTCAAGGTGTGACCGGGCCTTTACCAATCGATGGTCACTGTCAGTATCAGAATGGTTTTACACCGTCACATTTGTTTGCGAGATTATTGTTGTTTTATGAAATAAATCTAACTTTTTGTTGCTCTATTTAGATTTACGTGTTCTTCATTTTCTTGATCAATCCTTTTCAAAAGAGGTGTTGAAAATGTGGAATTAAAATTTTCAGAGCAAATTTCATTAACCTCTATCCCTTTTAGTTTCTTAAGCCCTTTCCAAATTCAGTTTGCTTCTTCATAGTGTGGATTTTTTTAGCTCGCCAGTTCGAAGAACAGAGTTGTAGAGTCGAAGAACAGAGAAGAACCTCTATCCCTTTTAGTTTCGACGCCAGTCGAAGAACAGAGAAGAACAGAGTCACATCAGTGGACAAAATGACGGATCACTGTGGTCTCATCGCCAGTGATCACTGTGTTGAAGAAGTTGGGATCGCTGTTCAGTCTCCAGCATGTCCTGTGCGATCTCCAAACGGAGTTGCTTCTGTTCGATTGTTAGCAGCTTTGGCACGAACTTCGCTGAGATTCTCCTTAAGCCGAAATCCTCAGTCACAATGGAATGAACGGATCCAATGCTGACGCCCGCCTCGTCTGCAAGTTCTCTGATCGTGATTCGATGATCCTGCATCAGCAGGGTCCTCACTTGGTCAATGACGATCTCATTTCGGGATGTTGAGGGCCTACCAGAACGTGCTTCACTTTCCACTGATGTGCAACCATCTTTGAAGCGGTTGTGTCACTCTTTTATCTGTGTGGTGCCCATTGCTTCGTTCCCGAAGGCCTGTTGAATCTTGCGGATCGTTTCCACTTGGGAATCGCAAAGCTTTACACAAAATTTGATGCAGTAGCGTTGTTCAAGTTTTTTTCCGTCATTTTGTCAAAAACGAAAATCCGACGGCGCTCACTTACACTTCCTCACTCATCGGCGGTCTGTCGGCAACTGACAGCTTCTGCAGGCCGGAAAATATTCACGCATACGAATTAGGATCGCCTACATACGTGCACCAAACCATGCCTCCCTAGCTTCATTTGTTTACGCACAAAAAATTAACGTTGGATACTTTTTGAACACACCTCGTGCATTATATATATATATATATATATATATATATATATATATATATATATATATATATATATATATATATATATATATATATATATATATATATTTATTTACACACACACACCCACACACACAAGATGAAAAGAAACCAAGTCTTTATTGGACCCTTGCAGCCATGGAGAGAGACAAGCTGGGGGCCAGAGTTTGGTGGTGTGCCTGACCGTTGGAGGAAGGGTGTGCTCCGTGATGCGGCACCTCATAATGGTCACTGGTTTTGTCCCCAGTCGCACGTGGGGGACTCGAGGCTCATGGCGGAGTTCGGGTGGTGAATAATCGGGGTCCACGGAGGGGGTCAGGGTCGCTCTGTCAGCAAAGACACGTTCGCCGCCTCGATGACCCTCTGCTCAATCCTCGTGACATCAAAAACCCCTTTGTAACAGCAACGTGGACCTCGTGTGACCACTCCTCGTAATCGCCCCTCATAACCACCCCTTCGTAACAGCAAAACCCTTAAGAACCTCTCAACTCTCCAAAAGACCACCCAAGACCTCAAAAAGACCACCTGCCTCAGAGAGTGCTCGGGAATTTATGGACCTCCCTCAGCAGGTAGGGGCCTTGGTGAACACACCTCGCTGTCCACCTCTGATTGGACAGGTCCTACGGCCCACCTTTCCGGGGCGGGGCCTTGGCCCCTGCCAGGAAACCCCAGCCACTCCTCAATGCGGGCCCACACTCGACAAGTAACAGTATCAACGCTGCAACGGCCCCTGCCGGGAAACCTCAGCCAGTCTTCCACGCGGGTTCATACTTGATGAGTAACGGTATCAATATTGCACAGGCCGTCATGCAAGAGTTACAACGTTTGTGGAAGGAACGTTGGTGGAAGCGGTAAGGAACGCCTGCAAGACTCTGCCTTGGCAAGTCAGAGTGCTTGTAGACAGCGGGTGGGTAGTGGATCGTGATGGGGAATGGAATGGTAGTTGGTTGTTTGTTGGAGGGTTCGTTGGATGTAAAGATTTAATAACCGAACTAAAAAGAAATCGCAATGCATGCCTTTGATTCTCCCACTCGACAAAAGGAGGGGGATCTGACTACACACATACTTCACGACATAACTGACTTTTAGGACATCTGTATGTTGAATGCAAATGGTTTCCAGAACCGTAACTATATATATATATACACACACACACACACACACACACACACACACACACACACACACACACACACACACACACACACACACACACACACACACACACACACACACACACACACACACACACACACACACACACACACACACACACACACACACACACACACAGTCAGAACCCACTATCTGTGGGGGATAGTTCCTTGAAAATTCTGCTCATAGCGGGACTGTTTCAATTGGAAAAAGGGTGGATAGGTTCCCAACGGTTCGTGATTCATGAGGGAAAAATCAAAAAGCCTGTGAAAAACCGTGAATACACCCACCAACAAAGAAAAAACGCCCACGGAAATATGAAACAAAACCCGCGAATACGTGAAGCACAGAGTCGTGAATGTTGAAGGTCACATTTTATAAACCACGAATATGCAAAGTACAGGGCCGCGAATATGCGAAGCAGATCACATTTTATAAACTGAGTACACGGGGTCCACGAAAAGCGGGGCATTGTTTAAATAGAAAAAGGATAGGTAGGTTCCCAGCGGTTCACGATTTGTGAGGGAAAAATCAAAAAGCTTGTGAAAAACCATGAATACACACACCCACCAACAAAGTAAAAACGCCCACGAAAATGTGAAAAAAAAAACTCACGGATACGCGAAGCACAGGCCCATGAATGTGGAAGCAGATCGCATTTTATAAACCACAAATAGTGAATCTGCAAATAGTGGGGTCAGACAGTATATAAAATATGTATTTAAAATTGTTTTTTAAATTTGATGTAATATAACATACTTTTTATAAAGCGTTGGTACTGCCGAAGCAGTTTCTTGGCAAGGGTTATACTGCGTGGTTTGCCATTGTCTTCCCAACATTGTTTGTCCATGCTCTTTCTTTTTAATTGCTGAGCATCAAGCAAGGAAGCAGCATATACCATTTTTTTAATCTTCGAAATGATTTGGCAGGTGTTTGAAACAATGACACCCAGACTCAGAGCGAATGCTCAAATCATTGCGCAGAATCTGGTCTATTACATATGTATATGTGTGTATATATATATATATATATATATATATATATATATATATATATATATATATATATATATATATATATATATATATATATGAAGACCACAAGGGGAAAACCAGAGATGTCAGGATAAGTCAATTTTGAAGAAACTGAAAAACAAAGTTTCAAGACTTTGGTGGACTGTTTAATAACTGTCATAGATTTCTTTTCCAGTAAAAGGAAGAGTGATCATTGGCCGATCAAATTAAGCATGTAGCATTTGACAAGCTTCTGTGTTATTTAATTTAAGAGCAAAGAACGAATCAATGTTGCAAACTGACATCACTGGTTATTCCCTTGTTTAATAATTGCCATGCAATTTTAACCCAGGATGTGTAACAAATTCATGCTTGTTGGTTATTAGCATACATTACATGACTTTGGTGATCACAGATTATATTTTTCAACATTAAACGGTCATTGTTTTTTTGTTTGATTGGTGTTCAATGCCATACTCAAGGGTATTTTGCTTATATGACGACGGATTCTCCATTTCTTACTCCGTACTACTTAATATGATGGAAAACCGGGAGGAAACCAAGGATAAACCACCCCCGCGATAGCCAAAGTCACCTCATGTGACTCCCTCATATACCTAAGCAGTTTGATTGGGCAGTGGGTACATCGAACGAGGATGGGTACTCAGACGCGCTAACCATTAAGCCACGGCGTGGGTCCCATAAAAGTCACAATAAAGGTTTGACCAGGCTTGAACCACGATATGCACCAACTACGGAGCCCATGCTATAACCAAATAGGCCATTGTCGTGCTCAGAGTTTATGCTGTGAAAGTTTTACAACCTTTCATTTTTTTAGTTTCTCAACTCTGAATATTATGGTGGAACAGTTAACATGAATGAAAGGGAGATAACCAGGAGTAAAGTACTGACAACTCTGGGTTTCGACTTGTTCAGTTTTGAAAACACTTGTTTTTTCATTGCACGTCTAAACTTTATACCATATAAATTATGTGACACCCCTGGTTATTTGTTAAAGTAATATTGTGAGAGGAAACCTTATGTTGCCAACTATTGGCAGGTGCAATAACCCTGAAATTTATAAAAAGTGACATCTTTGGTTTTCTCCTTGTGGTCTTCATATATATACATATATACATATATCACGAAAAGAACAACTTATGGTATGTTGCATTCATCTGGAAGAGTGAGAAGGTTAAAGACAAGATGATAAAGACAAAATGAAGGAACTAAATGCAAACAATTAACTCATAAGGATACAGTCATCATTTTCAATATGGCTACAGTCATGGATACAATAAGGATACAGTCATGGCTTCACAATCCTCGCATTGATCGATTGTTGGTAATCAAAACATAGGAGGTGCAGCATGGGTGCAAATTCATTGTACCATGAATACTTGACATGTTACACTATTTGGGTTGTACTTATACACTCAGTGTACAAAAAACATTAGAACACCTGTCTTTCCATGAAATAGACCAATCAGGTGAATCCAGGTGAAAGCTATGATCCCTCGTTGATTGCACCTGTTAAATCCACTTCAATCAGTGTAGATGAAGGGGAGAAGATGGGTTAAAGAAGGATTTTTAAGCCCTGAGACGATTGAGACATGGACTGTGTAAGTGTGCCATTCAGAGGATGAATGGGCAACACAAAAGATTGAAGTGATTTTGAACGGGGTATGGTAGGAGGTGACAGGCGCACTGGTTTGAGTGTGTCAAGAACTGCAATGCTGCTGGGTTTTTCATGCTCAACAGTTTCCCATGTATATCAAGAATGGTCCACCACCCAAAGGACATCCAGCCAAGGACAGGCCAGTGGTCGAAAACGGCTCATTGATGAAAGAGGCCAAAGGATGCTGACACAAATTGTGTAGAACAACAGACGGGCTGCAGTTAGTCAAGTGCCTGTCCAGTACAATGTTGGGGTTGAAAGACCCATAGAATGATGCACAACTTGTCGTACCATGACACGAATGGGGTATGGTAGCCAATGACCGTAGAGTTCCACTTTTTTCAGCAAAACAAGAACCTACGGTTACAGTGGGCTAAGGAATGAAAACACTGGACACTGAAGGATTGGAAAAAAACATTGCCTGGTCTGATGAATCCCGGTTCCTGCTGTTTCACGCTTATGGGAGGACGAGGGTTTGAAGAAATCACATGAGTCCATACATCCATTATGCCGTGTGTCAACGTTGCAGGCTAGTGGTGGTGGTGTGATGGTGTGGGGTGTGTTTTCATGGCACACATTGGGCCCCTTGATAAAAGTGGAGCAACGTTTGAATGCCACAGGATATCGGAACATCATGGCCAATCAGGTGCATCCCTTCATGGCAGCAGTGTATCCATCTGTGAATTGATTTTTTCAGCAGGATCATGCCCCATGCCATAAGGTTCAGATTGTCCAGGAGTGGTTCCACAAACGTGACAGTGAATTCAGCTAACTGCAGTGGCCTGCCCAGTCACCAGATCTCAATCCAATTGAGCATCTGTGGGATGAGATGGAACAAGCTAATTGGAGTAGAGATCCCCTACCAACCAACTTGACACAACTGTGGGAAGCATTGGAGTCAAGATGGACGAACATCCCTGTGGAACGCTTTCAAAACCTTGTAGAGTCCATGCCCCAACAAACTGAAGCCGTCTGAGTGCAAAAGGGGGGTGCAACTCAATGTTAGGAAGGTGTTCCTCATGTTTTGTACACCGAGTGTACATTCCAACATGAAACGTATTGAATGGATAACCTGTGGGAATAATAATCTGGAGTCACATTTCCACTAAGTACTTGTATTTGGGACACAAAGCATGGGTTATACAAGTTATTGCGCAAATCTGTGTTACAGCAACAAATTAATGTGAAAAATTTTTCCTCGCATTTCACCGTGACCAACGTATAATCACTTAAAACAATGATGGCACCTTGAAATGGAATCAATGAATCAATTTGATCAGGAAATCACCTGCAAGATATAGGTAAGATCCCATGACGATCCCCGAAGGGCTATTACTTCTGAGCGCTACCTACAATGTGTGGCTTGATGATCAGCCAATTGATAGGGGCACTGAAGTGTTCAATGTCTACTTTGGTAAACCCCACATTCTGCATGTTTTGCCACGGATCCCTCGTCAGATTACAACTGCAAAATAGAAGACTCCAAAGAGGTTCGACGAGGCGCTGCAGAGACAGCAGCCATGAGCCAGGTGAAGCAGCAACATGCTCAAGGATGTAAAATACGCCACCCTGTGAAACGGAATGTGGAAAGGTTATTTTTCTTTTAAGTTCAAAGTAAAATCAACGTTAAATATTAAAACAAAGGACCGTCTGCATTTACCGTACACAAGATATGGACAAAGCAAAAAGTAAACGGCAACCTCCTTTCACACAACTACGCATTTGGAACGTACCCTCGACCAATGTGGGAGGAGGTAGCAAAGATACCTCAATACTAGGCAATGGCCTTATAGATTGGGAAAATATGCAACAGAAGCATCTTATTTTTCAATAGTTAAGCCTGGCAACTAAAGTTTGGCAGCAAACTCCACATCTTTGTGGAGTTAGGCAGCAATGAACCAACAATTTTATTGTACCATTCCTAGAGTAGACCTTTGGGATCGTTTCATAATTAAACCGATGAGTCACTGTCCAAATAAAGTAAGTACAGCAGATTATTTTTAAAAAATTTGCTCTTGTGTCATCCATCCATCCATCCATTGGGAGCATACTCTGTACAGAGCGTTGGTGCTGCTAAAGCAGTCTCCTGGGCTATTGGGCATAATCCTAGACCGGTCACCACTCTGATGCAGGTTACTCGAATGGCTCAATCATCGCAGCAAGCTTGTACTCATTTTGCCAACCTTAGAAGGATGACAGACTGAGTCAACCCCACCTGGTATTAATTCAACAGCCAAGCTGGATTTGAACTCAGGAGCCTTGGATCCCAAGCCTGCAACCCTAAACATTAAGCAAACACCAGGCATACATTGTGTCATCCGATGTACAAATTTGCTAAGTATACGCAAAGAAAAAGAAAAAGACATTAAGCACAAGTTGCATTTTCCTGGATCACAGCGACAAGGGAGAAAATTATTCAGAAACCGTTACATTTGTCAAAAAATAAAACCAAATATCGATAAAGTACAGATCTTTGACAAATGACCTGAGAAATTCAGAGGGTTGGTTGATTTTCTTTCAAATCGCAAATTGAGGATGTCTGTAATGGCACTGTTTTACACCAACAAAACACACAAAAACAAGGGGACGACTTTCGGATGCGGTTGCTTGGCAACACATCCTGTGATGTAAGGCTCAAGATCCATGAATAATGCCATCCAATGATGTCACAATAAATATCTCAAGAGGTCAATATTGTGTGGAAGCATCATTAGAACGAATGACTGCTGCAACCCTATTCTCATCCTCTTGAAGAAGCTTCCAGAGAGAATACAAAGCGAGTTCTTGCCAGTCCAGTCCTTATTCATAGATTAAGACAAAAACTGATATGTACATCACATCAACCATGCACGCTCACACCACACTTACAACTATACCTATGTATACAACATTCAAATCAATCAACTTACCTAGTCACTGAATGATGGATTTAATGACAATCTGGATCATCATCGACGTTTTGACTATTTCCAGAACCACTTTTAAACAGAGGGTCCCCAACTTTAGTTGCGTTCAAAGGTCACCCGATCAGGCAGTTCAGTATACCTTTACAACTATTGTACACGTGTTGGTCAAGCATTTACCAGATGTCAGTCACAATTGCTGAGAATCCCAATATCCCTGGGGAAAACCATCCCTGGGAATATTGCTACAAAATAACTGCAGTTGGAAGCAATCTGGGGCTCAGTGACGAATCGGTAAATTGTAAGATAAAGTGCTTCATGCAATGAGCTAATTCTTACTGTAGATAGCAGTATTGCACTGAAACTGCTTGGTGAGATTCGTGAAAGTGCTGGAACGTTCTCAGATGAAACTTCGAGGATAGACGAGAATTGCATTTGCTGAAAGGCACGGGATTATTCTGTGATATTATACGAGAGGCAGTCAATAAGTAACCTTAAATTGGTGAGTTAAATTTGAGAATGTAATGTGTGTAGTTGTAGACGACATGGTATATATTGTTATGAATTTGGGAATTTGATTGCACACAACATACAGGTTCCTTAAGTCAGCTGTGTCGATAAGTGCTTGTTCGCAAGATAACTCACCTTCCATTGTTTAAATGTTCAGAAATAGATTGGATGCGCTGCGGATCGATTTAATAGTTAGGGAACGAACAATGGAGACATCCCTCCCCCTCTTCTGCGAAGAGGAAGAACCCTGCTGTCCTATGACTCATGATGTCAACAACTCCCTCCCACCTGTGGCTGAGCAGGGGGATGGAGCACGAGGGCATGAGTCACGCCGGGCGTAGGGGGGGGGCAGGAGATGGATAAGAGGAGATCTTTTCTTTTGTTCAGGGGCAGAGTTGGAAGGGCAGAGTTGGAAGGGCAGAGTTGGAGAAGGGAGTTGAGGGGAGTCGTTCAGCAGACCATCGAGTCCTGCTTGGCTTGCATTAGGGTTGAGGCCTTCGGAAGCTTTTTGCTTCAGCTGGCTCAGTGAGCTTCGGCTGAGGCCTGGCTCGGGAGGAGGCTTTTTGGAGGCTCTTTGCTTTGACGGTTCCGTGAGCTTTGGCTTTTGCTTGGCTCGGGAGAGCTTTTTGCTTCAAGCTGCCCTGTTTGGAAGGAAGTTAAGCCGGTCGCTCGGCTCGAGCTGCGAGTGGTGGCTTCTTCTTCTTGGTTCGTGGAGCTCATTGTTCTCCATTTTGGTTCCCGGCTTGGTGCGACTCATCGACCCCTTCGTGGAGGTGGATCCTCGGGGAAGCGACGCATCGACGGGAAGGTTCGGCGCTTCGTCTCACCAGCACGAGTTGAGAAGCGCAGGAGGATTTGCGGGAGCTCGGGAAGGATCACGGCTCGGCGATTGGATCCAGCTCGCTCTCGCTGGAGCCCGGGTCCGAACAACTTGAAGACCACATGAGGTGGAGAGGTTCGAGATAGGTTCTGAGTTTCAGCTCACCTGTCCTCCGAGCTGGAGCTCGTTATTAAAGGCCTCTGCCACCATTTTTTGGGTGTGTGTGTGTGTGTGTGCGTACGTGTGTCCGTGGGCCCGTGTAATAAGTAGGAACTGCTATTAAGTGCAAGTGACTGTACATAATAAGTAGACGGTTGTAGTTCTTTTGTCGTGCTTTTGTTGCTTGTATAATTGCATACGTGCTTTATTATAATAAATGTCCTTGTGTGAATGTAAACCTGTTCGCTGCGTCCATTCCCTCATTGAACTGCCCCATCTTGCACTCGGAATATAGTTGGTTTTTAAATAGCCGATAAATAGAATCGGGTCTGGCGAGGTCTGGTGATAATACCTGCTCGGTTATCCCAGAACGGAACGGACCGCTTAAGCAGTTTGTGTCCAAGCAGGCCTTCGCCGAGGTACGGTCCCTCGGTAGGTTACCCGCGCGGGTACTTAGGTATATCGATATTCGGCGATTCACCCAATTTCGTGCGGGTCGAATACGGACTGGGACGTGGTGGGATTAAAAACCCACCCGCGACTGGTTTCTGGCGTTGTTCCAGAAAGTCACGACTGGATTGTCCATTCGGTGGGCGAAGCGACCGCTATTGGTTATACGCGGTTGTTCGCACGCCGACGGGCGGGAAACTACAACAAAATATATATATACACACAGCTCTGGAAAAAATTAAGAGACCACTCCAAAATTATCAGTTTTTCTGGTTTTACTATTTATAGGTATGTGTTTGAGTAAAATGAACATTTTTGTTTTATTCTATAAACTACTGAGAACATTTCTCCCAAATTCTGAATAAAAATATTGTCATTTAGAGCATTTATTTGCAGAAAATGACAACTGGTCAAAATAACAACAAAGATTCAGTGTTTTCAGACCTCAAATAATACAAACAAAACAAGTTCATATCCATTTTTAAACAACACGATACTAATGTTTTAACTGAGGAAGAGTTCAGAGATCAATATTTTGTGGAATAACCCTGATTTTCAATCACAGCTTTCATGCGTCTTGGCATGCTCTCCACCAGTCTTTCACATTGCTGTTGGGTGACTTTATGCCACTCCTGGCGCAAAAAATTCAAGCAGCTCGGCTTTGTTTGATGGCTTGTGACAATCCATCTTCCTCTTGATCACATTCCAGAGGTTTTCAATGGGGTTCGGGTCTGGAGATTGGGCTGGCCATGACAGGGTCTTGATCTGATGGTCCTCCATCCACACCTTGATTGACCTGGCTGTGTGGCATGGAGCATTGTCCTGCTGGAAAAACCAATCCTCAGAGTTGGGGGACATTGTCAGAGCAGAAGGAAGCAAGTGTTCTTCCAGGACAACCTTGTACATGGCTTGATTCATGAGTCCTTCACAAAGACAAATCTGCCCGATTCCAGCCTTGCTGAAGCACCCCCAGATCATCACCGATCCTCCACCAAATTTCACAGTGGGTGTGAGACACTGTGGCTTGTAGGCCTCTCCAGGTCTCCGTCTAACCATTAGACGACCAGGTGTTGGGCAAAGCTGAAAATTGGACTCATCAGAGAAGATGACCGTACTCCAGTCCTCTATGGTCCAATCCTTATGGTCTTTTGCAAACCTCAGCCTGGCTCTTCTTTGCTTCTCATTGATGAAGGGCTTTTTTCTAGGTTTGCATGACTTCAGCCCTGCCTCAGGAGCCTGTTTCGAACTGTCCTCGCCGTGCACTTCAGCCCAGCTGCCGTTTGCCATTCTTTTTGTAGGTCACTTGATGTCATCCTATGGTTGTTGAGTGACATTCAAATGAGTTGGCGGTCATCCCGGTCAGTGGAAAGCCGTTTTCGCCCTCTGCCCGTCTGTAGATTTGTTGTCCCCAATGTCTGCTGCTTGGGCTTGTTCTTATGAACTGCCATCTTTGAAATTTTAAGGATGGAAGCAACGTGACGCTCACTGTATCCCTCTGCCAGTAAAGCCAGAATTGAACCCTTCTTTTCCTCACTCAAAACTTTTCTTTTCAACTCTTTTGGCATGGTCAATAGTTATTTTTTTGATTCTAATTACTTTTGAGGTACTACTAGCACTGTTTTTGCCATCCAGCTGGTCCTATTGCAAGAGGATAGTGATGACCACAGCAGTGGTTTTTATACTTTTCCTTGTTAAATAAGATTCGGTTCAGGTGATCACCGAATCAGTACCTCACTAAGTAGAATGAGGTGTGCCTGTGTTGGAATTCAACAGACACTGGAATGGAATGGCTGCCAGACATGTTGAGATGCCGATTTAATTTCTTTTTGGAGTGGTCTCATTTTTTTCAGAGCTGTAATATATATATATATATATATATATATATATATATATATATATATATATATATATATATATATATATATATATATATATATGTGTGTAAGAGTCATGTTTTGCCTGTTTTCGATCTGGCAACATTGAGCGTATGACATCAGCAAAGCAGTTTCAAGATGGCGGCTCACTTAGACACATGCACCAGGGTGGAGCAATGTTCTGTCATCCGTTTCTGGGAAGTGAGGGTGTGAATCCCAGTGAAATCCATTGCAGAATGAAAATGCAAAATGGTGATGTATGTTTGTCACTGCAGCAGGTGTACGACTGGGACAGGAAGTTTAAAAGTGGAGTTCTTTCAGTTCGGGTGTGAGTTCTCTCGGCATCCTCCTTGCAGACACTTTGCAGAACCCCAGCATGTTGTGAATGATATGGTGTGCTGAACCATGGTTAATGTTCAATTCGGAGACCACGTCATCCAGCGTAATGTGACGGTTTTCCATTAGCACGTGCTCAACTCCTGCAACAATTTCTGGTGTGTCAGTTGTGTGAGGCCGGCCTGAGTGAGCAGCATCTGCCATACTGGACATTCCACTTTTAAACTTCCTGTCCCAGTTGTACACCTGCTGCAGCGATAAACATGCATCACAATATTGCATCTTCATTCTGCAATGGATTTCACTGGGATTTCCACCCTCATTCTACTGACGCCATACGCTCAATGTTGCCAGATCTGAAACAGGCAAGACATGACTCTCATTCATAGATATAACATATGTTGTCTACAACTACACACATTACATTCTCGAATTTATATCGATATTTTAACGTTACTTATTGACTGCTTCTCGCATAAACCTATGAGAGAGAGAGAGAGAGTGAGAGTGAGAGGACGGGATATGTGATGAGCTGTGTGTTTCCATAGTCCCTGTGCTCTATTATATCTGAGTGAACAAGGTGTTAATGGCCAGTGGTTGTTAACACGTAGAGCCGATCGTAATTAGGTTGTTTAAAACTCATTAAAATTGTGCATCGTGAAAGAATTCCTTTGAGCTCTTTAAATCAACCTGGATGGGCCATCGTATGAGAAGACACCACAACGGTAATCGAAGGATCGACCGCCCCGAAGGACGAGGTGAACACGCGTGAGTTGTGCCGGCAGGACTGGGACACTGGGCGGTGGAAATAACTCAATGCGGGAATCGGAGTTGAACATTGTATGTGAAGGTGAACTTCCTCATTTGACTTCATATCTGTTTATTTGAAATCCAAGTTTCAAAAACATTATGCTGTTGATGTGGTCACTCTAACGCCATTCAGAAGTCACAGACACCAACTGACAAGGATCCATCCAAGTGGTAGCCCACAGGTACATTCGTTCAGAGTCGTGAAGCTCAAAGCTTGGACTGCCGTCGTTGGAGAATGCGGTGGGTTCAGAACCATGAACAACATACGTTCACCAAAGGGAAGAAAACACCAAGGTGCGTAAACTTTACCCCGACATTTTTGGCAACCGTGACATGATCTATCATTGGTAAAAGGCTTTTCGGTGTCACAGAAACAGCAGACGAGGAAGACTACGCATAAGCCATGGTGCTATGGTTGTGATCGGAGTTCAAATTGACCACTCATCCATCTGCCATGGAGTTTGACAAGTGGATTGAATGAGCCGAGCAGCTTGGGCTTGAAGGGAGAGACACTAATGGAGTTTGTTAAAGAACAGCAAGTGGCTGCAAAAGAAGAGAAGGCTCGTGAACAGGAGGAAAGACAAAAGGAGAGTGAGGCACAGCGTGAGACATGCAAAGACAAAGCAGAGCGTGAGGAACATGCACGGAAAGAGGAGGCGGATTGTGAGGAACATGCATGGAAAGAGGAGGCAGAGCATGAGGAAGGTAAAGAAGAGGCAGAGCATGGTAAATGTGCCCGGGAAGCTGAACATATGAAGGAGGAAATGCAAATGAAGATTGAATTGGCAAGAATACAGTTAGAGCTCGAAGCAGCTGCACGTGCTTGCACCACACCTGACACTGGTGAGGTATGAGTAATGGCAAACAAGCCGAAGCTCCCCACACTTGATGAGAAATACGATGAGCTGGACACGTACCATGAGAGATTCGAGTGCTTCACTGTGAGTCAACATTGGAACAGAGAGGATTGGATCGCTCGTCTCAGTCCTCTTCTGACAGACAAAGCACTCCAGGTGGACACCAGTATGCCCTCGGAGAATGTTCACAACTACGATCGCTTGAAAGTGACCTTGTTGAAGAGGTATGAACTTATGGAGGAGAGATATCGCTGGAGGTTCAGACAAAATCAACCTGAGGAAAGTGAAACTGCATTTCAGTTCATGTCACGCTTGACACGGTGCTTTACAAAATGGACTCAGAAGTCACAGACACCAACTGACAAAGATCCATTCAAGTGGTAGCTGACCTGTACGATCATTCAGACTCGTGAAGCTCAAAGCTTGGATTGCAGTCGTTAGAGAATGCGCTCGGTTCGGCACCACACACAACATACGTACACCAAAGGGAAGGAAACCTCTGAAGGTGTGTGTATCCTCTTACCCTGACACTCCTTCTGAAACCCACATATGGAGATAACCAATAACTAACACACACACACACACACACACACACACACACACACACACACACACACACACACACACACACACACACACACACACACACACACACACACACACACACACACACCATTTATAGTCCATACATTTTCAAAAGCTTTTGAAAAAGATATTTTGCAGATGAGAAACCAATAAAGACAATGAGCATAACAAAGCGGACATAAAAATTAGTTTGCTTTAACGCACACTCAAACAGATACCAGAACCAAAATGAAAAAGAAACTAACCCCTCCCCCCCCCCCCCATGCTTCATTAGTTTCTCAGCTTTGGCTATTTCATATTAAAAACTAAAAGGGCACTCGGTAGAGCACGTACCTCCTCCCCACAATGCCTGATCCACGAGAACATATCGGGTCCAATACATTTTTGAAATATCATGTTATACAGCACTATATCGTTTTTTGCCCGATCTCTCAAATGGTGAAGAATCACAATAAAAATTAAATAAACCTCGTATCCACATCCAGATTCGGATCTTCATAAAAACAGAATCAATTTGTCTTTATCACACACCCACGCTGTCCACTAAGTTTCATCCGAATCCATCCACAACCTTTTGAGATATCGTGCTACATATCGGTTTCGCCCAATCTCTCAATGGTGAAGAATCACTTAAAAATTTAGAGTAGCCGGATCCACAAAATTTCATCCGGATCAGTCCACAACTTTTTGACATATCGTGTACACAAACAGACAAACAGAAAGACAGACAGACAGAAAGGGGTGAAAACATAACTTCCTTCACCTTCGGCGGTGGAGGTAATAAACCATTGTACATACATGAAGCAAAAAACATGCGTATGGCTTATGTGCATATATAATACGTCATGGTTATCTATCTGGAATCATTCCAATTGCACTGGGCCATGGACGAACACGCAGGTCTAAGGCCTGTTGATCTGTACTGCTTCATGCAATGGTAGCGAGTGATCTTATTAGGGTGGAGTCAAACCGGCTGTCCATCCAATGGATGGAAAGCATTAGGGTGGAGTCAGGGCAGCTGAACATTGACCCATATATAATATGATATTTTCTAACTCTAAAAAGGGCATAACTCAGAGAAAAATTAACTAAATGTCCTGAAACTCAAACTTGTTTGATACCTTATCGTATTAAAGTCATGTTGCAATATATTACTGTATTTGCAAAGAACATACCGGACGAAGAATCCTGTGCATTTCCTTTATCACCATATCAACGTTCTTCACAGAGCAAAGGACGAGCGTGCAAACCACCACGTCACATGATCCATCCTCCAATGATGGAAGTTGCTCGGCTCCTCTCACCAGCCAGTCACGGATCGACACGTGCGGATAGATACTCGCAGATCTGTGGGTGCCACGAGGCCCACACACAGGCATATTAGTGTATGAACAATGACACGTCATTCTCGCACCGAATAGGTGCATCCTTTGTTTTGATCCATAGTTTCTTCTTTTGAGCCTATTATCATGACATCACCACAAAGATGTATGAGTATGACAATACATGAAACAACATAACAAAAATAGGACCACTGGACCGGCAGCTTATCTGGGTCCTGGCCTAATGTTGCCACCAAAATTTGGTAGCAATCTGACTGTTGGGTCTGGAGAAGAAGATTTTTGAAGGAATTTACTAAGTCCGCCATTTTGACCTACTTAAAGTCACGTGACCGGAACAAGATTTGCAATCCCCGTTGCCAGTCAGGAGAGGAACGTTGCTGCCAAATTTCAGTCAGATCGGCCCAGTGGTTTGGCCTACGAAGTCGAAATAGGAGACGGATGGACAGACGGTGCACGATGACAGTACCTTCTATGGAATTCCAATTCCAGATAAGCTAACAATGTACATTGGTTTTTGTTTTAAACAAAGAGCGATCTGTACATTAGAGTTGCATTTGAAAAGGATAATACAGGCTATTGTGAAGTCCCTGTCACACCTTGACGTGTTAGCCAGCGTATGGCAAGGTCTCAAAATGTATGTAAAACGCTGGTGTACGCTGAACTATTGATGTTTTTTTAAGTTTTGGGCGTATAATAACGTGTTGGACGTATGCATAACGTATTAGTAATGTACACAGACCGTTTTAATCACATATAGATAACTTGTATCAACGAATGCTGAGCGTGTTGTCGGGGTTCACAACCTATGCCCAACGATAGTCTAACTTATGCATAGCGCAGCAGCGTATCGCCGAAGATCATGTGGCATAGGCCATTCATAGGCTGCGGCTCGACAATTCAAATCATAACCGCACCAGACATCGAAGTGTGAAGCCGCTGTCACACCTTGACGTTTTAGCCAGCGTATGCCAACGTATGAAAAATTTGCCGAACCAAGCTGGCACACGTCGAATACGTTATGGGTAAGTTTTGTATACGTTAATAGCACGCTGGCATACGTCGTCATACGCAGAGTACGTCGAGAAATTTTCAGCATGTTGAAAATTTCGACGTACTTGACATATGACACACATTCCGCATACGCTGGCATAAGTTGTAGGCACGCTACGCGATCGTTGACACAAGTCGATATACGTTACTTGTAAGTTACTCATAAGTCGAAACACGTCAATGTAATGGTTAGCGTCAGTGTTCCAGACTCCCTGTTTTTTTTTTTTCTTCAGTATGATGGTGATGTTGACACTTCGATTTCTAGTGCAGTTATGATGTAAATCGTTGAGTGGCACCTATTAAATATATTATATTGTTGTGGTTACCAAATTCGCAAACCACCATTCAGGTCCCTTAGGTGAGGTATCTCGGTAAGTGCATGTGTAGTTAGGCCCAAACCCGTTGTCTAGTGGGAATACATGTCATTTATACGTGCTGCGACTCTTCAGGATAGCCGTTTTTCTTTTACTATCTTTATTTTGGACCAACCGCCATGATTACCACCACAACCACAACATCAACCACCAACCACAACACCGCTTCACCACAACTGCCACGACCTTCACGTCACACCTCGCAACCGTAGCATCGCCACCGTTCTTGCCCCGCTGTGGGTACCGGTGTTGGACTCGTGCAGGGCGCACGTTGAACAGCGTGTACAAAATCACGGATTTTGTGCTTCAAAAACGGATCAAAAACGACACACGCCCACTTTTTGCCGTCCAATCGGTGAGCGAGGGGCGATTTGGCCCCGCCTCCAGAACGATCGATATATGCAAATTTGTGGATCAAAAAGCCTTCACGCCCACTTTTTCTCGGGCCAATGGGGAGCGAGGTGAAAGGTCAAAGGGAGGGGGTCAAAGGCGAAGCTACGGGGGGATAAAAGGACGGTGTTCGTCAGTCAAGAGAACGAGAAAGAGTCAGAGGGTGTGGAAGTCTGGAGCCCGAAGCCTGCAGTAGCTGGAGAAGCTGAAGAGAGTCGAACGAGGAGAGCCCAGAGAAGAGTCCAGGGTGGAGAGTCCAGAGGCGGAGAGGCGGCAGCGGCGAAGGCAGACGAGGGGTGCTCGCGTCGGTACCGGGAGCTGCACGCCCGAGGGAGGCCGGCAGCGCGTCCTGGCCGAGGTGGAGACGCACACCAGGGATAATAAAGATCCTCTATACCCCGAGCATCAGCAACCCCCTCCTGTTTCCCCCCGCGCTGAGATAGTGCGACCAAGGGGGCCCCTTTTCCCACCCCCTGCCAGACACTGTCCGCGAGGCCCGCGGAGTGAGGCGCCATCGCCGCTCCGCGTCTCATCACCAGACGGGTAGGCGCGACCCGGTCTCGGCCTCAGGCCCGCCTCATCCTTGAGGGTATTCTTTCCTTGGTTTTGGGTATGTGTTGTCGGCGCCGTCTGTGAAGTAGAATTGTATAAGTGTTGCCGTGTGCTCGGTAGTCGGTATTAGCTCTGCATTGTTTTCGCTTTTATATTTGCTTTTTGTGTAAATGGAATTGTGTTTTCTTTTTTTTGTGTGCTTTTGGTGGAATTGAATGTGTGCTTCCCGTGTGCCGCGAATAAATGTGCTTTATTGTTGAACTGTTTCCCGCTTCGCTTCGTCATTTCTTTCTTTGAATCCTCATCTTGCTTCACGTAAAGGGTTGGTAGTGGGCTGAATACGCCCGATAATTAATCGAACCGTCGAGGTCGACGATAACACCGCTCGGTTATTCTGATAGTACGGAACGGGTCGCTTAAGTGGCCCGTGTCCGAAGTCGACCTGCGGCGAGGTGCGATCGCCCGGTCTACCCTCCGCGTGGGTACTTAGGTAGGTCGAATTTGGCGAGCAACCCTATCCCACGCGGGGGCTGATTGGCTCGATCGCGGTGAGACCGAAAGGTCCACCCGTGACTGGTTCCCGGCGTTAGTCCGAGAGGGTCACGACTGGATTGTCCGTCCGGTGGGCGACGTGCCGCGATTCGAGTTACGTGGCCGTCAGCACGCCGGCGGGCGCGAAATCCGCAACACTGGTGTCAGGAGTGGGATACAAATTCAAATTCATCGCCCTCCTCGCGGCACTGGAATCGGAGAACAGGAAAACGGGCTGTCCTGTCTCCAATTAAATTCACGGGAATCGGTCCAGGGGTGAGAGAAGCGACCCCCGATTCCCTCCAAATTACGAGCGAGCAAATTAACCCTTCACGAGAAGCAAGATGGCGTCTCAAGGCGAGCGGGAGCCGGGGGTATTAGAAATGTATATGTGTAATAATGTAGAGTCCATGGTCCAGGATGGAATCCCCGAGCAGGAAATGTTGATTGTGCAGGAACACGGACTCGCCCAACTGAACCCAGGGCCCGAGGTGGGTGCGGCAGCGGCCGCGGTGTATGACACCTCCCCCCCCCTCTCCACCAAGACCCTTCCCCAACCCCTGCCGAAACGGCTCACTCAAGCGCACCCGACGTGGCCCAGCTATGCGCCATGCTGGCGGCAATGATAAATGAAATAAAAAACGAAATGAAAGACATGAACAAACAAATAAACGAAAAGATGGATACAAATAAAAACGAAATGAAAGACATGAACAAGCAAATGAATGAAGTGAAAACGACGATGGATACAAATACAAACGAAATGAAAGGCATGAACGAAAAGATGGATACAAATACAAATGAAATGAAAAACGAAATGAACAAGCAAATAAACGGAATGGAAGCAAACATGAAGGAAGAAATGAAAGAACTACGGGGTGAGACGCAGAACATGGGCCGATGCCTGCAGGCGGGCATGAAGGCCGTGACCAGGGAGCTGGGAATGGCGACTTCACGTGTGGGAGCAAACGAGCTGGAAGGGGGTACAACGGCTGACAGGCCCGCGGTGGAGGCGGGTGAAAAAATAATTCGTGGAACGTGTTGGGCGAGGGTCGTGACGATGACCGAAAGGGAAAAATTAAATGGGGAGACCAAAACGTGTGAGACGAGACACGAGGTGACGACAACGGAAATAATAGTTGAGACAAGAGAGGTAAAGGGTGAAGAGTTGGCAGTGACGGTAGCCGGGAAGGGAACAATAGAGGAAAGACTACACGAGGAAGACGGGGTAAGTGACGCACACACACACACGGAGGTAGTGGAGGATAATGGGGGTGAGCTGGCGGACTGGGTAGAGACCCAGTGCGAGCACCTGGATGACCTCCTCCAGGAACGAGGGGAGGGAGTATGCCCCCTTGAGGCGAGTCACGACCAGGTGAGTTCGGTCGTGCTTTGCGAGGTTGAGGGGACGGGTGCTGTGGACGGGTGCACGGAGAGCTTGGGGGGTATAGAGGCCCCGGAGACCCTTGTGGGGACACGAATCCCCAGTGTGGTTGTCCCTGTGTGTGTGGTGCAAGGTGTGAGTGCGGCACCGTGTGTGGAAGCGACCCCGTGTGTGAGTGGTGTGGTGGCGATGGTGCCAGAGTGCGTGCTTCCCAGCACGCCGTGTGTGGATGAGGCACGGAGTGTGAGTGAGGCACCGCGGGTTAGTGCCCCCGCGTGTGTGGGTGGGGCACCGTGTGTGAGTGAGGCCGTGTGTGTGAGTGAAACGGCCAGTATGAGTGAGGCACCACGTGTGAGTGGTGTGGTGGCGATGGTGCCGGAGTACGTGCTTCCCAGCACACGGTGTGTGGATGAGGCACCGCGGTTAAGTGCCCCCGCGTGTATGAGTGAGGCACGGTGTGTGGATGAGGCACCGCGGGTGAGTTCCCCCGCGTGTGTGGATGAGGAACGGTGTGAGAGTAGTGAGGCACGCGTGAGTGAACGGCCGTGTGCAAGGTCGCTGTGTGCAAGGGAGACCGTGTGTGTGAGAGAGCGGTATGTGAGGGAGATGTCGGTTGGCATGCGGGAGCACGCAGCCGCGTCTCCCGGTGTGAATGTGATGGAGTGGACTGTGTGCGTCGTAACACGCAGGTGTGCGTGTGTTGAATGGCGACGACGACGGCGACAGAGGAGAGAAAGCCGAGTAGCGGCTGTAGTTGCTTCGGGGACCGTGCCGGGTTCACCCAGCAGTGAGCACGCGGTTCGTGCTGTGCAACGCACGAGACCACCACGTGCTCGCTTGCGAGAGTGAAGTCCCGGTCCGGAAACGCACGCGGTGGATTTGCCGATCCCGCGGACGGACAAAGTTTAGGCAGGACTACGGATTTGGACCGGACGGGTTCTCCACGCGATCGTGTGTGTTCAGCTCCAACGGGCAAAGCACATGTGTTCGCGTGGGGAACCCCTCGAGACGTGGGGCTTGTGTTTTTTTTTGCGCACGGTGACGTCATGGCTGCACGTGTGGTTGGAATCCGGCAGGAGGGGTATCTCTGCCGGATGGTCCCGTCCAAGGAGGGACGAGGAACACGTGCAGCTGCATGACGTCACGGGCAGGTGCAAAGTGCGCGAGCTCTGAGTTGCCGCGCTGGCGCTGCGCATGTAGAAAAAAAAAAGAAAAAAAAAAGAACAAGCCTCACTTTCGGGTGCAAAGGATTCCTGGGCAAGGGGTGAAAGACCCCCTTACCTGGGCACAGGATGGAAACTAGTTAGGGGGAAGGGTTAGCTTAGCTAGACCGACTTCATGGGGCAGGGGTAAGTCCTCATGGAGTCCGTGGAATGGATTAGTTAGAGGGATTGTAGCCAGATTTAGGTTGGGAAATTGATTTTTGGGACATTCGAGGACAGTGACAGACTTGTGAATGTGTAGCGGGGACGTAGCTTAGCTACGTAGTGTTAAAAGGAACGTGCTGTAATATAAGGGACGACGTGGGAGCACGAGTTAGTTAGGGGAGGTAGTTAGGAGGATGGCAGAGTTCAGCGGTGTGTGTGTTGAAGAGTTGTTGGTGAGTTGTGAGGTGAGTACTTGGTGAGTGAGTGAGGCCAGCGGGTCTGTGTGTATGGAGTGAATGGGGAATGCATGGTGCGATGAGTGATTGGGGGGAGGAGTGACTCCCGCCCAAGGGACCCCGGGGTCAGTGTAGAGTGAGTTAGCTGGGTTAGTGAAATTGAAAAATGGAGGTCGTTTTGTTGTTGGTGGGAAAGTAGGCTCGAGAACCCTTTTGGAGGGGTGCAGGAGCCCTGTTGACGGGCTTGGGAGCGTGGCTGCGAAAGGTGAGTATCGCTGAGTGGGTACCCCGGGCACCAGGCTAGTCGGCCGCGGTAGGCCATGGGCCCATGGGGGGCCGGGATAGAGTAGTGGGCACGGGTGCGCCTGCTTGGTGCGGGGGCCCGGGGCGCCATTAGCCGCGTGGGCAGTGTTGTGGGCACGGGTGACCCTCGGAAAGGGGCCCGGGAGGCCGGCCTGCCACGTGTGCGTTTCAGGGGAGGTGCCATGGGGGGCACTCCCCGGTGTTAGGGAGCTGGTAGGCTCGGAGGCAGTGTAGTGCCCGGGGGTGCCATAGCGGGAGATTCGGCAGAGGGTCGTGCCTGCCAAAGGGAGCCACGTGTCCCAGCCAGGAGACCGTGTGAGGGCACGGAGAGAAAATTGGGGGCGAGGCCCGAAATTGTGAGGACACCAACACAGGCGACGGGAATCTGGGTTGTTAGAACCAATAGTTTAAGCGAGAGGCGCTTGTTGAAAGCCCCGGGGTAGTTTAACAGTTAATGGTTAGGGTAGATTAGGAGATGTACCCCTCCGCACCATCCATCCCCTCGCTGTCGTTGTGGGCCGCTGGACCCACTTTGGTTATAGATCGCCGAACTCTGAGGAGGCCATTCTGAGGCTTCGTTGGGCCTCGACACAGGACGTTAGCTCTCCCTTATTCCCCTCCGGGAAGGGAACGTAGGGGTTGGGAGTAGGCTAGGTGACAGGATAGGTTAGCCGAACAAAGACGATAAAGGGGGTTAGGGGACGATTTATAGTGGGGAAGAAAAAAAAAAAAATTAAGTTGGGGCTAAATTGGGGTTTGACAAATTAAGGGAGTGGGTATGTACAGTGACAGGCAAAGGCGATAGGTTGGGAGGGAGACAGGTAGGTAGGTCCGAGCCCGCCTTCCAGGTGGCCAGCACCACCGCACTCCCTCCACCAACCTCCACTGAACGGCAAAGGCTGGCCAACTTCATCGGCTGGCCGTGTTTTGCTTCAAGGCGGAGGCCGGCCAACTTCATCGGCAGCTATGTGCTGCAAGGCCTGTGCCGGCCAGTTCATCTGCTGGCTGTTTTTCTTCGAGGCCTGTGCCGGCCAGTTCATCTGCCGGCTGTGTTTGCCTGCAGCGGCCTTCTTCTGCGGGCTGTGTTTGCCTGCTGCCTTTGCCATGCCATGCCCACTGCCCACGTTCACCAGCCCCGTTCAATTTTTGCTTTGCCCCCCCCCCCTGTTCATTTCCATGTGCGCCAGGATCTGAAGGCAACAGTTTGCAAGCTGCAAGAACTGCCCTGTTGGCAGCTACAACACGGGCCTGCAGTGGCAGCCCGTGCACCGTGTTTGTGTCCATGCATCCATTCGTTGTGCTCATTGCGTGTGCCACTTGAGCTGGCACGGAGACTGCGTTTGTGCAGCCCATGCACCGTTGTGGTTCACTGCATTCAGTTCAAACCGTTCATGCATCCATTCGTTGTGCTCATTGCGTGTGCCACTTGAGCTGGCACGGAGACTGCGTTGTGCAGCCCAAGCACCGTTGTGGTTCACTGCGTTCAGTTCAAAAGGGAAGGCCTTGGACTGCGTGTGAGCAGCCAGCCACGTTCCCTGTCACCTGCATTGTTTGAGCCAGAGACTGCATGTGGGCAGCCTGGCTCCCTGCTAACTGCTTTTCTTTTGCAGAGTTCAGTGATCCTGGGCCATGGTTTAGTGTAAAATTTGTAAGTTAAGGTTAAGATGTACTGCAAATATGAGTGCACCCCCGGCATGTCTGTCCTAGCTCCGGCAATTTTATTTAAGTCGTCCGTGTGAGTGAGTTTGTTTAGATAGTTACGCAGCCCTCAGGTTATTTATTTTGGGGACACGAATACCATGAATGTCGCACTCAGGGATCCGTAGGTAAAATGTACTAGGGGAAAACTACACATGATGGCACACGAAAATTTGACGACTCGGGACGAGTCTGTAAAAAGGGGAGGGGGTAGTGTTGTGGTTACCAAATTCGCAAACCACCATTCAGGTCCCTTAGGTGAGGTATCTCGGTAAGTGCATGTGTAGTTAGGCCCAAACCCGTTGTCTAGTGGGAATACATGTCATTTATACGTGCTGCGACTCTTCAGGATAGCCGTTTTTCTTTTACTATCTTTATTTTGGACCAACCGCCATGATTACCACCACAACCACAACATCAACCACCAACCACAACACCGCTTCACCACAACCGCCACGACCTTCACGTCACACCTCGCAACCGTAGCATCGCCACCGTTCTTGCCCCGCTGTGGGTACCGGTGTTGGACTCGTGCAGGGCGCACGTTGAACAGCGTGTACAAAATCACGGATTTTGTGCTTCAAAAACGGATCAAAAACGACACACGCCCACTTTTTGCCGTCCAATCGGTGAGCGAGGGGCGATTTGGCCCCGCCTCCAGAACGATCGATATATGCAAATTTGTGGATCAAAAAGCCTTCACGCCCACTTTTTCTCGGGCCAATGGGGAGCGAGGTGAAAGGTCAAAGGGAGGGGGTCAAAGGCGAAGCTACGGGGGGATAAAAGGACGGTGTTCGTCAGTCAAGAGAACGAGAAAGAGTCAGAGGGTGTGGAAGTCTGGAGCCCGAAGCCTGCAGTAGCTGGAGAAGCTGAAGAGAGTCGAACGAGGAGAGCCCAGAGAAGAGTCCAGGGTGGAGAGTCCAGAGGCGGAGAGGCGGCAGCGGCGAAGGCAGACGAGGGGGTGCTCGCGTCGGTGCCGGGAGCTGCACGCCCGAGGGAGGCCGGCAGCGCGTCCTGGCCGAGGTGGAGACGCACACCAGGGATAATAAAGATCCTCTATACCCCGAGCATCAGCAACCCCCTCCTGTTTCCCCCCGCGCTGAGATAGTGCGACCAAGGGGGCCCCTTTTCCCACCCCCTGCCAGACACTGTCCGCGAGGCCCGCGGAGTGAGGCGCCATCGCCGCTCTGCGTCTCATCACCAGACGGGTAGGCGCGACCCGGTCTCGGCCTCAGGCCCGCCTCATCCTTGAGGGTATTCTTTCCTTGGTTTTGGGTATGTGTTGTCGGCGCCGTCTGTGAAGTAGAATTGTATAAGTGTTGCCGTGTGCTCGGTAGTCGGTATTAGCTCTGCATTGTTTTCGCTTTTATATTTGCTTTTTGTGTAAATGGAATTGTGTTTTCTTTTTTTTTGTGTGCTTTTGGTGGAATTGAATGTGTGCTTCCCGTGTGCCGCGAATAAATGTGCTTTATTGTTGAACTGTTTCCCGCTTCGCTTCGTCATTTCTTTCTTTGAATCCTCATCTTGCTTCACGTAAAGGGTTGGTAGTGGGCTGAATACGCCCGATAATTAATCGAATCGTCGAGGTCGACGATAACACCGCTCGGTTATTCTGATAGTACGGAACGGGTCGCTTAAGTGGCCCGTGTCCGAAGTCGACCTGCGGCGAGGTGCGATCGCCCGGTCTACCCTCCGCGTGGGTACTTAGGTAGGTCGAATTTGGCGAGCAACCCTATCCCACGCGGGGGCTGATTGGCTCGATCGCGGTGAGACCGAAAGGTCCACCCGTGACTGGTTCCCGGCGTTAGTCCGAGAGGGTCACGACTGGATTGTCCGTCCGGTGGGCGACGTGCCGCGATTCGAGTTACGTGGCCGTCAGCACGCCGGCGGGCGCGAAATCCGCAACAATATTATAACTGCACTAGAAATCAAAGTGTTAACATCACCGTCATACCGAAGAAGAAAAAAAAACAAAAAAAAAACAAGCAGTCAGACTGGTACTTACGAAATCGTAAACTTGACCTCTCACCTTGTCAAATAAAAGCTGTCTGTAGAGAAGGTAGCGATGCAAACGAGAAGTTTCTACGATGAAGCTGTACCAAACCATCAAAAATCGAATGTTTGACCTCACTGTGACCTTGACCTTTGACCGATTTTGACCAAAATCTAATCAGCGCTACCCGTCACCCTCCTGAATCACGTGGTGAATCACGACGTTGGTAGCTTCTTCCGTTCTCGAGTTATAATTTTTTTTGATGTTTGACCTTACTGTGACCTTGACCTTTGACCGATTCTGACCAAAATCTAATCAGCGCTAGCCATCACCCTCCTGAATCACGTGGTGTAATTTGACATTGGTATCTTCTTCTGTTAGAGTTATCTGTACCAAACCATCAAAAATCGAATGTTTTGGATGTTTGACCTCACTGTGACCTTGACCTTTGACCGATTTTGACCAAAATCTAATCAGCGCTAGCCATCACCCTCCTGAATCACGTGCTGTAATTTGACATTGGTTGCTTCTTCCGTTCTGGAGTTATCGTGCCGACAAACAAACACACACACACAAACAAACAAACAAGCAGTCATAGACTGGTACTTACGAAATCGTCAACTTGACCTCTGACCTTGTCTAATAAAAGCTGTCTCTAGAGAAGGTAGCGACGCAAACCAGAAGTTTCTAAGATGATTCTGTATCAAACCATCAAAAATCGTAACGTTGACCGAAGCAAAAATCTCCATTTCTCCACGCAATTACACCTTAACGTAACTCAACGACGCGTCTGATCCTGCGCACTGCATCATGGGACGACCCGTGACGCGTCGAGTGAAATATTTTTATACAATCTTAAAATGTCTCCAACACATCCGATTTTTACCAGAATTTTGACAACCGAGTTTTAAGCGTCCAAAGCGATCGCAAAAACCGAAGACAAATTAAAATTGAAGTTAAAACGAACTCGTAACGTCGAGCGAAGCAAAAATACTCTTTCTCCACGTGAATTTACGGAATTATGTTTGACCTCACTGTGACCTTGACCTTTGACCGATTTTGACCAAAATCTAATCAGCACTAGCCATCACCCTCCTGAATCACGTGGTGTAATTTGACATTGGTAGCTTCTTCCGTTCTCGAGTTATCGTGCCTACAAACAAACAAACAAACAAACAAACAAACAAACAAACAAACAAACAGAAACGGAAGGCATCAATATACTTACGAAATCTTTAGATTTCGTAAATAACAAGCAGTCATAGACTGGTACTTTCGAAATCGTCAACTTGACCTCTCACCTTGTCAAATAAAAGCTGTCTCTTGAGAAGGTAGCGACGCAAACCAGAAGTTTCTACGATGATTCTGTACCAAACCATGAAAAATCGTAACGTCGACCGAAGCAAAAATCTCCATTTCTCCACGCAATTATTTTATATTATTTTATCAAAGTCACAAAACCGTAATATTCGGCCATCCACCAACAATCTTTACATAATCCGACGGCTCAGTGAGTCAGACATGCGACGATAACCTTTATTGGGATAACAAAATGACTTTTAAACACCATCTTTATCGAAAACACCGTAAGCGCGCACACGGAAAACTTTTACGTGGCTCAACGATGCGTCTGCTCGAGCACACTGCATCACGTAACGACCTGTGACGCGTCGAGTGAAATATTTTTTATATAATGTTAAAACGTCTCCAAAACATCCGATTTTTACCAGAATTTTGACAACCGAGTTTTAAGCATCCTAAGCGATCGCAAAAACCGACGCCAAATTTAAATCGAAGTTAAAACGAACTCGTAGCGTCGACCGAAGCAAAAATACTCCATTTCTCCACATTAATTTATGGAATTATGTTTGACCTCACTGTGACCTTGACCTTTGACAGATTTTGACCAAAATCTAATCAGCGCAAGCCATTACCCTCGTGACTCACGAGGTGCAATTTGACATTGGTAGCTTCTTCCGTTCTCGAGTTATCGTGCCAACAAACAAACAAACACACAAACAAACACACAAACAAACAAACAAACAGAAACAGAAGTGATCAATATACTGACGAAATCTTTAGATTTCATAAGTAACAAACAGTTCTAGACTGGTACTTTCGAAATCGTCAACTTGACCTCTGACCTTGTCTAATAAAAACTGTCTCTAGAGAAGGTAGCGACGCAAACCAGAGTTTCTACGATGATTCTGTACCAAACCATCAAAAATCGAATGTTTGATCTCACTGTGACCTTGACCTTTGACTGATTTTGACCAAAATCTAACCAGCGCTAGCCATCACCCTCCTGAATCATGGGGTCTAATTTGACATTGGTAGCTTCTTCCGTTCTCGAGTTATGTTTTGGATGTTTGACCTCACTGTGACCTTGACCTTTTACCGATTTTGACCAAAATATAATCAGCGCTAACCATCACCCTCCTGAATCACGTGGTGTAATTTGACATTGGTAGGTTCCTTCTCGAGTTATTGTGCCTACAAACAAACACACAAACACACAAACAAGCAGTCATAGAATGGTACTTATGAAATCGTCAACTTGACCTCTGACCTTGTCTAATAAAAGCTGTCTCTCGAGAAGGTAGCGGCGCAAACCAGAAGTTTCTATGATGATTCTGAACCAAACCTCTCATAAAACATCCGATTTTTACCAGAATTTCGACGAGTATTAAGCATACTTAACCGTTCCCAAAAGTGAAGACAGGATTAAAATTGACTTTAAAACGAGCGCGTAATGCCGTGTTACAATCCCCCTCATTAGCATAATCTTCACAGTTAAGCCTCAGATACGACACCCGACATAAATCTCATAAAACATCCGATTTTTACCAGAATTTCAAAAAACCGAGTGTTAAGCATACTTAGCCATTACCAAAAGTGAAAACAGAATTGCGATCCGAGTTAAAACGAACTCGTAACGTCGACCGAAGAAAAAAATCTCCATTTCTCCACGCAATTATTTAATATTATTTTATCAAAGTCACAAAACCGAAAAAATTCGGCCATCCACAGACAATCTTTGCATAATCCGACGGCTTAGCGAGTCAGGCATGCGACGATAACCTTTATTTGGATAAAAAAATGACTTTTAAACACCATCTTTATTGAAAACACCGTCAGCGCGCACACGCAAAACCTTTACGTGACTCAACGACGTGTCTGCTCGAGCGCCCTGCACCACGTGTCAAGCCGTGACGCGGCGAGTGAAATATTTTTTATGCAATCTTAAAACATCTCCAAAACATCCGATTTTTATCAGAATTTCAACAACCGAGTGTTAAGCGTCCTAAGCGATCGCAAAAACCGAAGACAAAATTAAAATCGAAGTTAAAACGAACTTGTAACCTTGACTGAAGCAAAAATACTCCATTTCTCCACATGAATTTACGGAATTATGTTTGACCTCACTGTGACCTTGACTTTTGACCGATTTTGACCAAAATCTAATCAGCGCCAGCAATCACCCTCCTGAATCACGTGGTGTAATTTGACATTGGTAGCTTCTTCCGTTCTCGAGTTATCGTGCCTACAAACAAACACACAAACAAGCAGTAATAGACTGGTACTTAGGAAATCGTCAACTTGACCTCTGACCTTGTCTAATAAAAGCTGTCTCTCGAGAAGGTAGCGAAGCAAACCAGAAGTTTCTACGATGATTCTGTACCAAACCATCAAAAATCGAATGTTTTGGATGTTTGACCTCACTGTGACCTTGACCTTTGACAGATTTTGACCAAAATCTAATCAGCGCGAGCCACCACCCTCGTGAATCACGTGGTGTAATTTGACATTGGTAGCTTCTTCCGTTCTCGCGTTATTTTTTGGATGTTTGACCTCACTGTGACCTTGACCTTTGACCGATTTTGACCAAAATCTAATCAGCGCAAGCCATCACCCTCCTGAATCACGTGATGTAATTTGACATTGGTAGCTTCTTCCGTTCTCGAGTTATCTGTACCAAACCATCAAAAATCGAATATTTGACCTCACCGTGACCTTTGACCTATTTTGACCAAAATCTAATCAGCACTAGCCATCACCCGATTAAATCACATGGTTAATTTGACATTGTTAGCATCTTCCGTTCTCGAGTTATCGTGCCTACAAACAAACAAACAAACAAACAAGCAGTCATAGACTGGTACTTACGAAATCGTCAACTTGACCTCTGACTTTGTCTCATAAAAGCTGTCTCTGGAGAAGGTAGCGACACAAACCAGAAGTTTCTACCATGATTCTGTACCAAACCATCAAAAATTGAATTTTTGACCTCACTGTGACCTTGATCTTTGACCGATTTTGACCAAAATCTAATCAGCACGAGCCCTCACCCTCCTGAATCACGTGGCGCAATTTGACATTGGTAGCTTCTTCCGTTCTCGAGTTATCTGCACCAAACCATCAAAAATCGAGTATTTAACCTCACTGTGACCTTGACCTTTGACCGATTTTAACAAAAATCTAATCAGCACGAGCCATCACCCTCCTGAATCACGTGGTGCAATTTGACATTGGTAGCTTCTTCCGTTCTCGAGTTATAACTTTTTTTTGGATGTTTGACCTCACTGTGACCTTGACCTTCGACCGATTTTTACCAAAATCTAATCAGCACTAGCCATCACGCTCCTGAATCACGTGGTGTAATTTGACATTGGTAGCTTCTTCCGTTCTCGAGTTATCGTGCCTACAAACAAACAAACAAACTAACAAACAAACAAGCAGTCATAGACTGGTACTTACGAAATCGTCAACTTGACCTCTGACCTTGTCAAATAAAAGTTGTCTCTGGAGAAGGTAGCGACGCAAACCAGAAGTTTCTACGATGATTCTGTACCAAACCATCAAAAATCGAATGTTTTGGATGTTTGACCTCACTGTGACCTTGACCTTTGACCGATTTTGACCAAAATCTAATCAGCACTAGCCATCACCCTCCTGAATCACGCGGTGTAATTTGACATTGGTAGCTTCTTCCGTTCTCGAGTTATCGTGCCTAAAAAACAAACAAACAAACAAGCAGTCATAGACTGGTACTTACGAAATCGTCAACTTGACCTCTGACCTTGTCTAATAAAAGCTGTCTCTCGAGAAGGTAGCGACGCAAACCAGAAGTTTCTACGTTGATTCTGTACCAAACCATCAAAAATTGAATGTTTGACCTCACTGTGACCTTGATCTTTGACCGATTTTGACCAAAATCTAATCAGCGCTTGCCATCACCGTCCTGAATCACGTGGTGTAATTTGACATTGGTAGCTTCTTCCGTTCTCGAGTTATAACTTTTTTTGGATGTTTGACCTCACTGTGACCTTGACCTTTGACCGATTTTGACCAAAATCTTATCAGCACTAGCCATCACCCTCCTGAATCACGTGGTGTAATTGGACATTGGTAGCGTCTTCCATTCTCGAGTTATCGTGCCTACAAACAAACACACAGTGGACGGAAGTGATCAATATACTTACGAAATCTTTAGATTTCGTAAGTAACAAACAGACAGGAAGGGGTGAAAACATAACCTCCTTCACCTTCCGTGGCAGAGGTAATAACACCTTCACACTGACAGTCATAACAGTCTCTGACTGAAATAACATAGGAGTCTGAGGAACAAACACCAATCACCATGCATGGTGGTAACTGAGTGGTGAGCGACATGACTAGTATACCAGAGGTTTTAAATTTCAAATCCCATTGAAGTTAGCAGTGTTAGAGATTGGGATTTTTACTTTTCAGAAGCCAAGTTAGCTTGAGGAACATAACCGACTCATTAATTGTTATGTATATTAGACTTAAGAAAGAACCTGCGAAGGACGAGTTAATTAACCCCAGAATGATGGATGGGATGACATGTAACACCCAGACCCACCGGGTGTGACGTTATATGATAAACACTTCCTCAGAGAGAATTGGGGTCCTTCCCCAATTCTGAACCCAGGGACTATGAATTTTCTTTTATGACTTAAAAACCTTCCTACGCACCCTCTGAGTACCACCATAGGTTTTGAACTCATTCAAGAGTGCATATAAGTCAAACAAACACAAACAAACAAACAAGCAGTCATTGACTGGTACTTACGAAATCTTCAACTTGACCTCTGACCTTGCCTAATAAAAGCTGTCTCTAGAGAAGGTAGCGACGCAAACCAGAAGTTTCTTTGATGATTCTGTACAAAACCATCAAAAATCGAATGTTTGACCTCACTGTGACCTTGACCTTTGACCAAAATCTTATCAGCACGAGCCATCACCCTCGTGAATCACGTGGTGTAATTTGACATTGGTAGCTTCTTCCGTTTTCAAGTTATCGTGCCTACAAACAAACACACAAACACACAAACAAACAAACACACAAACAAACAAATGACGGAAGTCATCAATATACTTACGAAATCTTTAGATTTCGTAAGTAACAAGCAGTCATAGACTGGTACTTTCGAAATCGTCAACTTGACCTCTGACCATGTCTAATAAAAGCTGTCTCAAGAGAAGGTAGCGACGCAAACCAGAAGTTTCTACGATGATTCTGTCCCAATCCATCAAAAATCGTAATGTCGACCGAATCAAAAAATCTCCATTTCTCCACGCAATTATTTAATATTATTTTATCAAAGTCACAAAACCGTAATATTCGGCCATCCACCAACAATCTTTACATAATCTTACGGCTGAGCGAGTCAGGCATGCGACGATAACCTTTATTGGGATAAAAAAATGACTTTTAAACACCATCTTTATCGAAAACACCGTCAGCGCGCACACGCAAAACCTTTACGTGACTCAACGACGCGTCTGCTCGAGCGCCCTGCACCACGTGACGAGCCGTGACGCGGCGAGTAAAATATTTTTTTATGCAATCTTAAAACGTCTCCAAAACATCCGATTTTACCAGAATTTCGACAACCGAGTTTTAAGCATCCTAAGCGATCGCAAAAACCGAAAACAAAATTAAAATCAAAGTTAAAACGAACTCGTAACGTCGACCGAAGCAAAAATACTCCATTTCTCCACATGAATTTACGGAATTATGTTTGACCTCACTCTGACATTGACCTTTGACCGATTTTGACCAAAATCTAATCAGCGCTAGCCATCACCCTTCTGAATAACGTGGTGTAATTTGACATTGGTAGCTTATTCTGTTCTCGAGTTATCCTACCTACAAACAAACACACAAACACACACAAACAAACAAACACACAAACAGAGGACGGAGGTCATAAAGATTTCGTAAGTAAAAAACCAAGGAGTCTGGAACACTGACGCTAATATAACCATTACCTTGACGTGTTTCGACTTATGAGTTACGTACAAGTAACGTGTCGACGTGTGTCAACGATCGCGTAACGTGCCTACAACACATTACTCATAGGTTAGAAATAAGTTTCCAGTACGCTAAACATTACCTCGACGTGTTTCGACTTATGAGTAACTTACAAGTAACGTGTCTCGACGTGTGTCAACGATCGCATAACGTGCCTACAACTTATGGCCAGCATTATGCGGAACGTGTGAGTCATACGCTGGTATACGTCAAAAAATTTCAAGCATGGAAAATTTGTCTAACACCTCTGCGTACTACGACGTATGCCAGCGTACAAAGACGTATGCCAGCATGCTCTTAACGTATACAAACTTACCCATAACGTATTCGACGTGTGCCAGCGTACAAAGACGTATGCCAGCATGCTCTTAACGTATACAAACTTACCCATAACGTATTCGACGTGTGCCAGCGTTTTAGCCAAATTTTGCATACGTCAGGCATACGCTGGCTAAATCGTCAAGGTGTGACAGGGCCTTTAAATACTTAAAAGAATCAAAGTAATGAAGATCAATGATAAAGTGAAGACCAGAAGATTGAAATGGATTAGGCATGTGCTAAGAATGAAAGAAGATAACAATTGTATGGCAGCATTGTTATGGAAGCCCGAAGGAAGATGGAAAGTGGGACATCCTGGAAAAACCTGGAGGAGAACGGTGGAAAAAGAAAGAAAAGAGATAGGATGGAAATCATGGAATGAAGCCAGGCTGATAGCCAGAAACAGGGCAGACTGGAGAGTTCGCACTGCAGCCTTGTGGGCCACTTGACCTGAAGAGTGTAGTTGAGATTAGATGATTGTGTGATGCATCATCTGGAAAATTTGCAATTGCTTCACACTTGTCTACAGAAGAATCGTGTCATTAAGCGAACGATAGAGCTTAATCGACATTGATTTACAGCCGACCTGATCATTCCAAGGACGATGGAAGGACAGACAAAACATCAAATGGGAGATGTTTTTTTCAAGTAAAGTAAAGTATGTTCAGGTAAAGTAAATATCAAATGTTCAAGTATAAAAGCAGTGAATTGCATTGACAGAATAGAGTCCAAACAGAAACTGTGTACCGAAAGAAAGGTGGCAGGTATGGCGGTCAATGATAATAAGCATGCTTTGATCAAATGGGAATTTGATCAGGGAATGGGAATTATTTTGATCAAAAGTTGTCGTTTTTGCATCCATCAGATACAGTAAACCATCGCCCAATGCAGGGGCTCAGTTTCTGGAAAACTGCGCATTCAGCAAAATCATGTGACGCAACCTCAAGGCATCATGGGAGAAATGGGGATAATGGAACACGACCATGGAACATAACATACGGACAAATATTTTATAAGTTTTTTTTTTTTGCTAATATTGTTGCGGTTTTATAAACCGCATGCTGAAATTGAAACACACACAGCACATAGACTTTTAGAATAGTTATCTCCGTAATGAACGTGAAGAATAGCACCTTTCCTATAATGGGGTTATTACGTAATTGAGTGCATTGGGTTGGGTAGTTAGCGCCCCCCTGTCAAACCGTTGGGAGAATGGAGACATCAGCGCATGATGACGTGTGCCGTAACAGCTGTCATCACAGGGCGTGCATGTTTTACTGTCCTGGCATTCAACATGTGCTACATACATCAGCATTCTAGTACGTGTGCCAAATTCTCCCATTCCCCTTTATTGTTTAAAGTCTTTGTTTGTCTGTTTGTCACAAAGTCGTTGTTTGTCTGTTCATCTGTATGGACGTCTACCCTGCAATGTTATTTATTGCCGTCTTCTCCTGTACTGTATTTAGTTTCCCGAATTCCCGTTTATTCCCCTCCACCCAAAAGGACTGGCAAACGAACCAACACATGACCCAGCCTCCCTGAAATGATTGCCCCTATTCCTTGGATTTGTGCCATGAACATTGTTGGACGTTTGGGGTTTGTCCCAGTAGCATGGTGGTAGAAGGGATTCCCCCCCTCCCACCCCATGTTAAGTGCAGAGCTCTGTTCATGACGACAACTGGAAGGACCAAATGAATGAATATCTGGCCAGGCGGCAGAATGGGCAGGGTTGCGGGAGAACCCTCCAATGGCTGGCATGGGGCCGTCTCGCAGGGTCTGACGTGGCCCTCTGGCTGGTCCCAAGCTGCCTCAGGGGATCTGACGTGTGGCTGTTTGGCCCTGCCTGCCCCCAGGGCTATAAATCTGCATGGCACACTGTTTTGGTGTCTCTGTCGTCGCCCCCGCGCTACTTTGGTCCTGGCTGCTGTGCTCTCTTTCTTCTTTTGCCTCTAGCTATCGGGGTCCTTCCTGGTCGTGGCACGAGCTTATTCTTGTTCTCTCGGTCTGTCTCTGTCTCTCTGTCTCTCTATCTGGGTCGTTGCACTCGTCTCTTCCCTGGTCCTGGACACATTGGCGTTTTGCTCCCAATGGAGCTGGTGGACCCTCGGTGGTGGAGATCAGTGTCTGGGCCATTTGGGAGAGTGGCACCAAGTCTCAATTTGTCTCCCTGTGTGTGTGGTCTGATGGGTACCCTGTTTTGTTAGCCGGTAGGTAAGGCATAGTTTAAGACTGCAACTTGTACATTTGTTGTCCCTTTTTATAAATACATACCTTGATTTATTGCATTTCCTTTTTCCTGCCCCGGTTTTCCCTTCTACGCCATTAAAGCTCTTCAGTTCTCCTCTCTCCTTTCCATATCCATCGCTCATTGTAAATAAATTATTCTTGTTATACTGTATTTACAATCTGCACATAGTTGTCCTTTCTTCCATTGTTCAAGCAATGCCCGTATGTAGATTCGCCAGGAGGATATAATTCTCCACTAAGGGGCTCTCATATCAGTCCGGTATTGTGCTCGCGGAAATCTGGGCCGCATTAATCAAGATCCAATAAAGATAACAATGGCATAATTGCTGAGGGTGTGATTCCCCGATGAGGAAATCACGTGTTCTTAGCTAAACGGTGTCAGACGGAGGACCCTAAGTCACGTGGTCGAACTATTGGCATTCGCGTTCCTTTAGCGACCTGCCGCAACATGAAGTTCTTCGTAGGTGACGGCCTGCAATTCCCGATGAGTCCGGGGAGAACCAGCGATACCTCCTGCCCTCGTAGTATCCCTGTGCCACTGGGTCTGCAACAATATAAGCCTCAGAGGGAATACTTATTCTATAATATATATATATATATATATATATATATATATATATATATATATATATATATATTAGTGCGTATGTAGTGTGGGGGGTTAATTGTATAAAGCCTGTAGATCATGGTCGCCGGTGGACATGTTGTGGCGCGAATAGTTTGCATTTACAGTTCCCAAATGTATTTCCACAAAAAAGTAGTGCAAGATGATCCTTGAAAGACTTGAACCCATGTGTTACTTTCTGCTCCTTGGAGATGTACATCTTGTTACCCGTTATCTTCTAGAAAAGCCACGTTTCATCAGTATTGAACACCTGTTCAGAGGTGCTTTTTCTGTTATAAACTCCAGGAAGTCTGGCTTCAACAAATGCTGCGTATAGTGGCTTCACTCACACTATACTCATGGTCGACTGATGTTACACTCATCCTGCTAAGTAACTTGTCTACAATCACGATTCTCTCTGCCAATGTCACAACCTTACAGGATTTCATCACTCCACTACCACTTGGATAGGCTTGACCTTTTGGTACCATACTGTATTTGAGGGCACAGTATGCAGCTAAATAATGTGGAGTTAAATCTCTTGGGCATGAACTCACTTGACAGCGGCACTATGCAGACTGAAGACAGTGCAGATGATAGAACAGGGCGGGAGATGTCACCTCTGTGCATGACGTGGTCAAAGCACCACATTCAAACCCACGTATGATCATATTTTATGCGCGTCCGGAAACTAAGAATCGCATTTATTCCCATGTGCATAAATGAATCCGCATTGCGAAAACCCACGTTGGAAGAGGGTTAACTGTACATAGATGGCTCTAATAGCATTTTCAATTACACCGATATAGTAACTACCACATGTGTTCATACAAATTACTAAAACATGGAAACAACATCTTACTTTTTCAGGAACTTGTCGAAGTGTGGGTTTGGGTCAACACAGATGACTTCTGTGCCTGGCGGGTAAAAGGCAAAATTGGCACCGCCACCCACTCCGATCTCCACAATGGTCAGCTTTCCATCCACAGAAGAGTCTGTGAAAAACAGTGAACGTTTCTTCAGGTTTCCTTAACCACTATTTAAACAGGTTATAAACAAAAATTGCCGCCTCGACAATTAACTTTCAACCGATGAGGGTCAAAGAAAATGTTTATAAACCAAAAAGTAGTGCACATCGAATAAAGAAAAAATATATAAGCAAGAGCGAGAATTGCTTTGCAATACATGTCCGCTACCGGTGATATTTTCTTCGTCCACAAAGGACATAACTGAAAAAAAATCGACGAAACACCCTGAAACTCGAATTTGTTCTGTAACTTATCATGGTAAAGCCACGTACCAAGTTTCAGTTGAACATGTTCAAGGGTGTGGGAAAAAAGTCTGAGAAACCACAGTGGATGGATGGACAGAGAGAGCAAACCTATTGTCCCCTCTGGAGAAACAGGTAGGGGACGAATAATAACAGATGTTTCCCACAACATCAGAGAACTTTACGATTAATTTATCAGTTTGTTTTTCCTTAAACTAATTTCAGTGGTTACATCATTTATAAGGGGACTCTTTCTGATTAGTCGTGGATTTACGCAAGCATCATGAGGGAACTCTGTTTTGGGGCATCTTTAGCATTGCAGCAATGTCAAGGCAGTTTTCACAGAATGGGTGTTCACAGGTGACAATAGACAAAAGAAGCGTTCTCAAACTTAAAGTACAGCTCAACAATTGTTCTACAAAATTAGTCTCTCTGTCTCTGTCTCTCTGTCTCTCTGTCTCTCTCTTCGAAGAGGAAGGGTATAGCAGCTACATTTATTCAAAGATTTCCCTGTTACTGCACCAACAAACCACCAGGAAGTGCATCTCACAGATAACCTTGTGGTACAAAATCATACCATACAAATTAGATAAACAGAAAAGACATCCAGGGAAAGTCGTTTAACATTTTGAGAATCTTTAGTTTGGAGCTGATTCTATGTTGATCCAATGGGGTGACAGGATAGCCAAAAGGTGATGCGCACTCACTTCTGAGCTGTCTCGCCTGTCTTTACATCTCAACCCAACAATAAACTGCTCCACTGGTGATTTGTATGCAGGGCGATGCATCATTGTGTGTGCCATCCCTCCGATGGACGTTAAACTCGGTGCCCTGTCTGCCGGCATTAGTTGGTGGATGTAAAAGATCTCACAATGTCATTTTGCGAAGAATAGGCGAGTTATCTCTGCCGTTCTCGATAAATTCCAACTTATTGCCTGGACTGCAGGTAAAAAGTGGTCTGGTCTCGCTTCTTGGAGGTTCTTAGATACTAGGTTACATTGCTTGTTATCTTAAAGCGTGGCTGCTATTTGGGAAGCAGCTTCTGCACTACAGGCTGTCCCTTAAATAGGTACCAATTATAACTCCACACATGCAAAGCATACCTGGTGTTGGCTTAATGGTTAGGGTGGGGGGCTTGGGATCCTAGGAATCCTGAGTTCAAATCCCCCTTGGCTGTTGAATTAATACCAGGTGGGGTTGACTCTGCCTGTCATCCTTCCGAGGTCGGCAAAATGAGTACCGGTCAGCATGCTGGTATCGTGTCAGAGTGGCGACCTGTCCAGGATTGTGCCCAATAGCCAAAGAGACTGCTAAGGCAGCACCAATGGTCTACATACAGTATGGCCCCAATGGATGGATGTATGGATGCAAAGCGAAAAGTGGGGTTAAGCATTTGGTTCACTTTGTCTGTTTACATACGTCAGTTTATGATCAAGGAACTATTTAATTTCAATTGAATGTTATATTTTGAATACTGGAGAACACAAATTAGGGCATGAACTTGTAGCTATGCAGTACTTTGGCTCTGAATTTGGCAAATTGTATGGAATCTCGTCCTGAGTGTACATGCACAGAGAGGAGTAGGGCAATTTTTAAGCGGTGGGGGCTGGGGGGTGCTACTTTTACATTTATAAAGGGGGCGCTACTTTCACATTTAAATCACATTGTGAGTAAGCGGTGGGGGGCGCCACTTTCACATTTATAAAGGGGGCGCTAATTTCACATTTAAATCACATTGTGAGTACATTAATGAAACATTGTGGAAATATTCCTTAGACCTTCCTGATGAAGAATCAGTAGTTCTTAAGTGTCGAATTTGGTGCAAAATCCATTTGAGAACGGCCTAATGAGGTCGCTATTTTTAGCACATTTAAAACACATCTCAAGTACATCAATGAAACTTTGTGGAAATATTCTTTTGACGTTCCTAATGAAGGATCAGTAGTTCTTACGTTACCCTTTTGGAGCAAAACCCATTTAAGAAGCCACAATGTATGGAGCTAAGGATAGTGCAAATACCAGCCTGAATGAGTATAGGCATGAGAAGTTCATGAAGACATAGGGACCAAAGGGAAATGGAAAAAACCTACTAGCCAATTTGAGGGGCATGGATGCAAGTGGACTACCACCTTGTGAAGACCACCATTAAGCGTGCTTCCTTTGTTTCCAACATGTGGGCAAGAGCAGATCAAAATCATAAAGAGCAGCATCCCACTGAAGAAAATGGCTGGCAGTTAGTTGATGACCATTACAAACCGGTTTGGTTCGAAGGGGAGCAACTTCCCGAAAGCCTTATCCCAGAGACAGAGGAATTAGAAGCAATGGACAAGGAAGAGGAGGATGACATGGAAATTGCATCTTCAGATGAAGATGACTCGAATCTTGTAACAGACAGGCAGGGTGAAACTATAATTATACCAATACTAATAAATACTAGTGAACTCATGATTATAGACATATTCACAGTATAGGAATAGAACTTTTGCCTCACAGTAAGTGTGTGACTCATCAGCAGTTTTGATGTTTTGTCTTGTAAGCTTTAGCGATAGATTGATATCATGTTAAAAATTTGCATGATATGGATATGGATATCAAAAGGTAGTCATAGTTGACACATGACAAAAGTTTGGTTTCCAAAGAGCATCACCACTTGAACATAGGCATGTTAGTGTCCTGTTGCAACATATAATTAAATACAAATGTTTTACCACAATAGCTACTTAATGATGCTCTCTTGTCATAAGCGTGAAACATTAGACTAGAAAAACTGTTTAATTTTTCATGATTCATGATGCTTGTTCCATATGCACTGAATGTGTTGGAAAAACGCCAGGTCCAATTAGGGGAGTATCTACGGAGGGTATCCGTGCCCCCCCCCCCCCGATTTAATGTACTCACAATGTGATTTAAAACTATACTCACAATGTAGTTTTCGGCGCGTTCGGACAGAGCGAGAGAGTGCTGAGACCCGACGGTGCGCGAGTGAGGTTGCGATCGGTCCAGCGCAGTTGTTGGGCCAGAGTTGTGTTGAGGTCCAGTCAAGGTCGCGTCGCCTGGTCGCCTTGTCAGCCTCGTCGCCTGGTCGTCTCGTCTGGCCTGCCGGCGTTCTGTCTGATCCACCTTCGCGCCGGCTGGCGTCCATCATTGCATTGTGTTGCGGGTTTGAGTCCCGCCGAACCGGATCATCGAAAACCGCACGAGGTGAGGAGGTGCGAGACAGGGTCTCTCCTTCGGCTCACCTTCCCTCCGAGCTGGGGGGCATCAATAAAGGCCGGCCAGCCCATTTATTTTGTGCGTGTGTGTGTGTGTGTGTATGTGTGTGGGCCCGTCTGTTTAGGAGAATTGTTTAGTGCTTTTTGTTGCACATTACTTGCCTTGCTTAGTCGTGATAACTCTGTTCTTTGTGTGTTCCCTTCCCCCCAATCTTATATATTATTTCCGAGTTTGTGGTTTCGTGTCGCGCTATCTTCGACTTTGTTCTGCGCTCGAGTAACGTGATATTCGGCTTACATTATCTCAAAGACCATATGAGGTGCATGGTACAAAAAAAAGTAAATAAAATGGTTCTGAAACAGTGAAATCGTATTCCACTTACTGCATTAAAGTAAAATTACTACTGATACTCTGCATCAGTTCCTTTTTCAAACACACCCACCCCCCAACATGTCGTGCAGAGCGCGGGTTACGCTAGTTATAAATAAATCCCCTGTTACATGTTTCAGCTCGTTTCTGTGTTTCTTTCATTGGCTTAGCACGGTGCGTGTTGGGAAATTGGGAAGCGGCAAATTGTGCATTTGGACCGATGGACCTCGGTAACCACCCGCTCGGGTTACGCACAGTTCGAGCACGCTATCGGCTCGTTCCGTCGAGCTCCGCCGAGGGTGAATTTCCCCGGTAGTTTGGACGACGTGGGTATTTAGGTAAATTGAAATTGGCAATCGACCCTATCCCACGCGGTCGACCTATTGGCGATCTTCGGTCCGATAAGGGACCCGTCGGCTCCGGAGTTATCCGGGGTGACGACCTATAAATTCCGGGTGTTCGGTGGAGCCGACTCTACTGCTCCATCTAGCGGTCGTGCTCACCACCGAAACTCGGCCCCACAACACTATTACACATTTGAGATGTTAACAAAAAAAAATTCCCAGCACTCTGGCGATATTCAAGATGGCGTCCAAAATGGCCACCAAAATGGGTAAAATCATAGAATACGGTACATAACATCTCAAAAATGTGGCAAATTGCAAAAATAATCATTGGGATTTGGTTCCTGGTCATTAGTTACTAGTTTCTGATAATTGCTGAGAACTGCAACTGTGCCTTTAAGGGAAAGGGACAGAAAACCCCCCTGAAGAAGCTTGAAAAGAAGCCTCAATACCAAGACTGTTTCACTAAGTTGGGGGATATCTGGGAAGTTGAGCAGACTCTGTTTGAAGACCTAGAGGAGTTTGTGTGCTTCTTGTACGGGTTCCCTAGGCAGAGAGATGTCGAAAAAGTTCGTGCTGTCATGTTGAAGAAAATGGTTGGAGAGGGGGAAGTGATTAAGTCATCGAGTAAAATGGACTTATCTAAACTACCACCCTGCAAGCAGTCACTTAATCCTCACATCAGACAGGCAAACTGCAGGGCAGCACAATGGAAACGAGCACACACACCCATGGTAGATATCCCACCTGCTACAAATCACGGATGGGTACGTTCCGATGGATACACTGAACCAGTATGGTCTGAGGGACCTATCTTGCCATCCTGCCTTCAAGATATATTAGCTGATGTCACCGAGGATGACACATCTGATGATGAACTTAGAGATGCTGATGAATGCGACTACTCTAGCGGAGACTCCGATTCTGACAAAGACTGATAGACTGGTGGAGTGGATCCCTTTTGGTGTGATCTGGGGAAGAAATTACTATGTTATCAAACTCTTTGATTTCTACTCACCAATGTCTCCAATACCACCGAAAAAAAAAGTCCTGAGCGAATCACTTCGGAGAAAATTTTTGACGGCATTTTGAATTTTTGTCGATATTTCGGCTTTTTTCGCACGAGAATAAGGGTTAGAAAAAGGAAAATACCGATTTCTTTTTTTCTGGGATACTAGAGTACTGCAAATTGGCTTATATATTAAACATAACATGTTTTATCCTACTATGACAAAATAATTTAGTTCTGACAGAGACGTCATATTAAAAATCCAAGATGGCCACCAATATACGGGATAAACCGAATCTCCGCGGCCGCACGGTCACGAGTCCAGACCGCCCTGGTAAAGATGGATATGTATGAGTACACGAAAATAAAAGCTATTCTAACTCGTATTTATTCCTTCCTATTACGTATGCTTCTAGCTTCACAGACAAAGGTGCCATGTCCATCCATATGAGGGTCTAATTAAAGCATTCTCAAGGTGGCACAACCGTGTTTGCAATCAACTGATTCAGAACTTTATATTGGGCCTAGATACAAAAGAATGGATATATATATATATATATATATATATATATATATATATATATATATATATATATATATATATATATATATATATATAATAAACTGAATATGTTTCAAACAATCCTTCATGCACTTTATCAGACATCATGTATAGTAATATAACTATTAATCTACTATTATTCTAATATGACGTAACGGGTTGTACGCAGTATAACTATAATCTGTTTACATTGTGCATTTATGGAATCAGTGTAACATGATTGAACTTGTGCCGTACTGCCATAAGGATTGAAAAGGTTAGTTAAATTTTAGTATTCTATTTTCTTTATGATTATATGGGCCACCTTTAATTTATTTAATGTAACAAAACACGCCATTCAGCCATTGTCTCTATAAAAGTATGTTTTATGGATCCAGAACGACTCCCTCCGACTGAGCGTGCAGCCCATTTCCATAACCTTCGTGTACATCTCCAGATGGTTCAGTGGAACGAACTCGACAACAAATGCCTGGATGCGCTGGAATGGGGATGGACTATGGACAAAAACATTATGCGCCCAATTATGACGGACTTAGATGCGGCACCCGCAAATGTCCTTAAATTTATTTTTTGTAAATGTAAAGTCAGCACCAAAAGACAGTGTGCTACAAACCAGTGTTCCTGCCACAAAAAATGGCTTAAAGTGTGTGGTTGCATGTGGTGGTTGTTGTGGGGAGAGCTGCCACAACAAGTCAGTTGATTTTATAATTGACGAAGATGAAGATGATGCATATGAACCTTGAACCAAGCCCATGTATAATGTATGTGTGTGTAACATTTTGTGTCGATTTTGATATATAATTATAATATAATGTATTGAAGTAGCACAGTAAGGCAACTGTATCCAGGCTGTTGTGTTTTCTGTACATTTTTGGTAGTCAAGGTGTTTTGAAAACAACCTGTAAATGCCTAATGTTCGGGCATTATCTATACCAGTGGGTGGCCGTCTTGGATTTGTTTTATTATTATAATGTCTTTCTAAAGCAGAGTCCATTTATTTTTCTTGGTTTATCATTCCAACTATGATGCATAGAGTATTAGGAATAAAAACCAGTTCGATCAAGTTTCTTTATTGAACTCATGTATATCCATCTTTACCAGGGTGGTCTGGACTCGTGACCGTGCGGCCGCGGAGCTTCGGTTTTACCCGTATATTGGCGGCCATCTTGGATTTTTCATATGACGTCTCTGTCAGAACGAAATTATTTTGTCATAGTAGGATAAAACATGTTATGTTTAATATACAAGCCAATTTGCAGTACTCTAGTATCCCAGAAAAAATAGAAATCGGTATTTTCCTTTATCTAACCCTTATTCTCATTGTGCGAAAAAGCCAAAATATCGACAAAAATTCAAAATGCCGTCAAAAACTTTCCCCAAAGTGAATCGCTCAGGACTTTTTTCAGTGGTATTGGAGACATTGGTGAGTAAAAATCAGAAGAGTTTGATAACATAGTAATTTCTTCCCCAGCTTCGACCTATTCCACCGGTCTATGATTCTGACACTCCTGCAGGAGTCAAACCGGATGCATGAACTTTAGTTACAGGAGAAAATTTGGAGATAGTCCTCTGTGGAATGCCATAACAAAATGGCATTGCATGAATCATCACAAGTGTTTCCTTGTATAATGAAAGTTTGCGAGCATAGTTTGATAAGCGGTGGACAATCGCTATATAAAATGTTCATTTTAGTAGCATTTTTGCTGTTACCAGATATTCCTCGTCGAAATTCCATGCCAAAGTACTGGTAATTGTATGAATCATCACAAGTGTTCCTTGTATAATGAAAGTTTGCTTGCATAGTTTGATAAGCTGTGGACAATCGCTATATAAAATGTCCATTTACTAGCATTATTCTTTCATCAGATATTCCAAGGTGGAATACTATGACTTAGTACTCAACTTAAAAAATAGCAACTGAATTAGAATAACCAGATATTAGTTACTAATGATAAGAAACATTTTATTTGAATGATTAATTTTCAATTTTGTCACAGGTTTTGGCTGTTATATAAAATTTTTTTATGATTTTGCATATTTTGGTGACCATTTTGGACGCCATCTTGGATTTTTAAAAATGGTAAAATCCAATCATCGGAAATTAGTTGCTAATGACAAGGAACCAAATACCAATGATTATTTTTCCAATTTGTTACATTTTTGATACGTTATATACCATATTCTATGATTTTACCCATTTTGGCGGCCATTTTGGACGTCATCTTGAATATCGCCACAGTGGCGGGAATTCTTTTTTGTTAACATCTCAAATGTGTAATAGGACCATAAAAGGAAGTAATTGGTAGAGAAAAAATTGGTTTGGTAGAGTCCTGGGGGGGGGGGGAGTGCACAGATATCCTCCGTAGATACTTGAATAAATTACATTTATTGATCACTGATGCTCCTTTTACGTATCGATGCTAGATGTACACATCACACTTGATTTTATCATCAAAATATACGTAGTTCATAGAAAAGTTAAATTGATAGTTTCTTTGTTCTTCTATCCTATCAGAGTAAAATTTTAAGGCATTCTATAGGTTTTAAATCTTTCGTGTCTTAAAAGTATACATGTTCTTACCATGTTACCAGAGAACATAAATAGGATTTCAACCATAATTTTCTTTAAATTCAGAATGTAATGCAAAGCTTGATATCTGATAGAATCTTACACATTTTACCGGTTTAATTACAAGGAACAATATAAATATTCGATATGAAATGATCTTTGTTTCACCATGACCTGCTCTCTATTGATCTTAATTTCCCAGAAACAGGTATTTAAGAACTTTAAGAACTACTGATCCTTCATTAGGAAGGTCAAAAAAATATTTCCACAAAGTTTCATTGATGTACTTCAGATGTGTTTTAAATGTGCTAAAAATAGCACCCTCTTTAGGCCGTTCTTAAAGGAGTTTTGCACCAAATTCTTCACTTAAACATGGCACATATGTAATGACAGTGCCAAAATGAAACTTTTGGCACAAGTTTGATAGATATACTCAAAATGTAATTTAAACTGACTTTGGGGGGTACTTCAAGCAGCACCCCCTACTTAATGCACCAATTGGAAAAATTAAGAATGGTCATTCGGAGGTCCCCATCCCACCATATGATGAGTTTCGCTCTCACACCTTTTGTACTCAAGATGTAATACAAATCACTGTTAGCTCCCAGATTACATAGGTAGCATGTGTTATAAATGCTCCCGCCCAGTTTTATATGGAACCCGGCGGTTAAAAAAAATGTTGCTTTTTGGCCACATTTTATCACCCTTCCCTTACCTTCCCCTCGCCTCATGCTGCCTTCTATTCCCTTCATCTCTACTCAACCACTTTCCCTTCCCCTCCCACACCACCTTCCCTTTCCCTCCCACACCACCTTGCCGTTTGGTCTCCGTTTGGTGAGGCAAACCCCGTTTGGTCTCCCCGCCCCCCACATTCCTCTCTCTTCCCCCCCCTCCCCATAATATATTCCCATCAGCGAAGCAACAGGCTTTATTTGCTTGTGTTAAATGAGGTTGTGTATAAGGGTGACATATAAGACTGCTTCAACAGCGCTAAACTTCCGGAATTTTTTTAACGATTTTTAAAATCATGATGATATTTAAATTGAAGTATATACTTGAACACGACAAGGGGGTAACGTGTTCTATAAACTCTATAGTCGTCATTGCAACAGTCTTGGGAACTTCAACAAAAATGAAACCAAACTAAATAACCAAAGAAAGTGACTAAAACAAACTGAGAAAACTGGACACTAGTCAAAGCACAATATGGAGTACAAACAAGATGAATGAAGAAACAGGCAGTGACTCGACAGCTAAAATGTTGAAGAATTCACAATGCATATTTTATTGTCAATCTCTACACTCACTGCTGATGTCCTTGAACAGGTCCCGTTTCACAAAATCCATTTTCTTGTTGTAGTCTTTTGATACGTGCTCATTTAGATGTGGCATCATGTGATAATTCAGTGGTTCCCACAAGCCCACGCTGCAAACAAAAACAGAAAAATCAGAGCAAACTAAATGTCAGAACAACATAACAACAACAAGGAAATGTGTACGATGATTTAACAGAAGAACAGCAATAAAAACAAATTAACGTATTGTCGTATCCAGCCGGTTCACACCGACCTGGACGGATAGCCGAACGGTTCTACTTGGAGGCGAACAGGCCAAATCCTGGGAGATTATGGTGCACGGGGGATGGAGAGCGGTGAGGGAGCATACCAGATGGAAACACACGGGTTTATACTCGAACCCACAACGAATAGACAAACACAAGTAAATTTAACAAATGATGGTTTAATGAACATAAAATCAAGAGTTAAATTAAAATAAACCAAAGTTGAAAATGAAATGTGAGGTAAAGCTAAGCTTAATTGAGATGCCTCCACTCAGTCACAAAAACAGACAAGGGGAAAGATATAAATAAAAGAAAATCCTCCTTTTTTACCAGGACTCAGTACTGTGCCAGGGGATAAAGCTCCAGGGATCTGTGGCATCCACGCTGAACTTCTCAAGGCTGGTGGAAATGCTGCACTCATGTCGTTGCATGCAGTTCTGTGCTCTGCCTGGAACACAGGCATCATCCCAACTGACTGGAAGAGGGGCCTTGTTGTCCCTCTCTGGAAAGGGAAGGGTGATCGCCAAGACTGCAACAACTACTGAGGGGTGACGCTGCTCTCAGTGCCGGGCAAGGTCTTTGCTCGGATCATTCTTGAGAGGGTTCGCCACCATCTGCTTGAGCACCAGCATCCAGAGCAGTGAGGCTTTATACCAAAGAGTTCAACGATTGACCGTATCCTTGCTCTTCGGGTCCTCACTGAACACAGACGAGAGTTTCGGCAGGGGCTGCTCACAGCCTATGTTGATCTCTGCAAAGCGTTTCATTCAGTGAATTGGGATGCCTTCTGGAGGATTCTTTGTCTTCGTGGGGTGCCACCAAAACTGATCGATCTGATGTCTGAAATCTACTCTGGTACTGAGAGTGCTGTGAGATGTGAGTGTGAGTACCATCTCTGACTTATTTCAAGTTGTTACTGGAGTTTGTCAGGGGTGTGTTCTAGCCGCCACACTTTTCAGCACTTGTATGGACTGGATTCTGGGGAGGATGTCAGAGAGATCAAGCTGTGGTGCATCATTTGGGAATGTCAATATCTCTGACCTTGATTTCGCAGATGATGCAGTCATCTTTGCGGAGACTTTAGATATCCTTTTGGGAGCCCTCGAGGTGCTGAATCAGGAGTCGGAGCCGCTGGTATCATGGGTTTCCTCGGTCAAAACCAAGATCCAGGCTTTCAATGACATCTTGGATGCTGCTGTCCTGTCTGTGCCTGTTTATGGTGAGGATGTTGAGGTCGTGGAGAGATTCACTTACCTTGGCAGTGATATTCATGTGTCTGCTGGCTGTGAGTCAGAGGTCAACAGATGTCTGGGTCAGGCCTGAGGAGTCAAGGATTCAGTGGATCATAGGATGTGGCACTGCCAGTACCAGTGCAGGACGACTAAAGTCCGAGTCTTCAGGTCCTTGGTGCTTCCAGTCTTGCTCTATTAATGTGAGACTTGGACTCTGAACAGGGATCTGAGACGGAGACTTAATTCCTTTGGTACCAGGTCTCTTCGGAGAATCCTTGGCTATCACTGGTCGGACTTTGTGTCCAACGAGCGGTTGCTGAGAGAGACTCAAATGAGATTTGTTACCTGCACAGTGCGTGAGCGCCAGCTGCGGTTGTGTGGACATGTGGCTCGTTTTCCTGACGCTGATCCTGCTCACCAGATTCTCTCAGCGAGGAAGTCTCGTGAGTGGAGGAGGGCAATGGGCCGACCACGTGCTTCGTGGTTGTAGCAGATTGATCGGCATTTCAAGGAGATGGGGATGGGCCAGGCATCTGCCTGGGGGATGGCCAGACGGAGGCCCCTGGTGTACCAGCGGAAAGTGGACACAGCGACGTGCTGCTCTGGCACATGCTCCCATATCTGACCTGACCTGACAGCTTTGTTTGCAGAGATGACCTTTTAGGAGCCTCACAGTCATCAAACTGCGTAGCCACCATGTGGGAAAACGCACCAAAATGGCGCCAAGTCGTTCTCTGCGGTCACGTACGTGAGGCGATTTACGCTGACAATCTTCCTTCATTGGGGCCCACCAACCGCCGTGCAGTTTCCTTCTCATGATCAAAATTACCGACACCGCTCCTCTTGCAGTACCAGGTCCGCTCACAGCAAATTTCTCCTTGGTCATACAGCAAGGCGATTGCTGAGGCTCTGAGATTAGGCCAAGAGACACGCTACTCTTGTTCTCTCCTTCTCCTCAAAGCGTCCAAACTTCATGACCCACCCGAACAGTCAATGGCTAGCATCTTACTCCAGCACGTGAGCAAATTCACACAACACAAACAACAAGAATCACGCAGCCCTCTTGACCATGCTTGGAGAAGCCAGAGAGGTCCTATGTGTTATGACTGCCATCTCCACACTATCATGCTCCCTATTCAGTCACACTGACCAATTATATAATTGATAATTATCAGCCTCGGAGGCATGGCCTGCCAGTACGAAGCTGGGAAGGCGGGATTTTTCCAGCTGGGTTATTGTTGTTGTTGAAAACGTGGTTCTTTTATTTCCGGCTTTGTAAATGCGAAAACCTCTGGCTGCGGCTTCCCCTCCACTCCCACCTCATGTTAAAATGCGTACTGTACCGTCCACCAAACAGTGATGACTCCATTTACACCTCACTATCCAAAAACATGGAACAACTTCTATCTTCTCATCTGAACTCTCTCTTCCTCATATGTTGCGACTTCAATTGTCATCTTGCCAGTTGGCTAGGTGTGGGTACCTCTCTCACCTGTCATGGCACCTCAGCAAAAGCTTTCTGCGACTCATTGGGACTAACTCAATTGGTCAACTTCCTGACCCGGATCTCAACCAATGGTACTTCATCTCTTCTGGATCTGATTTTGACAAATTTCCCTGACAATATCTGCTGCTCTTCCTTTGCTCCAATCGGTTCTTCTGACCACGTCCTTGTCAAAGTGGACATCTCTCTGGCTGTTATCAGAGAACCACCTCACCGCCGGCGAGTCTGGCATTTCACTCAAGCCGACTGGCAGGGTCTCCAAGCAGCCATCAAACTTATAGACTGGTCTCCGATCGCTACTTTCTCCTACATCAACTCATCCTGGGAATTCTTTCAAAGAAACTTGCTCTCCCTCATGCACAGATTTATCCCCTCTCGTCTTCAGTTGTCCTACCCTTCCTCCCACCCTTGGTTCACTGAAGCTTGTGGTGAGGCAGTTGTCCTGAAACAACTTGCCTTTGCGTCATGGAAAGCAAACCCAACTGAGGGCAATCTCAGTTCCTTCCACAAAGCTCGGAACAAGTGTGTATCTACCCTCAGGAGAGCCAGAAAACAATATCTTTCTCATCTCAAGTCTGAACTCTCAAACCTCTCTCCCTCCTCAAAATCCTGGTGGCGTCTAATCAAATCTGTTTCTCGTGTATGTTCCCTCTCCATCCCTCCCTTACCTCAAATGGCCGCACTGCTGATACCGCACGTGATAAAGCTGAATGTCTAAACTCGGTGTTTGCAGCTAAATCTTGTGTCCAAAACCCATCACTTTCTCTACCCACCTTACCCAGTCGCACCCAACTGTCCCTGGACTCTGTGTCCTTTTCTCCGAACAAGGTGGAGAGCTTGCTTTCAAACCTCGACTCAGATTCTGCAACCGGTCCAGACAGCATCAGCCCACGTGTCCTCAAAGCCTGCTCTTCTGCTCTTGCTCACCCTCTCCCTGTTCTATTCACCCTCTCATTTCCTCAAGGTCATCTGCCATCTGCTTGGAAATCTGCAAACATTACCGCCTTGCATAAAAAAGGTGCAAAAACAGATCCTCGCAAGTACAGACCAATCAGCCTTCTCCCAATCATCAGCAAGGTTATGGAATCCATCATCGCTTCAGACATGAAATCCTTCCTCTTATCCAATGGCTTGATTTTTGATCATCAATTTGGTTTCAGACCAGGTCACTCTACCCTGGATATGCTGCTTCTGCTCTCCCATCAATGGATGGAGGTCCTCAATGCCAGACAGGAAATCTGAGCCGTATCCCTGGACATTTCACGTGCTTTTGACACAGTCTGGCACCCTGCCCTGCTCACCAAACTCTCTTCATATGGTATCCAAAGCCATCTCCACTCATGGCTCGCAGACTTCCTCTCCTGCCGCAGTCAACGTGTGGCCCTAAATGGAGTTCTTTCGTCCCCTCTTCCTGTCCTGGCTGGAGTTCCTCAAGGTAGCGTTCTGGGCCCTGTTCTTTTTCTGGTTTTCATCAATGATCTCTCCGACTCTCTGGAAAATCCTCCATATCTCTTTGCTGATGACTCCACCCTCTACCGTACCATCTGTCATCCCTCAGACCGGCAAGCAGCAGCTTCTTCGCTCACTGCAGATCTGGATAAAATCACAAACTGGTCCAACATGTGGAAAATGTCTTCAATCCAGACAAATCTCACACTCTCACTATGTCTCTTCGACAGGACCGTTTGGAAACCCCCCCATCCACTTTCTCAACAATCCTCTGGAAGAAGTCCTTTCTTTCAAGCTCCTGGGTCTCACTATCTGCCATGACCTTTCCTGGGAAAGTCACATTTCCAACCTCGCCTCCAAAGCCAGTCACCGACTGGGAATCCTCCGTCGTGCAAAGTCCTTCCTCGGCCCTCTTGAGCTCCTGACCATTTACAAAGCTTTTGTCTGTAGCCTGATGGAGTACTGCTCTCCCCTCTGGGCTGGTGCTCCTGCCTCCCACTTTTCTTGGCTTCACGCTGTAGAAACCAGGGCATTTAGGATCATCGGCATCTCCCGCAATGAAGCTGAGTCTTTGGGCCTCTTACTCCATCACCGCAGGTTGGTCGGTGGTCTTTCTGTCTTCTACCCTCTCCTATCCAGCCTTGCCCCCCCCCTGCTCTCTCTGCGATTTGTCCCCACCACATTTCCACAGGGCGCTCAAGGTCCGCCAACAATCCCCTTCTGGTAAAACTACCAAAATCACGAATCGCTGCTCACCTTCACTCTTTCATTCCTCTTTTTTCCCGCCTTTGGAATAAACTCCCTCACTCTATTCTTTCCCATTCTTCCCTCCAGGCTTTCAAAACAGCTGTTCACCACCACCTCTTATCATCCCCCATCCAAATCCTCGATCTTTTCTAACCCCGATAATCCACCCAAGCCCACTTCCTTCAATTCCCCTGCTTTCCTTCCTAAAAGTCCGTGTAATGTCCATCTTCTCTTCCCCATGTTCCCCGTTCCATCCCTCTCCCTTATACAGATCGCCTAATGTGTCTGTTCCCAACTGTTTTGTCCCTCCCACTCCCGCCCCTCTTGTCTCATGCCCCCTTGCTGTGCGTTAGCTCTCATACGAGCCTCGACAAGGTATATTAAAAAAAAAAAAAACCATAGGAAAAGGTCACGGGGCAATCACATACTGGTAAGGGCATAGCCAGGCTGAGGCAGACGAGGCAGTTGCCTCATCGCTCATTTCCTGAAATATGATCTGGCCTGAGCCCTCTGGCCATCTGAGCTCCCTGGGGAGTAAACTATCAAAGTTTCCTGGCAGTGCTCTGAATACTCTTATCTCCACTCCTGTCACAATACCTCAATAGGACAATACCACCCCCCCCCCCCGACCTCTTTTTTCCTCATCACTTTTGGACCCCTGGCTACACCAATAACTGGGAGAACTAGCCTTAAACCCTACCTAGTTAACACAGCACCACCCCCATGTGGCGACACATAACAATCCTAAGTTCACAGTTTTCCCCACTTAATTTCCATCGAAATGTCTCCTATTCATCCATGGACTATGCCACATGATATAATCCTCCCTTTACGAAGAAATTCCTCCATCTACCCTGCAAACATAACGGTATTTTAAAGATAAATTGGAGATGGGATGCAAACTCATGTGTTTCTTATGTCAGACCATCCAATTTGATGGTGCATCGGTAGTGCACTTTTCTTTGAGCCATCTAATCTGAGTTTGATCCCCGACCCGACTACAGACTGTCAGATCGGCGTTTGACAGGCCAGGCGTCGTATCACAAAGAGCGTTCCCCTCAGATGGACGTTATATGTTATTCTGCTGCATTATTGATGGATGTTAAATATCAGACGATGTATTTCACAAAGAGTGGGTGAGTTATCACCAGGAGGACCAAATTCCAAATTTCCGCCAAAATTACCTTTGTCCGATTGAACGACAGGCCTGCCCAGTCAGCCCAGTCAGTGAAAGACTTGGCCTGAAAACCTGGATGACCCCACGAGATGTGAATAATTGGGGCCATTAAAAGTAATACTAGACAATAGTAATACATGTAAATGGTGCAATTTTTAAAAGATACTTATGGCAGCAGAAAATGTAACACAACAACAACAACAACGCTCACAAATGACTACTTGTGTAAAATGGAATCTTTTACATCAAGTTCATAACTCAGCAGGAACAACTGATTCCAAGTTCCATGATGTTCCAAGTCTGGTGTTGGCTTTGTGGCTAGGGTGACTGGCTTAGGATCCTCGGGTCCTGAGTTTGAGCCCCATTGGCTGCTGAATAAACACCAGGTTGGGTTGACTCAGCCTGTCATCCTTCTGAGGTTGGGAAATGAGTACCAGCTTGCTGGGATGATTGAGCCATTTGAGTATCCTGCGTCAGAGTGGTGACCTGTCCAGGATTGTGCCCAATAGCCTCAGCAGCACCAGCGCTCTGTACAGGGTATCGTCCCAATGGATGGATATATTTGGAAAGCTTGGCTTTCCATCTCCCGGTGTGTACCCCGGTCAGAATAGGTACACCGTATCCCTGCGTGTCGTAAAAGGCGACTAAAAGGGTTGGCGTCAGGAAGGGCATCCGGCCATAAAAACATCACCTCAATAGGAAACCATGATGAGTACAACTGATGGGCAGGGTACAGCCCGAAGTACCCCGTGGGGGTCCTCACCCCCTCTCGTTAAAACTCAAGGTGGGGAACCCGATCGAAGCAAGGGAGGAAATTTTTCCATTTATGATGACCAATAGTCTGATGCCCCACGTGGAGATCGGTTTCTGAGGTTTGGTACATGGAATGTAGGGACAATGACAGGGAGATCTGGAGAAGTGGTTGAAACATTGGTCAGAAGAAGAGTGGACATATGTTGTGTGCAGGAGACACGGTGGAAGGGAAGTGGTGTGAGAATGGTGAAGGGAAGGCAGGGGCAAAAGTACAAGTTTATGTGGCAAGGGTGCCCAGAAGGCATGCATGGTGTTGGTGTAATGTTTTCTGAGGAGTTTGTAGACAGTGTAGTGATTGTGACTAGAGTGAGTGAAAGGTTGATGATGGTGAGAATTGTGATCGGAAATCTCTTGGTGAACGTCATCTCGGGATATGCCCCGCAGGTCGGTCGAAGCGATGAAGAGAAGAACATGTTCTGGTGTGCGATGGAGAAGTTGATGGAAAATGTGAAAGATGAGGAAGTTGTTGTGGTGGGAGGAGACTTGGATGGACATGTGGGAAGGAGTCCAGACGGTTTTGAGGGAGTCCATGGGGGTTATGGATATGGTGTGAGAAATGGAGAAGGTGAAAGGATCTTGGAGTTTGCTGATGGAGCTGATTTGTTGATCTGTAATACTCAATTCCAGAAAGCGGATAATAAGCTTATTACATACACGTCAGGTGGGTTGACGACAACCATTGACTACCTGATGGTGCGTCAGCGAGATAGGGGAAACCTCCAGGACACAAAGGTGATCCCAGGGGAGGAGACTGTTTCGCAGCTTCAGACATGAAATCCTTCCTCTTCTCCAATGGCTTGATTTCCAATCATCAATTTGGTTTCAGACCAGGTCACTCTACCCTGGATATGCTGCTACTGCTCTCCCACCAATGGATGGAGGTCCTCAATGCCAGACAGGAAATCCGAGCCGTATCCCTGGACATATCACGTGCTTTTGACACAGTCTGGCACCCTGCCCTACTCACCAAACTCTCTTCCCATGGTATTCAAGGCCATCTCCACTCATGGCTTGCAGACTTCCTCTCCTGTCGCAGTCAACGTGTGGCCCTAAATGGAGTTCTTTCATCCCCTCTTCCTGTGCAGGCTGGAGTTCCTCAAGGTAGCGTTCTGGGCCCTGTTCTTTTTATGGTTTTCATCAATGATCTCTCGGACTCTCTGGAAAACCCTCTATTTCTCTTTGCCGACGACTCCACCCTCTGCCGTACCATCTGTCATCCCTCAGACCGGCAAGCAGCAGCTTCTTCGCTCACTGCAGATCTGGATAAAATCACAAACTGGTCCAACACGTGGAACATGTCTTTCAATCCAGACAAATCTCACACTCTCACTATGTCTCTTCGAAAGGACCGTTTACAAAACCCCCCCATCCACTTTCTCAACAATCCTCTGGAAGAAGTCTTTTCTTTCAAGCTTCTGGGTCTCACTATCTGCCATGACCTTTCCTGGGAAAGTCACATTTCCAACCTTGCCTCAAAAGCCAGTCGCCGACTGGGAATCCTCCGTCGTGCAAAGTCCTTCCTCGGCCCTCTTGAGCTCCTGACCACTTACAAAGCTTTTGTCCGTAGCCTGATGGAGTACTGCTCTCCCCTCTGGGCTGGTGCTCCTGCCTCCCACCTTTCTCGACTTCACGCTGTCGAAACCAGGGCTTTTAAGATCATTGGCATCTCCCGCAATGAAGCTGAGTCTTTGGGCCTCTCACTCAATCACCGCAGGTTGGTCGGTGGTCTTTCTGTCTTCTACCGACTCTTCTCCAGCCTTGCCCCCCCTGCTCTCTCTGCGATTTGTCCCAACCACATTTCCACAGGGCGCTCAAGGTCCGCCAACAACCCCCTTCTGGTTAAACTACCAAAATCACGAATCACTGCTCATCTTCACTCTTTCATTCCTCTTTTTTCCCGCATTTGGAATAAACTTCCTCACTCTATTCTTTCCCATTCTTCCCTCCAGGCTTTCAAAACAGCTGTTCACCACCACCTCTTATCTTCCCCCATCCAAATCCTCGATCTTTTCTACCCCCGATAATCCACCCAAGCCCACTTCCTTCAATTCTCCTGCTTTCCTTCCTGAAAGTCCCTGTAATGTCCATCTTCTCCTCGCCATGTTCCCCGTCCCATCCCCATCCCTCTCCCTTCCACAGTTCACCTGTGTCTGTTCCCCAATGTTTTGTCCCTTCCACTCCCGCCCCTCTTGTCTCATGCCTCCTTGCTGTGAGTTGTGTGTTCGCTCTCATACGAGCCTCGACCAAGGTATACAAAAAAAAAAAAAAAAGCACCACCTGATTGTCTGCGATATAAGGGTGAAAGGTGCGCGGAGAATTCGGCGGGTGAAGTACCAACCGAGGATGAAGGTGTGGAGGTTGAAAGAGGCGACAGTGAAGGAAGCATTAAGAGAGAGGCTGAGTATGGTTGAAGATGATGTGGTTGAGCTTGAAAGTGGTTGGATGTCAATGAAAGATAGTCTATTGGGAGCCGTTGGTGAGGTATGTGGATAGACAAAAGGACCACCGAGGCACTCGGAAACATGGTGGTGGGATTATGAAGTTGGAAAGACGATTGAAGAGAAGAGGAAGAAGTTCAAGGAATGGCAAAAGGCAAAGGATACGGTGGAAGAAGAGGCTGCACATGAAAGTTATAAGGAAGCCAAGAAGGCTGCAAAGAAAGAGGTTGCAAAGGCGCAGGAGGCCCATAGGAAAATGTTTGGAGAACGCTTGGATTCGGAGGAGGGTAAGAGAGCGGTATTCAGGATTGCAAAGCAGACAGCGAGAGAGAGATTTGATGTGACGGGGGTGAGTTGCTTGAAGGATGAAGTGGGACAAATTGTTGCGGATTCAGATGGAATTAAAGGAAGATGGAAGAGATATATGGAAAGGCTGTTGAATGTAGAAAATGAATGGGATAGAAACATCGAGAGTAACCCAGTTTTAGGACCAGCAGAGAAGATAACTGAGAAGGAAGTTGAGGAAGCCATAAGAGCAATGAAGAGTAGAAAAGCAGGAGGACCAACAGGAGTTGTGGGAGATATGTTGAAGGCAGCGGGAAGTTGGGGTGTGGAGAGAATGACAGAGATCTGTAATCTGGTGGTGAAAGAAGGCCGCATTCCAGTGGATTGGGAACTGAGTACCCTCGTCCCTCTGTACAAGGGGAAAGGTGACCCTCTGGACTGTGGCTCCTATAGAGCAATAAAGTTATTGGAGCATGGAATGAAGGTATTGGAAAGGGTGTTGGAGAAGAGGATAAGGAAGAAGGTAAAGATTGACGAAATGCAGTTTGGATTTATGCCAGGAAGAGGAATGACAGATGCAATTTTTATTGTAAGGCAGTTGCAGGAGAAGTACATGGAGAAGAGGAAGAAGTTGTTTTTTGGGTTTGTTGATCTGGAGAAAGCATTTGATAGGGTTCCACGCGAAGTAATGGCATGGGCATTGAGGAAGTTAGGAGTGGAGGAATGGTTGATCAGAGTAGTGATGGCCATGTACGAGAGAGCACGCACAGCTGTAAGGACAAAGGATGGGAACAGTGGTGAGTTTGAGGTGAGGGTAGGAGTGCACCAGGGGTCGGTACTAAGTCCACTTCTATTTGTCGTTGTGATGGAGGTGCTGGCTCGGAGGGTAAAGGAGGGTTTACCGTGGGAGCTGCTGTATGCAGATGATCTGGTGTTGTTTGCAGAGAGTCTGGATGGACTGAAGGAGAAGATGAACAAGTGGAAGGAATGTATGGAGGCAAAAGGTTTGAAGGTGAATATCGGAAAGACGAAGGTGATGGCAAGTGGTAAAGCATGTGGTGAGGTGGAAAGGACTGGGAAGTGGCCGTGTGCTGTGTGCAGGAAGGGTGTCGGAGTGAACTCCATTCAGTGTACAATGTGTGCTGAATGGGTTCATCAAAAATGTAGTGGGGTGAGAGGGTCATTAACCAGTGTGGCAGCTACATTCAAGTGTAAGGTATGCATCGAGGGAGCAGCAGATGAAGGAATTGTTGAGTTGGATCTTGGAGATGGTGTGAAGCTGGAAGGGGTGAAAACATTTTGCTATCTCCGTAGCCTGATGGAGTACTGCTCTCCCCTCTGGGCTGGTGCTCCTGCCTCCCACCTTTCTCGACTTCACGCTGTCGAAACCAGGGCTTTTAAGATCATTGGCATCTCCCGCAATGAAGCTGAGTCTTTGGGCCTCTCACTCAATCACCGCAGGTTGGTCGGTGGTCTTTCTGTCTTCTACCGACTCCTCTCCAGCCTTGCCCCCCCTGCTCTCTCTGCGATTTGTCCCAACCACATTTCCACAGGGCGCTCAAGGTCCGCCAACAACCCCCTTCTGGTAAAACTACCAAAATCACGAATCACTGCTCATCTTCACTCTTTCATTCCTCTTTTTTCCCGCCTTTGGAATAAACTTCCTCACTCTATTCTTTCCCATTCTTCCCTCCAGGCTTTCAAAACAGCTGTTCACCACCACCTCTTATCTTCCCCCATCCAAATCCTCGATCTTTTCTACCCCCGATAATCCACCCAAGCCCACTTCCTTCAATTCTCCTGCTTTCCTTCCTGAAAGTCCCTGTAATGTCCATCTTCTCCTCGCCATGTTCCCCGTCCCATCCCCATCCCTCTCCCTTCCACAGTTCACCTGTGTCTGTTCCCCAATGTTTTGTCCCTTCCACTCCCACCCCTCTTGTCTCATGCCTCCTTGCTGTGAGTTGTGTGTTAGCTCTCACACGAGCCTCGACCAAGGTATACAAAAAAAAAAAAATAAAAAAATCTCGGAGACATGCTGAATGGAGAAGGTGGATCAGACTCTTCGACGGTTGCTAGAGTGAGATGTGCATGGAAGAAGTTTAGGGAACTGAGTGGCGTGCTGACAAAGAGGGGAGTGTCGTTGAAGCTGAAGGGAAAGGTGTATGCTACATGTGTGAGGAGTACGATGATTTATGGGAGTGAGACATGGGTACTGAACATGGAGCAGCAACAAAGGCTGGAAAGGGTGGAAATGCGAATGGTTCGGTGGATGTGTGGAGTATCGTTGAGAGGGAGGAAGACAAATGATGACTTGCGGAAGATGATGGGAATAGAGTCTGTGATGGAGGTTGTGAAGAGAAACAGGTTGAGATGGTTGGGTCATGTGTTGAGGAAGGATGAAAGTGACTGGGTGAGAGGAGTGTTGGAAATGAGTGTAGTCGGAAGTAGAGGACGGGGAAGACCGAGAAAAACTTGGCTAAATGTGGTGGAATAGGAAATGTGGGCAAGGGGATTAAGAAGGGGAGATGCACAAAACAGGGTAAAGTGGAGAAGATTGTCATGGGGCCCGCAAGGCTAACCCCCGCTTTAGCGGGGAAAATGGCCTTTAAATGCGTGTGTGTGTGTGTGTGTGTGTGTGTGTGTGTGTGTGTGTGTGTGTGTGTGTGTGTGTGTGTGTGTGTGTGTGTGTGTGTGTGTGTGTGTGTGTGTGTGTGTGTGTGTGTGTGTGTGTGTGTGTGTGTGTGTGTGTGTGTGTGTGTGTGTGGCTAAACCAGGTAAACAATCATTCATCATGTCCTTCCAATAACTCACTCTTGTATTCATTCCAAAATAAAATGAGGAGCAAGCAAATTGCCAAGTGAGATTGATTGTTGTCCCTTTGGGGCAAATTCCACTTCATAATCTGCCCTTATGTGCCTGTCTGGTGTTGGCTTAATGGTTAAGGTGGCTGGCCTTGAGGACGAGCCCCTGGCGTGCTGTTGAAATAACACCGGATGGGTCAACTCAGCCTGGAATCCTTCCGAGGTCGGCAAAATGAGTACCAGCTTACTGGCATCAGGGGCACTGCATCAGCGGTACAGCCGTGCTTCCAGAAATGAAACCAGCAGCCACAGGCTTCATACGAAACAACAACTTTTGTGCCTCACTGGCTTTTTTGTATACGTGGCTGAGGCTCGTGGAAGAGCTAGAGCACAATGCAAGGGGAAAAAATAGAAAGGGGGAAAACACCAACAGCAGAGTATAAAATGAGAGTGAGAGTGAGATCAAGGGGAGGGGTACAAGGACATATGTGGATGAACTAGCTACACACAAACCGAATGAAACGCAGCAAAAAGAGGAAGGGGAAAGCGGGGATGAAATAAGAGGAAGAAACCAACCGGCAACTAATAAACAAAAATAACAGTTTGTAAAATTGCATCCTGAGATCGTGGAGTTCTCGGATGAGATGCTGGTATCAAAAGGCTAGGCTGGCCCTGCCGGAGGAAATGGCTCGAAAAGCTACACAAGGAGGACATGCCGGTGGGAAAAAAAATCTACTTTTCACTTCAATATAATCAATATCTCCACCGGGATCACAATACAGTACTATGGTGTTAAAAAAAAAAAAACGCTCCCTCATTGTCACAAAAATAAAATGAAGAAGAAAGCAACATTGCTCACAGGTTCTGCGGTTGCTTGCATAGCCATTTATTTATCAGGCGTCATGTGACCACAGTCTGTAATCACACCTTGCGTAATGTCTTGCTGTGTTTTTTTCTGCTAAAGTAGCTATGAAACAGATGGCACAGGTGTGATGGGTGGAACTGTGGTTATTTGGATCTCACTTTCCTTGGGGACAATCATATTATTACCACTTCCACTGAAGGTGGATGGAGGTTATGTTTTCACCCCTGGTCTGTCTGTTTGCTTGTTTTTGAGCGAAATATCTCAAAAAGTTTGGGACGGATTCGGATGAAATTTGATGGAGAGCTTTCGAATACGACAAGGACAAAATGATTAGATTTTGGTGAAGATCCGAATCCGGATCTGAATCTGAGAATTTTTAAAGTAATTCATCAGCATTGAGTGACAGGCCAAAAAAAAACCGGAATGTAGCAGGAGGATATCTCAAAAAAGTTGTGGACAGATTCAGACGAAACTTGGTGGACAGTTGGACGAGAAAATAACAAGCCGATTAAATCGGAGTGCAAGTCCGAGTCCAGATCCGGCCTATCGGTGGGATACAAAACGTAAACTAATCAGCCTGGCGGAGGTACGCTCTCCACCGAGAGCCCTTCCAATTACAAATGTAAAATGGCAGAATTTGACCCCACACCCCTGTATATACCACAACATCCCCTTTACACTCCTAACTTACCCAATCCTCATTTGCCCTCTCTTTACACACTTCCTTAGCCAACTCAAGGTTTTCTATAATCATTTCCCCTTTCTTCCTTTCAATCCTCTCAATCCTCCACCCCTCCTATCAGCAACCTCAGACCTTTACCATAATCCAAAGTTATTTTTAACAAGTACAGTTCACCTCTGGTTAATAAGCTCAACAGTTTTCTACCACACTAACGTTAAGGCAACAATAACCAAAGAATGTGAACCAAAGTAGGAGCTAATCGTTATAATGATGATAGATTCAGGTGGAATGCCTGGCCAGCCAGTTTGTGAAGGACAAACATTCCCCTGACAATGCCACAAGAAGATGGGACTAATTGGGGCATTTTAATGAATAGGAGAATTATAGACAAATCAGTTCCCCCAAATTCCCTGGGCGAAGGGGAGAAGGGGAGAAGGGAGGGGTGGAGGGACATCAGCCAGCACGTTTCGTCAACCTATGACTTTATCCTGGGGCGGGGGAGTGGTGAAAAAAGACATCATGGTGCTTAACAAAACCTCATTGTGGATGAAACATTCCTCCCTCAACCGTAACACTCCCACCCCTCATTATCCCCATGCTTAAAAAAAAAAGGGGTGAAATTTTAATTGGCTCCATCTGTCTGTCTTTCTGTCTGTCTGTCTATCTCCTCCTATAGGGTTGTGCAAAAAATTCATCAAGCGAGGTCGTCATGATCATCACTTGACAAGAGGCGCAAGAGCATCGTCATTTACTGGCTCTGCCCCTCGGGGCTCTGAGACGTGGCCAAAAGATCAAATACTAAAAGAAATGTCATTGCGGGCACATTTTAAAACATTTTTTGGAATGAAACCAGCATTGTGGGACGCAGTTAATATGAAAATGTTTTTTTGGGATTTGATCCTCGGTCCATGCCCTTGGGGGTGGGGACTTCAGGTCACAGGGGTCAAAACAGAAGTTTTTTTTGTTTCTTTTAACTCCAATTTGATATTGCGTCATTCCTGGTGGAACTTTTCCCCCCCATCTTTCAACCTTGCTTTAAATAGGAAGCGTGGGGATTTATGATGGCAGCTATCGACCTCACTCTTCCTGTCTAAGTAAATACTACATTTATGACATCACCGAGACATCTGCAGCTATTTCTCCTCCGAACATAACGTGAAAGCTTTCTCGCGACGAATCGGAACAAGACAGAGGATAAAATGAAATTGCTCGTTGAGCAAGGAATTTCCGGAATAACTTTGTCATATATCCATGATCTCTGACAAAAAAACAAAAACCTGAAGTTTGATCTTTCAAGGTCACCAGATTTGCCTCGTTGAGTACGTTATGACAAAAAAAACGATTCACGGTTTATAGTCGACCTTGACATTGACCTTGATTGAAGGTCAACCAAACTTAACACATCAGTAGCCAGTGCCATTGCCTACGTGGGTGCAAATATTGGTGAACAAATCTGCACAATTGTGGAGACTCAAACTTTTTTAAAATCTCAAAAATTTGCATTTTTTTTTATCATTAGGGAACTTTGTTGCCATGGTAACCGGAAGTGGCTGAACCAAATTTCATCATTTTGGCATATAATAGGACACTCATACCAAGATACCACATGCCAAATTGGAAGTCAATCGGGATCGAAATGACGTTTTTATCATAATTTGAAAGTTTTGACCCAACCCCCCTGACATTCGACCCCTGACCGTTAAGAAGGGTGTTGGTGTGACACCCCAATAAGACATATGGTTGGATGCAGAATTGGAAGATGCACATTTTGGATTTAGTTTGAAGTCGATACGACCATTTTAGCGGATGTTATTGCGAAAATAAGAATTTGGGGTTTTTGGTGACCTTGACCTTGACCTTTGACCTAGATTCACCAAAAACGACAAGTGTCTAAGTTGGACGATGGCCGACGTCTGTACCCAGTTTGGTCATGATCGCTGAAACGGTGTGGCTGCTACAGGGTAAACAAACACACAAACAAACAGACAGACACAATGACACACACAGGTCAGGTCAGGTATGGGAGCATGTGCCAGAACAGCGCGTCGCTGCGTCCACTTCCCGCCGGTACTCCAGGGGCCTCCGTCTGGCCATCCCCCAGGCAGATGCCAGGCCCATCCCCATCTCCTTGAGATGATGGTCAACCTGCTGCAACCATGAGGCACGTGGTCGGCCCACTGGCCTCCTCCACTCATGAGACTCCCTCGCTGAGAGAATCTGATGAGCAGGATCAGCGTCAGGAAAACGAGCCACATGTCCATACAGCCGCAACTGATGCTCACGGACTATGCAGGTAACAAATCTCATCCGAGTTTCTCTCAGCAACCGCTCGTTGGACACAAAATCCGACCAGCGATAGCCAAGGATTCTCCGAAGAGACCTGGTACCAAAGGAATTAAGTCTCCGTCTCAGATCCTTGGTCAGAGTCCAAGTCTCGCACCCATAGAGCAAGACTGGAAGTACCAAGGACCTGAAGACTCGGACTTTCGTCCTCCCGCACAGGTCCCGGCAGCGCCACACCCCATGATCCAGTGAATCCATGACTCCCCAGGCCCGACCCAGACGTCTATTGACCTCTGACTCGCAGCCAGCAGAGACATGAATATCACTGCCAAGGTAAGTGAATCTCTCCACGACCTCAACATCCTCACCACAAACAGACACCGACAGGACAGCAGCATCCAAGATGTCACCGAAAGCCTGGATCTTAGTTTTGACCCAAGAAACCCGTAATCCCAGCGGCTCCGACTCCTCATTCAGCACCTCTAGGGCCCCCAAGAGGATGTCTAAAGTCTCCGCAAAGATGACTGCATCATCTGCAAAATCAAGGTCCGAGATCTTGACATTCCCAAACGATGCACCGCAGCTTGATCTCTCCGACATCCTCCCTAAAATCCAGTCCATACAAGTGCTGAAAAGTGTGGGGGCCAGTACACACCCCTGACGAACTTCAGGAACAACTGGAAATAAGTCAGAGATGGTACCACCACACTTCACAGCACTCTCAGTGCTAGAGTAGAGTTCAGACATCAGATCGATCAGTTTTGGTGGCACCCCACGAAGACCAAGAATCCTCCAGAGGACATCCCGATTCACTGAATCGAACGCTTTACAGAGATCAACATAGGCTGCAAGCAGCCCCTGCCGAAACTCTCGTCTGCGTTCGGTGAGGACACGAAGGGCAAGGATACGGTCAATCGTTGACCTCTTTGGTGTAAAGCCTGACTGCTCTGGACGCTGGTGCTCAAGCAGATGGTGGCGAACCCTATCAAGAATTATCCGAGCAAAGACCTTGCCCGGCACTGAGAGCAGCGTCACCCCTCGGTAGTTGTTGCAGTCTTGGCGATCACCCTTCCCTTTCCAGAGAGGGACAACAAGGCCCCTCTTCCAGTCAGTTGGGATGATGCCTGTGTTCCAGGCAGAGCACAAAACTGCATGCAACGACACGAGTGCAGCATTTCCACCAGCCTTGAGAAGTTCGGCATGGATGCCACAGATCCCTGGAGCTTTGCCCCGTTTCAACCGGTTCACCGCAGCCCGTGTTTCCAGAAGCGTAGGTGGACCACAGTTGATTTGAGGGTCAGTAACAGGGATTGAAACACCCTTGACATCCAACTAGACAGCTGGGGGATCAGCCTGGTACAACCGCTCAAAGTAACTGGCCCAGCGGGCCTTCACTTCAGACTCCTCTGTCAAGAGCCTACCACTCTCTGCTCGAACTGCAGTGCTCCGAGGGATGGGCTTGGATGAACGCAATGCGCGAATTCCCCTGTAAGTGGGACGAGAATCACCTGTCCACAGGTGATGCTCTACCCCCTCACAGATTCCTCGCACATAGGCCTCCTTGTCCACCCTCAGTGCACGTACAGTTTTACGCCTCAGCTCCCTGAACAGCTCAGCTCTGCCATTCAGCCTGGCCCTGTGACTCTGGTCAATGGTATCCAGTGTCCCTTGAGAGACAAAATTCTTCTTTGCCCTGCGGTGAGCTCCAAGACATCCACCGGCAACATCAAGGACGGTGGTCTTGAAGGCGCTCCACAACTCTTCAGGACCCCCCAAAACACCCAGACCCCCCAAGTGTCCACTCAGCCTGTTCGCAAACTCCTCAGCTACTCTCACATCCCTGAGCTTGCCAACATCCAGCCTAGGCTGGGATGGTCCCATTCTCCAGGATTTAAGGTGCAGCTTTAGAGTTGCTACAACAAGCCTGTGGTCAGTATTGAAGAACTGAACACTCCGGTAGACCCTGCAGTTCTGGATCATCCTCCAACGACCGTCAATGAGGACATGGTCAATCTCCTTTGCCGCACCGCCAGCGTTGGAATACCAAGTCCAGCGATGAGCTTGTGGGCGCTGAAACCATGAACCAGCCACCCTAAGTCCATGACTTCTTGCAAAGTCAAGGAACTTAGTGCTATTCTGGTTCATAGTTCCTGACCCATGGGGACCAACACACACCTCATAACCATCCCTATCAGTTCCAGTCGATGCATTGAAATCCCCCAAGACTAGAAGTGTATCTCGTCTGGGGCACTGATCAACCACAGACTCGAGTGTGGCGTAGAATGCATCCTTCACGGTGAGATCACTCGCCTCAGTCGGAGCATAAACAGAGACCAGGGAAATGACACCTAAGGAGTGACGAATCCTTAATCTCATAATACGCTCGTTGACCGGTGTTACCTCAATTATCATTGGGGTCAGCTTATTGGACACAGCTACAGCAACTCCTTGGGTATGGTAACCATCAGAGCGACCAGACCAATAGTAGGTGTAACCACCCACCATTATCTCGCCGCAATCCGGTCTCCGAACCTCAGAGAGAGAGCTGCAATCCCGATGTCCAAACGCTTGAGCTCAGATGATAACAGAGACAGGTGATCATCCTCTCTTAGGGATAGGACATTCCAGGCACCCACCCGAAGGGACCGCCTCAGGTCAACCCAAGGAGACCGCCGTCTGGTGGACGACACCTCAGCACCACTCCGACACACTCTCCCGCAATCTGACCCAGGGATGTTACCCCGTGGTTTCCCTCCGATCAAAGATTGGGGGTCCCGAAGGTTTTGCCCCAATCCCGTCATCCGGTGAGCTGCCCTGCGAAGGGAAGCTGCACAGGAGGTACTCCCACGGAGTGGGTTTTCAGATTTTTTTGCGTTTTGCGGAATGAAGGGTTTTACAGTGGCCGGAGTGCAAATCCTGCCACCAACCTCCTAATAAGAAGTGGCCCAACTGCAGGAGGACGTCCGCAGACACAGTTGGGCACGAGATATGGATGGCCGTTGGCTCACAAGGAGCTCCTCCGCCCTTTGACAGGTTTTGTTTTTAATCCTGCTGGGTGTCCATATCCAAACACCCTCCTCACCAGAAAACCTGGTGGGGGAGACGGTTTAGTCGCCGACAACCCGACCATGGAACAGGTTAGTACAGGTTTACATGGTACCTGTAGCAGGTCACAGATCGAACCTGACCTGACACACAACCGACCAACATAATTGCCGAAATCCTTTTACAAGACAACTATCATCGACCACGTGGTGCAAATCACAGGACGCGACGTGAAAACGGATGAAATGGGTGCACAACTACCCCCGTCCCCTTCACTCAGGACGCTTGAAGCCGTTCTACCTCGTCTAGTTGTTCATCGTTCAATTTTTCTACAAACCACAGACAGATGAACAAGCACAAATACATCACCTGCATCCCCTCCTTACCAGTCCAAAGCAAACACCAGGAGGATGATGGCGATAGGAAGAGCGACGAGAGCGCAGGCAAAACAAAACCAAACCATCGTGCTGATAACTTGATATCACGTGGTTCATGACGACACTTCCGGTTGGCGAGATCCAGTCACAGTTCAATGTTGAAGCCAACGCGCCGCCATCTTGAGACTCCACAAAGGTTGAGCCGCTGCATTCATTGCTCAGACCCGAACGTGATGTGAATTTCACGTTTTAAAATATATTCATCAAAATCGATCATTTTTACTTCCGCCACCGAAGGTCAAGGAGGTTATGTTTTCACCTGTGATGAATTGAAGGATGTGACACGTGATCACATGTCGCGCGGCTCGCGCACGTGACAGATAAAACCGAGCCTACAGTGAAATAAAGCCTACTCTCTGAAGGTTTTTCCCTCGCATTCATTTCATCACCCCTCTCTTGAATGTTTGTTAATTACCAGAATCCTTCGGATTTCGGAAATTATGTTGCTCGGTTGTGTGTGTGTCATTGTGTGTCTGTCTGTCTGTTTGTTTGTGTGTTTGTTAACCTCCGCCATTGAAGATTGGAGGTGACTGTTTTCACTCCTGTCTGTTTGTTTGTTTGTGTGTTTGTTTGTGAACAGTATTACGGAAAAACTCCTCGACGGATTTTGACGAAACTTGGTGGGGGGGGGGGGGTTAGGTATGGTCCAAGGATCATGCCATCAGATTTTGGACTGGTCCAAACTCCAATATGGCCGCTATGGCGCCATTCTGAAAAAAATATTAAAAATTTTTTTTTTTTGCATTTCTACATGTTTTAAGTGATTTCCAACCCCCCTCCCCCCCCAAAAAAAAAATTGTTTGAGAAAAAAAAAATTTGCAACTTTTTTTTCAACAAAATTTCGATTTTTTTTTTTGCATTTCTTCATATTATAAGTAATTTCCAACAAAAAAACATGCCAAAATTATAATTGCGGCTGATTTTGGAACTTCAGGTGGATATACCCACGTAAAATCAATTTCTGTCTCAAGGAATCTAGTTATGACGAATGAACTGAGTATGTAAAAGGAAAAGTTGCAAACTATAACTCTGTGAGCACTGTTGACATCATATTTAATGAATAGTATATCAGGTTCACTTGAGAGACCCAGCAGTATTGGCGGCAGAGGTTTTGCACTCTACCGAGTGCTCCCCCTCTAGTTTACCCTGCAGCAGCCACGCCGTTTCAGCGATCATCACCAAACTGGGTGCAGACGTCGGCCATGGTCCAAATTAGACTCTTGTCGTTTTTGGTGAATATAGGTCAAAGGTCAAGGTCAAGGTCACCGAAAAACCGAAATTGTTATTTTCGCAATATCGTCCGCTAAAATGGTCATATCGACTTCAAACCAAATCCAAAATGTGCATCTTCCAATTCTGCAACCAACTATATGTCTCATTAGGGTGTCACACCAACACCCTTCTTAGCGGTCGGGGTCAAATGTCAGGGGGTTCAAGTCAAAACTTTCAAATTGAGATAAAAACGTCATTTCGATCCCGATTGACTTTCAATTTGGCATGTGGTATCTTGGTATGAGTGTCCAATAATGTGCTAAAAATGATGATATTTGGTTCAGCCACTTCCGGTTAACATGGCAACAAAGCTCCCCAATGATAAGCAAATGCAAATTTTCAGAGGTCAAGGCAAATCTGGTGACCTTGAAAGATCAAACTCCAGGTTTTTGTTTTTTCAGAGATCATGGAGATATGACAAAGTTATTTCGGCAATTCCTTGCTCAACGAGCAATTTCATTTGTTTGTTTGTGTGCAGGTTATCTCAAAAAGTTGTGGACAGATTCGGAAGAAACTTGGACAATTGGGTGTTTGATTCAAGGAAGAATTGATTCGACTTTGGTGAAGATCCAGATTCTATAAAAAAAGTTTTTATTGATTCTTCACCATTGAGAAATAGGGCGAAAAACAATATATCGCAAAAATTGCACTGTTTCCTCCCCTCCTTCTCTTCCTTTTTTTCCTGTTCGTTCATTTATTTTATTATTCACTCCAACTGTTGTTTTTCTGCTGCTCCACTGTCATGAATTTCTCTTCTGTAAGCCTGATTTTTTAAAGAAGAAAAAAAAAAAAAAACAGACAAATAATAACAGAATAAGTGCTTTTTGAGGAAATCAATTTATTTCCAGGAGTTAAAGAGAAAATGGTTGCTCTAGAGGTTTTCACCAGTCGACGCACTTGATTCTAGTTTGCTGCAGACTGCGGTCATCCAAGTCATAAGTAATGTGAATCAGTGCAAGCACACTCAATGTTATCCTAACGTGTAAGCATTAATTAGGTAGTTGAGTCACTTGAGCACACTTGTCCTAGTTCATTCACAATTACAAGAGGTCACAACTTCCAGGTGTGGTTATGCAAGCTTGAGCAAGTTGCTCATGTTTGAGTGTTTGCACTGTAGTGCTACAGCACATATTTTGGAATTTGGTCTGACGGTACTGCCTCTCCTATGACCTTCCATCTCTCTATCTCCCGATATATCAATTAAGATCTCTGGTGGTCCAGTTGGTCGACATTGACAGCATCTGAGAGGTCAACATATCTCTTGCACACAACTTATCGTACAGGCTATAGTAATTGTTCACAGGCTTGAGATAGTGGTGAAAAGCTAGCATGTAGCTGACAGAGCAACGATGTTGTCGGAATGGGGCAGCCATATTAATGCAGAAATACCTTAGAAAGGTTCGGTTAGGTGTGGGAGCATGCGCCGGAGCAGCACGTCAATGCATCCACTTTCTGCCGGTACTCCATGGGCCTCAGTCTGGCCATCCCCCAGGCGGATGCCTCACCCATCCCCATCTCCTCAAGATGTCGATCAACCTGCTGCAACCAGGAGGCACGTGGTCAGCCCATTGGCCTCCTCCACTCACGAGGCTCCCTCGCTGAGAGAATCTGGTGAGCAGGATCAGCATCAGGAAAACGAGCCACATGTCCATTCAGCCCCAGCTGACGCTCACGGACTTTGCAGGTAACAAATCTCATTTGAGTCTCTCTCAGCAACCACTAGTTGGACACAAAGTCCGACCAGCGATAGCCAAGGATTCTCCGAAGAGAAAGGAATTAAGTCTCCATCTCAGATACCTGGTCAGAGTCTAAGTTTCACATCTGTAGAGCAAGAATGGCAGCACCAAGGACCTGAAGACTCGGACTTTCGGCTTTTGGTACTGTATAATCTAATCATGAAGAATCCTGAACTGCGAAACATGATACAACCAAAGAACAACAACAAAAAAGAACAATATAATGTTATTTGATAACATTTATAAGTCTAGAATATCTAAAGTTTACATATTAATCTTCGGTGGTCATTCCCACATCCAAAAACTTTTCTGATTTGAAAGGTTACTGTTTAAGTTCACTCACTGACACCATTAGCTACATGGCACTTGGCAGGGATGAGAGTCAACAGCACAGAATGTCAAATGTTTTCTGAATATGTTTTGTACGTTGTATGTGGAGTTAACAATCTCAACGGAGAAACATGGTGATTTTGGCAAATAGTGTATTTAAGGTTGTACAAAGCAAAACAAACGGTTATGGTACGTTATGTTGGTCTTGCAGAAAGACCTCTATTTGATTCAGAGAAGTATTTTTAACACCAATCCGAATGAGAATCCAATCAGAATCAAGCAGTCGTTTCCAAGGGATACAATGGCACAATTAATAAGCTCTCATGACATCAACCCAAGCAAATTCCTGCAAAAAAGCATTATGGAGTGACAACCACTTAGCATCGTGCACACATTTCCATAGGTAACAATAGCACAAAGGGCTGATTCACGTAACATCAACCAGAACATATCTCTGGAAAACGCATCACTGAATGACAGCCGTTGGTCATTGAGCCAACGTTTCCATGGGATACTAGAACGGCACTTGGTAGACCGCGTGCCTCCGTCAGGCTTCACACTTTATGTTCTGTATCCCACTGAAAGGCCGGATCTGGATTCTGACCTGAACCAAAATCTAATCAGTTCATCCTTGTCACACACCGAACCTGTCCACAAAATTTTATCTGGATCCGTCCACAACTTTTTTGAGAGATACTGTACACAAACAGACAAACAGACAAACAGACAGAGAGGGGTGAAAACATAACGTCCTTCACCTTCGGTGGTGGAGGTAAAAATGGACCCCAATGCAAGGCGTTTGCCTTGAAAATGCTCAGTTGCATAGAGGATGACGAAGATTATCTGAAAAAGGTCATGTTCACAGACGAAGCTTGCTTTCATGTATCAGGGAAGGTCAACCGGCACAATGTGAGGACCTGGGATTCTGAATAGCCCCACGTGGTCATTGAACACATGCGACAGTGCAAAGGTCAATGCGTGGTATGGCCTTCTCCATGACCGCTTGGTGGGTCCGTTTTTCTTTGTGGAGGACACAGTGACCTCAACAATGTACATGAACATGTTGGACGGACTCACTTTTGCACAGATTGAAGACCTGCAACCAGATATCATTTTTCAACAGGATGGCGCTCCCCATCATTCAGACTTAGTCATTCGAGCCACCCTGGATGAAAAATGTTTCAGGTCGCTGGATTGGCCGAGATGGACCGACCGCCTGGCCCCCACGATCACCAGACATAACCCCCCTTGATTTGTTTTCTGTGAGGGGTTTTTCAAAGATGATGTCCACAACACTAAGGTGGCAAACCTTCAGGATCTTCGTTCTCGGATCACAGCTGCATACCTCCTGGTGGAGGCAATCATGCTGAGCTGAACATGGCAAGAATTCGTGTACCGCCTTGATGTCCTGTGCCTGACACACAGAACTCACAATGAAGTGTATTGATGATGTGCACAAACCTTTATGATTTTCTGTGTCATATCAACCAAAGGGTACTGTTGTGTCATATCATTTGTGGTTCTAAACATATTAACAACCAAATTTGTCCGGGTCTTTTTGGAACCCCGTATCATCCAAAACACTTGCTAAAAATCAAATCGCAACATCTTATGGTGATAATAATGCAGACAAACAATAAAGGAAAATTAAACACGTCGACCTTCTACTCATTAAAACATCCAGACATTGGAATGACGTAAGAATGATCTTTTATAATGATACTCTAAGCATTGTAAAGACATCCTGCTTCAATCGATCTCTCAGGTGCTTAATATTCATGAGGAGATGCCGAGAGTGGGAGTGCAACTGCATCTGAATATTCATGAGATGCCGATAGTGGGCGTGGAATTGTATCTGAATATTCATGAGATGCCGATAGTGGGTGTGGAATTGTATCTGAATATTCATGAGATGCCGAGAGTGGGCGTGGAATTGTATCTGAATATTCATGAGATGCCGATAGTGGGCGTGGAATTGTATCTGAATATTCATGAGATGCCGATAATGGGCGTGGAATTGTATCTGAATATTCATGAGATGCCGATAGTGGGCGTGGAATTGTATCTGAATATTCATGAGATGCCGATAGTGGGCGTGGAATTGTATCTGAATATTCATGAGGAAATTCCGATAGTGGGCGTGGAATTGTGTCTGAATATTCATGAGATGCCGATATTGGGCGTGGAATTGTATCTGAATATTCATGAGGAAATTCCGATAGTGGGCGTCGAATTGTATCTGAATATTCATGAGATGCCGATAGTGGGCATGGAACTGTATCTGAATATTCATGAGGAAATTCCGATAGTGGGCGTGGAATTGTGTCTGAATATTCATGAGATGCCGATAGTGGGAGTGGAATTGTATCTGAATATTCATGAGATGCCGATAGTGGGCGTGGAACTGTATCTGAATATTCATGAGATGCCGATATTGGGCGTGGAACTGTATCTGAGTATTCATGAGATGCCGATAGTGGGCGTGGAATTGTATCTGAATATTCATGAGATGCCGATAGTGGGTGTAGAATTGTATCTGAATATTCATGAGATGCCGATAGTGGGCGTGGAATTGTATCTGAATATGCATGAGATGCCGATAGTGGGCGTGGAACTGTATCTGAATATTCATGAGATGCCGATAGTGGGTGTGGAATTGTATCTGAATATTCATGAGATGCCGATAGTGGGCGTGGAATTGTATCTGAATATTCATGAGATGCCGATTGTGGGCGTGGAACTGCATCTGAATATTCATGAGATGCCGATAGTGGGCGTGGAATTGTATCTGAATATTCATGAGATGCCGATAGTGGGCGTGGAATTGTATCTGAATATTCATGAGATGCCGATAGTGGGCGTGGAATTGTATCTGAATATTCATGAGATGCCGATAGTGGGTGTGGAATTGTATCTGAATATTCATGAGATGCCGATTGTGGGCGTGGAACTGCATCTGAATATTCATGAGATGCCGATAGTGGGCGTGGAATTGTATCTGAATATTCATGAGATGCCGATAGTGGGCGTGGAATTGTATCTGAATATTCATGAGATGCCTATAGTGGGCGTGGAATTGTATCTGAATATTCATGAGATGCCGATAGTGGGCGTGGAATTGTATCTGAATATTCATGAGATGCCGATAGTGGGCGTGGAATTGTATCTGAATATTCATGACATGCCGATAGTGGGTGTGGAATTGTATCTGAATATTCATGAGATGCCGATAGTGGGTGTGGATTTGTATCTGAATATTCATGAGATGCCGATAGTGGGCGTGGAATTGTATCTGAATATTCATGAGATGCCGATAGTGGGCGTGGTACTGTATCTGAATATTCATGAGATGCCGATAGTGGGCGTGGAACTGTATCTGAATATTCATGAGATGCCGATAGTGGGCGTGGAATTGTATCTGAATATTCATGAGATGCCGATAGTGGGCGTGGAATTGTATCTGAATATTCATGAGATGCCGATAATGGGCGTGGAATTGTATCTGAATATTCATGAGATGCCGATAGTGGGCGTGGAATTGTATCTGAATATTCATGAGATGCCGATAGTGGGCGTGGAACTCAATCTGAATATTCATGAGATGCCGATAGTGGGCGTGGAACTGCATCTGAATATTCATGAGATGCCCATAGTGGGCGTGGAATTGTATCTGAATATTCATGAGGAAATTCCGATAGTGGGCGTGGAATTGTATCTGAATATTCATGAGGAAATTCCGATAGTGGGCGTCGAATTGTATATGAATATTCATGAGATGCCGGTAGTGGGCGTGGAACTGTATCTGAATATTCATGAGATGCCGATAGTGGGCGTGGAACTGTATATGAATATTCATGAGATGCCGGTAGTGGGCGTGGAACTGTATCTGAATATTCATGAGGAAATTCCGAGAGTGGGCGTGGAACTGTATAAGAATATTCATGAGATGCCGATAGTGGGCGTGGAACTGTATATGAATATTCATGAGATGCCGGTAGTGGGCGTGGAATTGTATCTGAATATTCATGAGATGCCGATAGTGGGCGTGGAATTGTATCTGAATATTCATGAGATGCCGATAGTGGGCGTGGAATTGTATCTGAATATTCATGAGATGCCGATAGTGGGCGTGGAATTGTATCTGAATATTCTTGAGATGCCGATAGTGGGTGTGGAATTGTATCTGAATATTCATGAGATGCCGATAGTGGGTGTGGATTTGTATCTGAATATTCATGAGATGCCGATAGTGGGCGTGGAATTGTATCTGAATATTCATGAGATGCCGATAGTGGGCGTGGAACTGTATCTGAATATTCATGAGATGCCGATAGTGGGTGTGGAACTGTATCTGAATATTCATGAGATGCCGATAGTGGGCGTGGAATTGTATCTGAATATTCATGAGATGCCGATAGTGGGCGTGGAATTGTATCTGAATATTCATGAGATGCCGATAGTGGGCGTGGAACTGCATCTGAATATTCATGAGATGCCGATAGTGGGCGTGGAATTGTATCTGAATATTCATGAGGAAATTCCGATAGTGGGCGTGGAATTGTATCTGAATATTCATGAGGAAATTCCGATAGTGGGCGTGGAATTGTATCTGAATATTCATGAGATGCCGATAGTGGGTGTGGAATTCTATCTGAATATTCATGAGATGCCGATAGTGGGCGTGGAATTGTATCTGAATATTCATGAGATGCCGATAGTGGGCGTGGAATTGTATCTGAATATTCATGAGATGCCGATAGTGGGCGTGGAACTCTATCTGAATATTCATGAGATGCCGATAGTGGGCGTGGAACTGTATCTGAATATTCATGAGATGCCGATAGTGGGCGTGGAATTGTATCTGAATATTCATGAGATGCCGATAGTGGGCGTGGAACTGTATATGAATATTCATGAGATGCCGGTAGTGGGCGTGGAACTGTATCTGAATATTCATGAGATGCCGATAGTGGGCGTGGAATTGTATCTGAATATTCATGAGATGCCGGTAGTGGGCGTGGAACTGTATATGAATATTCATGAGATGCCGGTAGTGGGCGTGGAACTGTATATGAATATTCATGAGATGCCGGTAGTGGGCGTGGAATTGTATCTGAATATTCATGAGGAAATTCCGATAGTGGGCGTGGAATTGTATCTGAATATTCATGAGGAAATTCCGATAGTGGGCGTGGAATTGTATCTGAATATTCATGAGATGCCGATAGTGGGCGTGGAATTGTATCTGAATATTCATGAGATGCCGATAGTGGGCGTGGAATTGTATCTGAATATTCATGAGATGCCGATAGTGGGCGTGGAATTGTATCTGAATATTCATGAGATGCCGATAGTGGGCGTGGAACTCTATCTGAATATTCATGAGATGCCGATAGTGGGCGTGGAATTGTATCTGAATATTCATGAGATGCCGATAGTGGGTGTGGAATTGTATCTGAATATTCATGAGATGCCGATAGTGGGCGTGGAACTGTATATGAATATTCATGAGATGCCGGTAGTGGGCGTGGAACTGTATCTGAATATTCATGAGATGCCGATAGTGGGCGTGGAATTGTATCTGAATATTCATGAGATGCCGGTAGTGGGCGTGGAACTGTATATGAATATTCATGAGATGCCGGTAGTGGGCGTGGAACTGTATATGAATATTCATGAGATGCCGGTAGTGGGCGTGGAACTGTATATGAATATTCATGAGATGCCGATAGTGGGCGTGGAATTGTATCTGAATATTCATGAGATGCCGGTAGTGGGCATGGAACTGTATATGAATATTCATGAGATGCCGGTAGTGGGCGTGGAACTGTATATGAATATTCATGAGATGCCGGTAGTGGGCGTGGAACTGTATATGAATATTCATGAGATGCCGGTAGTGGGCGTGGAATTGTATCTGAATATTCATGAGGAAATTCCGATAGTGGGTGTGGAATTGTATCTGAATATTCATGAGATGCCGATAGTGGGCGTGGAACTGTATATGAATATTCATGAGATGCCGGTAGTGGGCGTGGAACTGTATCTGAATATTCATGAGATGCCGATAGTGGGCGTGGAATTGTATCTGAATATTCATGAGATGCCGGTAGTGGGCGTGGAACTGTATATGAATATTCATGAGATGCCGGTAGTGGGCGTGGAACTGTATATGAATATTCATGAGATGCCGGTAGTGGGCGTGGAACTGTATATGAATATTCATGAGATGCCGATAGTGGGCGTGGAATTGTATCTGAATATTCATGAGATGCCGGTAGTGGGCATGGAACTGTATATGAATATTCATGAGATGCCGGTAGTGGGCGTGGAACTGTATATGAATATTCATGAGATGCCGGTAGTGGGCGTGGAACTGTATATGAATATTCATGAGATGCCGGTAGTGGGCGTGGAATTGTATCTGAATATTCATGAGGAAATTCCGATAGTGGGCGTGGAACTGCATTTGCAGGCATTCTGTGACTGTGCCAGGATCGACAAGGTTTCATCGAAATAGATATATAATATTTATATCTATATATATATTTTAATCTATATCTCTATTTCCATGCCGTCACTGGAGCAGGGAATAAAACGGAGAGACTTGGGTTCTTCTTGTTGTCTCTCTTGGGTTCCATGTCCATGGTTGTCGCACATCTCGGTAAGCTCTTTTCGCGCCCCCTCCCCCAACCCATTCATTGATTGCTTGTTTCTCTCGACAACAGTTTTCTTTAATTTTTCCATTGCCTTTTGTTTCTCCATCTGCCCGTTCGCTTGTTCTTCCAGCTTTTTCGGGAAAACCTCATCATGATCGGTATATTGTCGCATTTTGCACTGAAACCATATTTTTGGCCATAATTGCTGGTCTCGGTCCAAATATCCTGCAAAGGAGTGATGTTTGTCTCTGAGACGGCTGAGGAAAGCGTAATCCCTTCCCTGGGCGCGACGTAAATAAATTGCAGCATCAGAAGGAGCAGCTGTCGCAGTGCTGTCTGCTTGCGGTGCTGTATAAATTATATAATCACCGTATCGTTCGACTAACATCGCATTTACCGGTGTTTCTGAAACGATTTCTGCTGATTTATTTAAACTTGCATTCTAGCTCGGATTAAGGTGTGTCCGGGCCTGTTTATTAGGTAATAGGATTAAACGGTGATGCGGCGGTGTATAAGCATACCGCTGTACGCTGGGTGATTTTTTTTTTTTTTTTCCTTCTCTTTCTCCTTGCGCTGTGTAATTCGTTTCGCAAACGTTTATGACGGTGCAGGTTTTGTGTTTACTTCTATCTTTAACCCAATATCCGTGACATTCTCGATGAAATGAATATTTTTACCTCAGGATCGAAGGAGCTTTAATTCGAGAAGCGTGTGCTTTGTGGGTGTATTTATTTATTTTTTTGTTTCTTTGTTTGACTCTCTCATGCATTCCTGAGGCGCTGAAATGAATTGGTTGGAAAACTCGTGCTCGTACCAGGAATGTGCATGGGGAAAGTCTGAGGAGGTTAAAAAAAAGTAGTTTTCCCATCGTCCCAGGACTCCCAGAGGTTCAGAGAGTGAGAATGACCTCGATTCTCTTCATGTAAATACATGACACTGTATACATCCTGGTGTGAGGGAGATGACAAGAGTGCTGTGGCATCATTGGCTGAGGGTGTGGCTGTGATGCTAATGTAACGCCTCCTGTAGGTTAGAACAAGAATTTGGAATTTGTTCAGGGTGCCAGTGATGGCTCGCCGACTCTTCCCTGAGGACACTGTGGGATCTTTGATGTCCCCCCAACTAATGCCAGGAGACAGGACGTCCGGTTTAACTTCCATCCGAGGGATGGCACGTACATTGATCGCTGCCCCTGCCTGTGAAACACCTGGATTACAGTTTACAGCTGGGTCCGGATTCAAACCCAGGCTAGACCGTTCATGGGTGAATGTGCATTCCTCCTAAGATATTTTAACCGTTCACTGTTCCGACCCGGTTGCCCAGGTTGGAATCCAGTGAATTGCTTAGCAACCAGGACAGATCCCCGCTGCAGAGATTTCCTGTCGGATCCCGCGTCCAATGTCTCGTTACTATGCAGATTGAAATTCCTGTGCTGGGTGAGTGGCGCACCAACTGCAATCACGGGGCAGATCTGATCTTTGGTCGAGTGTACCAATGAGCCACATGATTGCCGGGAACTCGAGCATTACAAGACCGCAACCAATCGATATCTCAATTGGATTCCCCCAGAGCTGCCAGATGAAACCATTGCAAGCAAGCAGGATAAGCCAAAGACCAAGTCAGATTCAAAATGTATATTGTGTGGTGTAAAAGGCAAGTATGTACAGACAGCGATCGCAATTCATAAATCCCAATAATTAACCCCGACTGATGTGCGCCTCACAGAGCAGTCCAAGCGACGACGATTGGGAAACCTTAATTATCCTATATCTTAAGCCTTCAGACACACACCACAGAGGAAATAAGTACATCAAGTGTTGATGAAAATTGGGTTAAAATACAGGCAAAGCTAGTGCTCCTTGGATTGGCTCTTCGTCTGAGTCCTCCTTAGACAAGTTTCAGACTGGCTGTCTGGTCGTCCTTGAACACAGTTATCGCAGGCGTGTTGTTTGGCAAGAGGATTGTGCAGTTCTGTGCGAGCGCTGAAGGTTGCAAGAAGGGGGAGGGACACTACCCAGTGGGAATGGGCGTGGCACCGGCGGAGCGAGGCTTGGCAGGTAGGGTAGAGGCATGGCGTTGCTCAGCAGCTCTGCACACTTGACATGGCCTTCCTGGACCTTGAGACTGGGCTTCTGCTTCGCCGTTCTGTTGCCACACCCCCTTTATCACCTTGGGCCTGCACATCATCGGTGATGCGCCGCGCTCCTCCCATCGAGTTCATCATTTGGCGTCAGTATGGTCCGGAGGTGGAGTGAGCCCCATATGACCCTTCACCTCGCTGAGTTGGTGCCGCTACAAGGCCTGGATAATCAGGGTGCTTTTTCCTGCCTAAACTGGGGTTTGAGGCCCAGCCAAACACTAATAAAGCACATCTATAAGAAACAATAAAGGTACGGACATGAAATAAGGGTCAAATGAGAAGTGGGTTTTTTTATTGGGTTTTTTTTAATACATACTCAGGTGGGTCTGACGTTTCTAGCTGTACGAATTGGAGGCGCATATCTAAAATAACATTTAATTATTTCATGCTTACGAGTCATTCCACCTCATATCACCGGAGGCCTCCCAGTTGACCCCCTCAGATTTACTTTAAACTTTCATAAAATAGTTCCTAGGTATCAAAATGAAGCTGTGTAAAATTTTAGGTCCATAGATGCGGTCAACTCCGAGATATTGAGGGTTGAAAATGTGGTTGTGGCCCTATTTTTATGGTCGTTGCGAGCGTCACAAAATGAACGGCTACTTTTAAACTCCCACAACTTTTTACAGCGCGTGCACTGTATACAATTGCACCGAGTTTGAAATGTCCCCGCCGGCGTCCACCACGTCTCCCACGTCTCCGGTGTCACCCCCCCCCCCACGTGCCTCATGACGGCCGTCCGGTAGATGCAGTGCGTAACTTCGACGGAAATGGCGACAATTTACGGAAATACCTGAGTATTTCAATGGAAATTTGTGAAACTGATGTGTTATATATGTGAAAACCATTTAATTTATTGCTTGACGGAAGAAAACGAAGAAACGCGCCCCTCATGTACGAACGAACGAACGACGTCACTTCCGCTCACCATCACATTTCGCGCCGATCGCCGAATGCTGAAAGCTAAGTTCTTCTTATGCTATCATTCTTTTGCGGTCCCCTGCCACGCTGTATCGAACAATTTCATTCCTTCTGTTATATATATATATAAAGATGCTTATCACAATAATAACAAGATTTTTACATTTCAAATATTGAGTCCGCTTTTTAATTGTTTTTCAACTGAAAAAAGCATAAATTGCATATTTTAACATCAGTGTACTCATTTGCTTCACCACATGTGCTGTATTGAAGGATTTCACTTGTTAAATATTAATGCTAGAGCCTTGAAATTTTCAGAGATTATTCTTCTTTTACTGCTCTGTAAGAAACAAACATAAAACTGAGTATACCTTTCTTAATTTTTATGACCTGATCAGTTGAAATCCAGAAAATAATGTTGGTTTTGTATGAAGACCCAACTTTGAGACCCCATATATTTTTATTGACCCATCGCAGAAGCTTGAAATTTTTTCAGGTAATAACGATGGTAGTAGTATTCAAATACATGTTTACTTTTCTTAATCAGTCATATATATATATATATATATATATATATATATATATATATATATATATATATATATATATATATATTACAGTCATGATCCCTCAAAAATTGAAAATTTTCATTTTTCCCCGAAATTCAGGTGAGGATTGCAAATATATGACAAGGTATACCACTTCAAATTGTTCACCATTGGAAAGAGCATATTCAAGTTTACAAGTGTCAAATATCAAAGTGGTATAATGTTTCTATCATTATTTTTAAAATATTTGAACAAATGATGTTCTGCCAGTGCTGTGCACGTTGTGTGTGCTATTTAATGAACAGTCCTTTTACATGTAGTACATATGTGTAGTACATGTATATACAATGTACATACATATCATCTGCTATTAGGATACTTTGAAATTTGAATTTGTAATTCTTTGTTTCTCATTTGTAAATAGCAAGAGCTTAACTCATCTGGCTGGGGCTAAAAATAGAACTCAGGAATAGTGGCTGATCTGCTGATGTCAGCAGTGTATATAGTTATATTCAAGGGAGGACATTTGTTGGGTTCCTTTGGTCCATGTGATGAAAGTTATTGATGCTCCCCTAATGTCAACTGGGAGGCAGGACAAGCTCGCACCTGACTTGGAAAAGCAGATCAAGGACCTATTCAAATTATTTACGTGAAATGTTTAATTGCATTGTTATTGCAGTATGTGATATATTTTTGTATTATTAATTTGAATCATAGAAATAATCATTCATGATTACCATGGTGCCCACACCATGCACACACTTCATGTATTCACGACTGTGTAAACAACAGTTAAAAAAAAATAGAAAATATATTTAAAAAAAATATACCACTTTGATATTTGACACTTTTGTAAACTTGAATATGCTCTTTCCAATGGTGAACAATTTGAAGTGGTATACCTTGTCATATATTTGCAATCCTCACCTGAATTTCGGGGAAAAATGAAATTTTTCAATTTTTGAGGGATCATGACTGTATTATATGTGACTGATTAAGAAAAGTAAACATGTGTTTGAATACTACTACCATACAGTTATTACATGAAAAAATTTCAAGCTTCTGGGATGGGTCAATAAAAATATATGGGGTCTCAAAGTTGGGTCTTCATACAAAACCAACATTTTTTTTTCTGGATTTCAACTGATCAGGTCATAAAATTTAATACAGGTATACTCAGTTTTATGTTTGTTTCTTACAGGGCAGTTATAGAAGAATAATCTGAAAATTTCAAGGCTCTAGCATTAAAATTAAAAAAGTTGTGGGAGTTTAAAAGTAGCCGTTCATTTTGTGATGCTCGCAACGACCATAAAAATAGGGCCACAACCACATTTTCAACCCTCAATATCTCGGAGTTGACCACATGTATGGACCTAAAATTTTACGCAGCTTCATTTTGATACCTGGGAACTATTTTATGAAAGTTTAAAGTAAATCTGAGGGGTTCAACTGGGAACATTTTCTTAAATTTGGTGATTTCAGATGGAATGACTCTTACTCTAAACTTATAAAATGGGAATAACTATGGTACATTAAGCACAAGCAAATACAACCTGTCGCTTTGCTGGTCAGCCATTCCATTCGTGACTGATGTGACATTTCTACAACAAAAGGCTCAGATACTCCTACTGGTTTTTAGTAGAGCATCAGTCATATCATCAAATTGCACTCTTACATGATCCAAACGTGCAGGAAAACTGACAGTCCCTAGGTGTTTTTTCTCATGGAGTTGTGGGCAACAGAACCTCGTGACTGACGTGACAGCTACAATTGGCAATTCCTCGAGTACCTAACTTGAAATTCAAAATCGTAGGAGGCCCTGCAAGCGAGAACCCTGGGGATGTAATATGATTATCCTTTATGTTCAAACATTATTTACGACTCTAGATTGTAATTGTAGTTTTCATGATTTAGCAGAAGGGGGGGCTTTAGAAAATGTGACTGACGTGACAGTTTGACCAGTGCATCCTTTTTCCTTATTACTCCACAATTTGTTGATATTGGTTCTAATTTCAATGTTTTACACACATATATACATGGATGTTATCGTTCGGAAAATGTATTAGGTAATAAAATTTCTTTATGCATTTCTTTATTTATTATCATTTATTTTCCAACAATTAAATGCAATGGGTACTGCCAGGTCACAAAAACCGCCTGTTATCAAGAAGAGGCTAGAAACACAGAACGTAGGTAAATCGGTATTGTGCTGCATGTTACGACGCAAAACTTAAAACTTGTATATATTTTGTCAACCTTCCAGTATACACACTGAAATTGAATTATGGTGGATATACTACCCCTCTCCTCTCCTCCCTCTGTCCTCTCCTCTCCTCTCCTCTCCCCCTCACCTCTCCTTCTGTCCTCTCCTCTCCCCCTCCCTCCCCCTTTCCTCTCCCTCTGTCCTTCCCTCTCCCCCTCCTCTGTCCTCCCCTCTCCTCCTCCTTCTCCCTCTCCTCCTTCTCCCTCCCCTCTCTCCCTCCCCTCTCTCCCTCCCTCTCTCCCTCCCCTCTCTCCCTCCCCTCTCTCCCTCCCCTCTCTCCCTCCCCTCTCTCCCTCCCCTCTCTCCCTCCCCTCTCTCCCTCCCTCTCTCCCTCCCCTCTCTCCCTCCCCTCTCTCCCCTCTCTCTCTCCCCTCTCCCTCCCCTCCCTCTCTCTCCCCTCTCCCCCTCCCCTCTCCCCTGCCTCCTCTCTCCCCTTCCCTCCCCCTTCCGTCCTCTCTGCCCCCCTTAAAAACCCCACCATGGGTTTTCCGCTGCTTTGGTTCACAGGTGGTGCCTTGCTTGCCGCTGTTCTCACACCGAAATCTTGACTTGAAGAGGGTGAATGGTGAGCTGAGAGGCACTGTTTGCCATTCACCACAGCATAGTATGGAGTGGAGCAGAGGCCTCCGCAAACGCTACTTTAAAAATTCTGCAGCCAGGTTGGAGTTGCGGCATCATTGTCGAAATGTTTGTTGACAATGTGTGCAATTGCGTCGTGATTTGTTTGATTTGATTCGTTATTGTGTTATGTCTTAAACCAGTTTTATGCTTACGAATACGCGACTTTCAAAATGAAATATGAATGCGAACGAGGTGTTTTGCACAGGCACTGTGTTTGTGCTTTAAGTGACTCGGCTATGCTCGCTGGGAACCTTTAACCTGCCGTTGTTAGCATGAAATCTGAAATTCCAATAGTCTTTTTAACATAATTTTCAGCATTTAAAAGAAAGAGTGGCAATTTCAAGCTGGTTAACTATAATTGTTGTGTTCCTGAGTGCAAATCGGACTCGCGGAAAAAATAGGAAATACGAGAAATATCCATAGATATTGAGGTGTCGATATTGTACTGTTTCCTGTTTGCACAAGCTAGTGGTGGCAGTGCATATCTCTCTCTCTCTCTCTCTCTCTCTCTCTCTCTCTCTCTCTCTCTCTCTCTCTCTCTCTATCTCTCTCTCTCTCTCTCTCTCACTCACTCACTCACTCACTCACTCACTCACTCACTCACTCACTCACTCACTCACTCACTCACTCACTCACTCACTCACTCACTCACTCACTCACACGGATGAACATGTCTCCCTTGACCAATAGATGCAAAAATCTTGTATAATTCTCTTGTGGTGCTGGAACCAAACATAAAATATATATTTTTCCTGGCTCTCACAATTCATACAGCCCCCACTCCCACTCCTCCCTCCCTCCAAACATGATCAACAATAAATATCATCATTTTAAATTTACCCTGTGCAATCATTTTAAAGTCGCCCCACTTACGACCTTCCCATCGGATATAGTGCAACCAAAGTAGATATGGCATCTCCCTCTGGGAAGTCTGCCTGAATGTTCGTAATACATAAGGAAACTAGAACAGCATTCTGTGGAGCACATACCTCTCCCAGGCTGAACAGTTTATGTTTTATATTCCACTGATGGGCTGGATCTGGATCCAAAACTGAACCAAAATCTAATCGGCTTCTCCTTGTCACCGAACCAACTCATCCATCTAGTTATGTCATTACTCTTCTTCAACTTTTTGAAACATAATGCGATTATATATCTTGATTTTGGCCCCATCTCTAAATGGTGAAGAATACTTGTATCCGGATTTGGATCTTCACCAAAACCATATTGATTCGTCCTCATCACATACCCAATCTTTGGTATGTCCAGCCTATCTTTAATATGAAACCAAGTGTCTGGCCAATCTTTGATATGAAATTAGGCCTATGTTGACCTCAAAAATAATTGGTGGTTGAATTCTGTGATGTGATAAGCAAATCCTCTTCAAAGTTCGTCATTCGGATGAAAATTGAGGATTTTAGAAGTAGACTGAAGTTGTCGACCTTTAGCCTATGTTGATCTTTCGACCTTTCGACCTTTTGACCTCAAAATCAATAGGCTTCTTGCTTATGACCAACTCTACCATTTGATGAAGCTTCGTGAAGATCGGTTTGAAATTGTCACCTGTAGGCGATTGACATTCGGACAAACAGACAAGAAGACTTCAGGCGGCAGCCTGACAGGTGACGGAAAGCAAGCAAATTACATCACTGTCACCTTGACCTATGACATATCATAAAACATTGACAGCCTCACTTTTGTCCTTCGGAATCCTCTGGTAAAGTTTGATGAAGACAGCTGAAAGCGTTTGCGAGTTATTGAAACTGAAAGCGAGTTATTGCACTCACAGACAAACAAACAAATGAGACAGACTGACATGTCATGAAAATTTTCAATTTTCGTCATAACAAACAAACAGATAGACAGACAGAATAACACATGTGACCAACCAATATACTTGAAAAATCTTTGATTTTAGCAAGTAACAAACAAACAAACAAAGACAGCAAATGTGAAAAATTAACCTCTGCCCACTTTCGGTGGCAGAGGTATTTTGATGCAGGAGGAGGCTATTCTGCCCATCACGCCTACGCCACATCAACATCAATCCAATTTACCTGTATTGCAAAATAAAATGGGGAAAAAATAGAGAAATGCAAAAAAAAAATTTCTGGTTTTTTTTTTGTAGGTTCTTTTTGTAGTTTTTATTGTTTTCCTTCCAGCAAGGGGGGGGGGGAGTGGGCGAAGGCGGTTATTGGGTGCGAAACATGTCATCCACACCACCCTGAGACAAGACCCCCCCCCCCACATACACACACCACATACAGACCCCCACATACACTGCACAGATGCACACAATCAACCATCACACTTAAGTTGATGACAAGGGGAAGGTGGCGTGATTTTCCACCTCGCTTGGGACAGAAAGGACTGAAGGCCACATCAAATACATCATATTTAAGGCAGTGAAGGCTGAGCCAAAAAGGGAAGCTTCGATTGAATGGACGAGAAGTGCCTGGTATCACTCCGTTCGACTTACTTTTATGCCTGATGTTGGCTTAATAGTTAGGCTGGTGGGCTTGGGATCCCAGAATCATGAGTTCAAATCCCACTTTTCTGTTAAATTAATACCAGGTGGGGTTGCCTCTACCTGTCATCCTTCCGAGGTCGACCAAAATGAGTACCAGCCTGCTGGTATACTGTGTTGGAGTGGAGACCCGTCCAGGATTATGTCCAATTGCCAAGGTGACTGCTTAGGCAACACCAACACTCTGCACAGAGTATGGTCCCAATGGATGGATGGATGGATGGATGGACTTACTTTTGTGACGTGGCATAGCCATGCAATATGGCGAGACTTGTTGGCTGGGCTGCTGCTGGGAGAGATAGCCTGAGCTTTAGCGAATTCCCTCTTGCAAAGTTCTGCCTGTTGAGGATGAGAAAAACCGAGTTTTGTGTGATCGAGGACCACGATGAATATGTCAACTTCCCTGGGAGTGAGAACTGAGTCGAGGACAGCAGCTTTGGTGAGGCAGAGGCCGCACTTGCATTTAGACATGTCCTGGCCTTGCGGCTTGTTGGGTTTTGCCGACCCCATCAGGCTGAGAACAAAAAGCCGAACTTTAGCGACTCCATTTTTGCCAAGTACCGAGCGGGGACAGCAGCATTGGTGGGGCAGAGGGTCGTGCGTGGGGGGGGGGGGAGGGGGCGGTGCCTGTCGTTGTGCCGATCGACATGCATTTGTGACGCAGCCTGGTGTCCTGGCCTTGCCTTGTGGCTTGTTTGGTTTTGCTGACTCCATCCCATCAAGGAAGGATGAAACCGAGGACGGATGAGATGAGAAGGATGACACCAAGACCAGGCGTAACACTGAGGGCACAGCGGAGTTCACGCAAATCTACATCGTTGCCACGATGTGGACAGATGGGGAAACTGAGCATGGATAAGGAGACAGGTTGGTCTGTGAGTCATGGTTCTTTGCTGGGGTGAAGGGGGATGCTTCAGGACCAGGGAAGGCTCTGTTCAGTCTTAGAGTCTTGCGCGTGGAGATGATGACCGATGGCAGCGCACGTGTACACACACACGCACACTCACACACAATTGCGATTCTACATGAATCGTGATTATGCACATAGTATATGAACACATATTGATATGTGATCATACACGTATTTTACATGACTTATTAAACATTATAGACATATTATACTTCTCCTCCTCCTCCTCTTCCATTTATAAGGGGTGAGATCTGATGTGGCACCAAGCTTCTGCCCTGTCTTGACCATGATATTAGTCCATCTCACTCTGCTTCAGCCAACTCTCTCCACTCTTCAACCATGCCTACCTTACTGATACCCCTCCTCACACAATATTCCCATCTCAACTGCAATCTAGCTCTTTTCATCCTACCTCGCTCTCTCAACCTATCTGTTCTCTTTGCCATTCTCTCTTCACCTATCTTAGCCAGCATTTCACCAATCTCCCCATCAAGCTCATCTGCACACCAATCTCCTCCCTCAGTTCATCTATCCTCCTATCTTCCTTCTTCACTCCTGCAATCCTCCTGACCGATTTGCATTTCACACGTCATCAGTACCTTCCCTTTTCACTTCCTTGATATCTTTCTGTCTGCCATTACTCCCTCCATTCTCTTCCATGCATTCGCACCCACCTGAATTTTCCTCCGCACCTCTGCCTCGGACTTACCATCCCTGGTCACTGTTCACCCCATATATTCAATCATATTTCTCTGTCTGTTCTCCTTCCCCTCTAATCTGACATTCATTTATTTTCTCTGCAACCCGACGCACATCACCTCAGTCTTCTCCATACTCATGTTCAGCCCGTGCTTCTTAAATGCCTCCTTCCACTCCCCCAGTAAGTTTTGCATCTCCTTCCCACTCTCCACCACAACAGCCACATCATCCGCATACAACATCCTCCCCGTACTACCCATCAAACTCACCTTCCCACCTACCAGCTCCATCACCATGACAAATATGAGTGGGCTGAGAGTGCTTCCCTCCCTCAAACCGATGTTCATGCCAAACTCCTCAAACATCCCAGGACCAACAAAAACTCTTCCCTTCATTCCCTTGTGTATCCCTTCCACCAACCTAAATTCTGCTTCTGGCACTCCCATCCATATCAGTGTTGCCATCACCAACTCTCTTGGGACAGTGCTGTAGGCCTTCTCCAGGTGAACAAATCCCAATGCCATCTCACCTTGCACCTCCAACCTCTTTTTCATCAGCTTTCTCAGCATGAACATCCCATCCGTCATCCCTCTACCCATTATAAACCCTTGCTGCTATTATCTGATCTCCATCTCCACACTCTTCCTTGTCCTCCTGTCCAGAATTCTCTGCAGCACCTTCATGACATGACTAAGGAGCGTAATGCCCCTGTACTTCCCCGGATCTTGAACATCTCTTTTCCCCTTCCATATCGGCACAATTAATGTTGTCCTCCAATCCTCCGAAATTGAACTGTCTTTCATACATATATTCAACAGCCTTTTTGTCCAACTGACTCAGACTTCTTCTGCTGCAATTATCATCTTTGTGCACACCTCATCAATGCCCATCACTCTTCCCTTCTTTATCCTTTTCAATGCTATCCACACTTCCTCCTCTGTGATCTCACCAACTCCACTTTCCCTCGACATATTACTATAGCTCCAGCTTGCCGTTGCTTCCTTCCCGGGCAAGAGCTCTTTGAAATAGCCTTCCCACGGCTTCAATACTGCCCCTTCTCTGTCACTAGCCTCCCACAACCAACCTTAATCACTGGGTGGTAACATACTTTCCCACCACTGCCTTGCAATCCTGAACCATCCATCACCAAATCTAGTTCAGTTCTATGTTGTTCACTCCTATTGGTAATCTTGTGGCTTTCCCATTTTTGAAAGAACGAACGAGCTGTGACCATCCCATTCCTCACCACCAGCTCCACGAGCTCTTCACCCTCTCTATTCTTTGTCCTCCAACCAAATTTATCAACATATTCCTCTTCATCCACCACTGCTACTCCCATGTGCATGTTAAAGTCTCCCACAATGCACAGCATCACATCCAGCTCAACCATTCCCATCATCATCTCCAGTGTGTCCCTGAATTCCTGCTTCACAGCCCCAGTCCTTCCCATTTGTGGCTCATATACTGACACAACACACACCATTTGCCTCTGTACCACCAACCATGCCATAACTATCCATCCCTCCCATCTTTCCACTCTGACCACCTGCTTGCTGATCTCTTTTGATAAGATTATATCCACGCCATTACTCCTTCCATCCCCACCCACGTGCAACAGCTTGTATCCTCCTACCAACCTCCTCACCCTGTATCCTTTTCATCTGGTCTGCACACGCAACACTTCTAACTCTCTTCTCTGCATCATCTCCAACACTTCAACTCCTTTCACCTCATTGATCCCACATTCAAACTACCCAGCCTGACCTCGCTTCTGAACCATTGTTTTTTTTCCAACTTCAGTGCCAACTCACCCCCCTCATCCCTCACTCTCACTCTCAATGCAACCATCCCACTCTTCTCCCTCCAAGCCTCCCTCTCCCCTCTCTCAAAAATTCCCCCCTCACCTTTCTCCCACCTTTCATCCCCCTCACTCATCCTTCTCAAAGTTGCCCCCCCCTCTCATCCACCAACCTACCTCCCTCCACTGCCCTCTCACCTCCATCTCTTCACTCCACCTCCTCCAATCCTCAACTGCCTTCTTCCTTATCTCTTGTCCCCCCTCTCCCCCAGCACCACAGAGCCTTTTCTCCTCCTCATTCGGCCCCCTCCCCTCGCTATTCTGCAATACCCCACACTCCTTCAGCAACCCTCCTTGCCTGCCCCCCTCGTCCCTTGTCCTACCCTCCCCCTCCCCCTAACACCTCCTGCACCCAAAGCCTCCTCCCCTACCTCTTCATTAAAAGTGTGGACCTCAAATATCCGGGGACTTCGCTCAAACCTTTCAGATCTTTCCATACAGGTTGCCACTGACAAACCAGACATTATCTGCCTAACAGAAACTTTCCTCTCCCAAGACGTGTCTGACTCCCAAGTATCTCTCCCCGGTTACTCCCTCTTACGGTATGACAGACCTGAGCCTCGTCCTGGTGGAGGTGTTGCTCTCTTCATCAAAGACTCTATTCCTCACTCTCCATGCACTGCTCTCACTCCCCCACACCCCCCAGGAATACCTCTGGCTTCGGCTTCCCCTCCACTCCCACCTCATTTTTATATGTGTACTGTACCGTCCACCGAACAGTGATGACTCCATCTACACCTCACTATCCAAAAACATGGACCATCTTCTATCTTCTCATCCAAACTCTCTCTTCCTCTTATGTGGTGACTTCAATTGTCATCACGCCAGTTGGCTCAGTGTGGGTACCTCTCTCACCTGCCATTGCACCTCAGCAAAAGCTTTCTGCGACTCATTGGGACTGACTCAATCGGTCAACTTCCCAACCCGGATCTCAACCAATGGTACTCCATCTCTTCTGGATCTGATTTTGACAAATTTCCCTGACAATATCTGCTGCTCTTCCTTCGCTCCAATCGGTTCTTCTGACCACGTCCTTGTCAAAGTGGACATCTCTCTGGCTGTTATCAGAGAACCACCTCACCGCCGTCGAGTCTGGCATTTCACTCAAGCCGACTGGCAGGGTCTCCGAGCAGCCATCAAACTTACAGACTGGTCTCCGATCACTACTTTCTCAAACATCAACTCATCCTGGGAATTCTTTCAAAGAAACTTGCTCTCCCTCATGCACAGATTTATCCCCTCTCGTGTTCAGTTGTCTTACCCTTCCTCCTGCCCTTGGTTTACTGAAGCTTGTGGTGAGGCAGTTGTCCTGAAACAACTTGCCTTTGCCTCATGGAAAGCAAACCCAACTGAGGGCAATCTCAGTTCTTTCCACAAAGCTCGGAACAAGTGTGTATCTACCCTCAGGAGAGCCAGAAAACAACATTTTTCTCATCTCAAGTCTGAACTCTCAAACCTCTCTCCCTCCTCAAAATCCTGGTGGCGTTTAATCAAATCTGTTTCTGGTGTATGTTCCCCCTCCATCCCCTCCCTTACCTCAAATGGCCGCACTGCTGATTCCACACGTGATAAAGCTGAATGTCTAAACTCGGTGTTTGCAGCTAAATCTTGTGCCCTAAACCCATCACTATCTCTACCCACTTTACCCAGTCGCACCCAACTGTCCCTGGACTCTGTGTCCTTTTCTCCTGACAAGGTGGAGAGCTTGCTGTCAAACCTCGACTCACATTCTGCAACCGGTCCAGACGGCATCAGCCCACATGTCCTCAAAGCCTGCTCTTCTGCTCTTGCTCACCCTCTCTCTGTTCTATTCACCCTCTCATTTGTCCAAGGTCATCTGCCATCTGCTTGGAAATCTGCTAACATCACTGCCCTGCATAAAAAAGGTGCAAAAACAGATCCCTGTAACTACAGACCAATCAGCCTTCTCCCAATCATCAGCAAGGTGATGGAATCCATCATCGCTTCAGACATGAAATCCTTCCTCTTCTCCAATGGCTTGATTTCCAATCATCAATTTGGTTTCAGACCAGGTCACTCGACCCTGGATATGCTGCTTCTGCTCTCCCATCAATGGATGGAGGTCCTCAATGCCAGACAGGAAATCCGAGCCGTATCCCTGGACATATCACGTGCTTTTGACACAGTCTGGCACCCTGCCCTACTCACCAAACTCTCTTCCCATGGTATTCAAGGCCATCTCCACTCATGGCTCGCAGACTTCCTCTCCTGTCGCAGTCAACGTGTGGCCCTAAATGGAGTTCTTTCATCCCCTCTTCCTGTGCAGGCTGGAGTTCCTCAAGGTAGCATTCTGGGCCCTGTTCTTTTTCTGGTTTTCATCAATGATCTCTCGGACTCTCTGGAAAATCCTCTATTTCTCTTTGCCGACGACTCCACCCTCTGCCGTACCATCTGTCATCCCTCAGACCGGCAAGCAGCAGCTTCTTCGCTCACTGCAGATCTGGATAAAATCACAAACTGGTCCAACACGTGGAACATGTCTTTCAATCCAGACAAATCTCACACTCTCACTCTGTCTCTTCGAAAGGACCGTTTACAAAACCCCCCCATCCACTTTCTCAACAATCCTCTGGAAGAAGTCTTTTCTTTCAAGCTTCTAGGTCTCACTATCTGCCATGACCTTTCCTGGGAAAGTCACATTTCCAACCTCGCCTCAAAAGCCAGTCGCCGACTGGGAATCCTCCGTCCTTCCTCGGCCCTCTTGAGCTCCTGACCACTTACAAAGCTTTTGTCCGTAGCCTGATGGAGTACTGCTCTCCCCTCTGGGCTGGTGCTCCTGCCTCCCACCTTTCTCGGCTTCACGCTGTCGAAACCAGGGCATTTAAGATCATCGGCATCTCCCGCAATGAAGCTGAGTCTTTGGGCCTCTCACTCAATCACCGCAGGTTGGTCGGTGGTCTTTCTGTCTTCTACCGACTCCTCTCCAGCCTTGCCCCCCCTGCTCTCTCTGCGATTTGTCCCCACCACATTTCCACAGGGCGCTCAAGGTCTGCCAACAACCCCCTTCTGGTAAAACTACCAAAATCACGAATCACTGCTCATCTTCACTCTTTCATTCCTCTTTTTTTCCCGCCTTTGGAATAAACTTCCTCACTCTATTCTTTCCCATTCTTCCCTCCAGGCTTTCAAAACAGCTGTTCACCACCACCTCTTATCTTCCCCCATCCAAATCCTCGATCTTTTCTACCCCCGATAATCCACCCAAGCCCACTTCCTTCATTTCTCCTGCTTTCATTCCTGAAAGTCCCTGAAATGTCCATCTTCTCTTCGCCATGTTCCCTATCCCATCCCCATCCCTCTCCCTTCCACAGTTCACCTAATGTGTCTGTTCCCCACTGTTTTGTCCCTTCCACTCCCGCCCCTCTTGTCTCATGCCTCCTTGCTGTGAGTTGTGTATTAGCTCTCATACGAGCCTCGACCAAGGTATACAAAAAAAAAAAAAAAAAATTGTCCACCTGGCCGAGTTAGTTCCATCTTGATCAGTTTGGGATGCTCTGATCATCAATCAGCAGCACTGCCCTGGCTGACCTGCTTGACCTACTACCCTGGCCTGTTATCATAATTTTGTGTGCACACATGCACATACACCACTCTTTCTCCACTAACCCCCCTGCCCACCCCTCTCTCTCCACACCCGAATCTCCTCCCCCACTCTCAAGGCACTCCTCCCACCCCTCACTCCCTCTTCTCTTCTCTTCCTCACCCCCCCACCACCCCTCCCCTTCCTTAAGTCCCACTCTCCCTACTCTCTTTATACATGAAATTCAAAAATTACTCGGTTCGATCCTCTTCATGCTCGCGCAAATACTTTCCTAGACTCCCACGCTCGGACCTCCTCGACTCCACGGGCGCAAAGATCAATGCTACTGCCATCAGACCAATGTCATATTTTGTGATCTGCATAAAACAGATGAGATTTTTGTTAACTTCACTAATATAAAACCATAGGTCAGTGGTCCTGGACTATGCTCTCTTTCAAATGTCTAATCTGTGTTGGTTCTTCACAGAATATATTCCATCATTATCAAACTGTTATTTCTCATCTGAAAATTCTTATACAAATGCTTTGAGGTGTATACAGGTGCACCAGATCCAAGCACGTATTAATGCCTGAGGGGATGTAATCGTTCAGAGGACGTGCACTTACCTTCGAGTCATGTAGCATGTGTTAAATTCCAAATGTATGTTGTACTTCAAGACCCCACAATGTCTTCACAAGTGTCGGCCTTTTGGCATTTCCTATTTCTCAATTCCCAAATTCTGTATCTGCAACATTGATTGCTCCAAGTTATCACAGGGTCAGTGCTATTGGGACATGTAGGTCAGTGACACCGAATGAGTGATTGTCACTATTAAACTGCAAGGTCACTGTAATCCATACATATACAAGCCGGTAGGCGACGAGGGATTCGCTCGGATCGAAGCGCTGGATACAATGCTTTTCATTGTGACTGATCCACCGACAATGATTCATTGCCAAGACGTATTGGTTCACATACAATTGTTCCTCTGCCTGGCAAGATTTTTCCTATTGCGTATTTTGCCAACTGGCACTCCTCATAAAAAAATGACGGTAAATAGACACCCTATTTTTGAAGGACTACCATTTGAAAAATAATCGGTTTGCTGGTTTGTGCTGTGGAGCCTCGCGTTGCAGACACACACACACACACACACACACACACACACACACACACACACACACACACACACACACACACACACACACACACACACACACACACACACACACACACACACACACACACACACACACACACACACACACACACACACACACACGGAAAACCCGATAAACTTCTCTCAATGCTCTTGTTTGACCACACCTCCTGAGCCACACAATATTTTCCATAAGCCACTCCCACTTTCCATAAGCCACTCCCACTTTCCATAAGCCACTCCCACTTTTCATCGACCACGTCCACTTTCCCGAAGTTCCGCCCACTTTCCTAAGCCCCTCATAAAAAATGACGGTGAATAGACACCCGATTTTTGAAGGACTACCATTTGAAAAATAAATCCTCAATCAAAAATCGGCTCAAGTAAAATTTTCTAAATATCTCAAAGTGTTTAATTCCGAAGTCTCGATTCTCTACATTCAAAACTGAAGGACAAGTATTGAAAATACTGTACGCGGTTTTTTGGCCACTGCACAGCAACGGGTGGTTGCCAGGCAACGAAATTCAAACGCGCACATTCCCAACACATATTGCACATGTTGGCAAAGTTTCATCGAAATCGGTGCTGTGGAGCCTCGTGTTACACACACACACACACACACACACACACACACACACACACACACACACACAGATGGAAAACCCGCAAATAAGGGACATCAAGTGAATCCAATACATAATTGGAGGTGGTGTGTGTGTCGTGGAATCGTTTTCGGTAATAAATAAATAATTGGAGGTGGTGTGTGGGTGGGGAATAGTTTTCGGTAAATAAATAAATAATTGGAGGTGGTGTGTCGGGAGGAGAATCCAAAATGTTAAATAAATAAATAATTGGAGGTGGTGTGTGGGTGTTGAAATCGTTTACGGAAAATAAATAAATAATTGGAGGTGGTGTGTGGGTCGTGGAATCGTTTTCGGTAAATAAATAAATAATTGGAGGTGGTGTGTGGATTGTGGAATCGTTTACGAAAAATAAAGAAATTATTGGAGGCGGAGTGTGGGTCGTGGATTTGTTTCCGGTAAATAATTAAAGGTGGTGTGTGGATCGTGGAATCGTTTACGGTAAATAAATAAATAATTGGAGGTGGTGTGTGGGTCGTGGAATCATTTTCGGTAAATAAATAAATAATTAAAGGTGGTGTGTGGGTCGTGGAATCGTTTACGATAAATAAGGTGGTGTGTGGGTCATGGAATCGTTTTCGATAAATAAATAATTGGAGGCGGTGTGTGGGTCGTGGAATCGTTTTTGGTAAATAAATAAATATTTGGAGGCGGTATGTGGGTCGTGGAATCGTTTTCGGTAAATAAATAAATAATTGGAGGTGGTGTGTGGGTGGGGAATCCGAAATGGTAAATAAACAAATAATTGGAGGTGGTGTGTGGGTGGTGGAATCGTTTTCGGTAAATAAATAATTAAAGGTGGTGTGTGGATCGTGGAATCGATTTCGGTAAATAATTAAAGGTGGTGTGTGGGTCGTGGAATCGTTTACGGTAAATAAATAAATAAATAAGGTGTTGTGGATCGTGGAATCGTTTTCGGTAAATAAATAAATAATTGTAGGAGTTTTGTAGGTGGGGAATCGTTTTCGATAAATAAATAATTAAAGGTGGTGTGTGGGTGGGGAATCGTTTTCGGTGAATAAATAAATAATTAAAGGTGGTGTGGGTTGTGGAATCGTTTTTGGTAAATAAATAAATAATTGGAGGTGGTGTGTGGGTGGGGAATCGTTTTCGGCAAATAAATAAATAATTGGAGGTGGTGTGTGGGTGGGGAATAGTTTCCGGTAAATAAATAAATTATTGGTTTGCTGGTTTGTGCTGTGGAGCCTCGCATTGCAGACACACACACACACACACACACACACACACACACACACACACACACACACACACACACACACACACACACACACGCACACATACAGAAAACCCGATAAACTTGTCAATGTTCTTGTTTGACCACACCTCCTGAGCCACACTATTTTTCATAAGCCACGCCCACTTTCCATAAGCCGCGCCCACATTCCTATGCCGCTCCCACTTTACTACGCCACTCCCACTTTTCATCAACCACGTCCACTTTCCCTAAGCTCCGCCCACTTTCCTAAGCCCCTCATTAAAAATAATGGTGAATAGACACCCGATTTTTGAAGGATTACCATTTGAAAAATAAAACCTCAATCAAAAATCGGCTCAAGTAAAATTTTCTAAATATCTCGAAGTGTTTAATTCCGAAGTCTCGATTCTCTACATTCAAAAGTGAAGGACAAGTTTTGAAAATACTGTACGCGGTTTTTTTGGCCACTGCACAGCAACGGGTGGTTGCTTGGCAACGAAATTCAAACGCTCACGTTCCCAACACATATTGCACATGTTGGCAAAGTTTCATCGAAATTGGTGCTGTGGAGCCTCGCGTTACACACACACTCACACACACACACACACTCACACACACACACACACACACACACACACACACACACACACACGGAAAACCCACAAATTAGGGACATCTAACGAATCCAATATATAATTGGAGGTGGTGTGTGGGTCGTGGAATCGTTTTCGGTAAATAAATAAATTATTGGTTTGCTGGTTTGTGCTGTGGAGCCTCGCATTGGAGACACACACACACACACACACACACACACACACACACACACACACACACACACGGAAAACCCGCAAATTAGGGACATCTAACGAATCCATTATATAATTGGAGGTGGTGTGTGGGTCGTGGAATCGTTTTCAGTTAATAAATAAATAATTGGAGCTGGGGTGTGGGCGGGGAATCGTTTTCGGTAAATAAATAAATTATTGGTTTGCTGGTTTGTGCTGTGGAGCCTCGCATTGCAGACACACACACACACACACACACACACACACACACACACACACACACACACACACACACACACACACACACACACACACACACACACACACACACACACGGAAAACCCGCAAATTAGGGACATATAACGAATCCAATATATAATTGGAGGTGGGGTGTGGGTGGGGAATCGTTTTTGGTAAATAAATAATTAAAGGTGGTGTGTGGGTCGTGAAATCGTTTTCGGTAAATAAATAATTGGAGGTGGTGTGTGGGTAGGGAATAGTTTTCGGTAAATAAATAATTGGAGGTGGTGTGTCGTGAGGACAATCCGAAATGTTAAATAAATAATTGGAGGTGGTGTGTGGGTGGTGGAATCGTTTTCAGGAAATAAATAAATAATTGGAGGTGGTGTGTGGATCGTGGAATCGTTTACGAAAAATAAATAAATTATTGGAGGCGGAGTGTAGGTCGTGGAATCGTTTTCGGTAAATAAGTAAATAATTAAAGGTGGTGTGTGGGTCGTGGAATCGTTTTGGGTAAATAAATAATTGCAGGCGGTGTGTGGGTCGTGGAATCGTTTACGGTAAATATATAAATAATTGGAGGTGGTGTGTCGGGAGGAGAATCCGAAATGGTAAATAAATAAATGAATAATTGGAGGTGGTGTGTGGGTTGTGGAATCGTTTTCAGTAAATAAATAAATAATTGGAGCTGGGGTGTGGGCGGGGAATCGTTTTTGGTAAATAAATAAATTATTGGTTTGCTGGTTTGTGCTGTGGAGCCTCGCATTGCAGACACACACACACACACACGTACACACACACACACACACACACACACACGGAAAACCCGCAAATTAGGGACATCTAACGAATCCAAGATATAATTGGAGGTGGGGTGTGGGTGGGGAATCGTTTTTGGTAAATAAATAATTAAAGGTGGTGTGTGGGTCGTGAAATCGTTTTTGGTAAATAAATAATTGGAGGTGGTGTTTGGGTGGGGAATAGTTTTCGGTAAATAAATAATTGGAGGTGGTGTGTCGTGAGGACAATCCGAAATGTTAAATAAATAATTGGAGGTGGTGTGTGGGTGGTGGAATCGTTTTCAGGAAATAAATAAATAATTGGAGGTGGTGTGTGGATCGTGGAATCGTTTACGAAAAATAAATAAATTATTGGAGGCGGAGTGTAGGTCGTGGAATCGTTTTCGGTAAATAAGTAAATAATTAAAGGTGGTGTGTGGGTCGTGGAATCGTTTTGGGTAAATAAATAAATAATTGCAGGCGGTGTGTGGGTCGTGGAATCGTTTACGGTAAATATATAAATAATTGGAGGTGGTGTGTCGGGAGGAGAATCCAAAATGGTAAATAAATAAATGAATCATTGGAGGTGGTGTGTGGGTTGTGGAATCGTTTCGCTAAATAATTAAAGGTGGTGTGTGTATCGTGGAATCTATTCTGGTAAATAAATAAATAATTAAAGGTGGTATGTGGGTCATGGAATTGTTTACGGTAAATAAATAAGGTGGTGTGTGGGTCGTGGAATCGTTTTCAGTTAATAAATAAATAATTGGAGCTGGGGTGTGGGCGGGGAATCGTTTTCGGTAAATAAATAAATTATTGGTTTGCTGGTTTGTGCTGTGGAGCCTCGCATTGCAGACACACACACACACACACACATACACACACACACACACACACACACACACACACACACACACACACACACACGGAAAACCCGCAAATTAGGGACATATAACGAATCCAATATATAATTGGAGGTGTTGTGTGGGTGAGGAATCGTTTTTGGTAAATAAATAAATAATTAAAGGTGGTCTGTGGGTGGGGAATCGTTTTTGGTAAATAAATAAATAATTGGAGGTGGTGTGTGGGTGGGGAATCGTTTTCGGTAAATAAATAAATAATTAAAGGTGGTGTGTGGGTGGGGAATCGTTTTCGGTGAATAAATAAATAATTAAAGGTGGTGTGTGGGTCGTGGAATCGTTTTCGGTAAATAAATAAATAAATAATTGGAGGTGGTGTGTGGGTGGGGAATCGTTTTCGGTAAATAAATAAATAATTGGAGGTGGTGTGTCGGTGGGGAATCGTTTACGGTAAAATAATAAATAATTGGAGGTGGTGTGTGGGTGGGGAATCGTTTTTGGCAAATAAATAAATAATTGGAGGTGGTGTGTGGGTGGGGAATTGTTTCTGGTAAATAAATGAATAATTGGAGGTGGTGTGTGGATGGGGAATCGTTTTTGGTAAATAAATTATCGGTTTGCTGGTTTGTGCTGTGGAGCCTCGCGTTGCAGACACACACACACACACACACACACACACACACACACACACACACACACACACACACACACACACACGGAAAACCCGATAAACTTCTGTCAATGCTCTTGTTTGACCACACCTCCTGAGCCACACAATATTTTTCATAAGCCACACCCACTTTCCATAAGCCACGCCCACTTTTCCACACCACTCCCACTTTCCTTCGCCACACCCACTTTTCATCATCCACGTCCATTTTCCGTAAGCTCCGCCCACTTTCCTTAGCCCCTCATAAAAAATGACAGTGAATAGACAACCGATTTTGAAAGACTACCATTTGAAAAATAAAACCTCAATTAAAAACAGGCTCAAGTAAAATTTTCTAAATATCTCGAGTGTTTAATTCCGAAGTCTCGATTCTCTACATTCAAAACTGAAGGACAAGTATTGAAAATACTGTACGGGTTTTTCGGCCACTGCACAGCAACGGGTGGTTGCTTGGCAACGAAATTCAAATGCGCACATTCCCAACAAATACAGCACATGTTGGGAAAGTTTCATCAAAATCGGTTCGCTGGTTTGTGCCGTGGAGCCTCGCGTTGCGCACGCACACACGCACACACACACACACACACACACACACACACACACACACACACACACACACACACACACACACACACACACACACACACACACACACACACACACACACACACACACTCTCACACACACACACGGAAAACCCGACAATAAGGGATGTCTAGCATATATAGCGAATCCAAAAGTGGAGCAAGTTTATGTGTGTATGTATGTATCATCTTGTCCTCCGAAATGATTTGACCGAGGAAGGTGAAACTTTCAGGGATTAATGAGGGCACCCTGGAGTTGTGTATGTGCAAGTTTCATTTGATTCCATCAGGTTTTGAAATGTTTTTTTCGCCCATCTTGGCATTTTCTTTCTTTGGGGGAAATGTGGGTGAAATTGAAATTATCCGAAAGCGATATTGTTACAAATCTGGAAACCTTTTGCACACAAACAGCGAGAGTCCCCGTAGTTCAGTTATTTCGATAAGTATACGTGTATAGTTATAATCCATCCCCTTTCTATAATGGGAATTTCATGTGTGCACTGTGAGTTATTTTATAGTCAGGTTTTATACATCTACTACAACAACAATAACAACAAAAACAACAACAACTGCACCGTCCCTCACTCAACCCGGTCGCCATTGCCCACGTGTTTTTGGCTGAAGGGGTGGGCAGAGCCTCCATCGCCTCAGATTGAGGCTCCGCCCCGAGGAAGGGCATGGAACGTTTCCTCCAGCCAATGAGCGAAGCACGAGCATCGCACGCGCGCCCCAGCCAGTGGGAGGCCAGCCTGCTGAAAGCTACTACGGAGCCTCTTCGGGGGGGGGGGCTGCGAGACGCCTCGACACACACCCCGAGACGCCTCGTCCAATCAGGAGACTGACCACCTCAGGGCGCCCCGCCCAGCCAGATGGGATGTTCGCCCCTCGTCCAATCCGGAGGCGAGTCCCTCAGAGCGGTTCCCTCGACCCGTGGGGGAGGGGAAGGTTAAGAGGAGGTGGCGAGCGGTCAAAAAAAAGAAGGAGAAAGAGAAGAAGCCTCGTCTTGACTACTGGTGATCTCGTCTACCCGCGGGTGCTCGTCTCGTCTGGTCCGTTCCCTTGCTGGCTGGTGTCCGTTGCATCGTTCCTGGTCCCTGGTGATTGGTGCTGCGTTGTGGCGGCGGGTCCGAGTCCCACCACCAGACAATCTCTACCAGACCGCACGAGGCGGACAGATGCAAGAATAGGCTTCTGCCCTCGGCTCGCCTTTCCCTCCAAGCTGAAATGCCAAAATAAAGACCCGACGGGGTCCAGTTCGTGTGTGTGTGTGTGTGTGTGTGTGTGTGTGTGTGTGTGTGTGTGTGTGTGTGTGTGTGTGTGTGTGTGTGTGTGTGTGTGTGTGTGTGTGTGTGTGTGTGTTACCATTCTGTTAAGTAGAACTGTTAAGTGCTTTTCGCTCACTGTACATTGCCTGCATTTCTTTTATTCGGATAACTCTGCTCTTTGTGTGCTCCCCCTCCCCGACTATTGTTTATAAATACACCTCCGTGTTAAATGTTCCAGTTCGTTGTCCGTGTTTCCTTTCATTGGCCCAGCATGGAGTGTGTTGAGAATTAGTGAGGCCGTTTGTGCCGTAAATTGTTCATTTGGTCCGTCACGGCTTTGGTAACTTCCGCTCGGTTACGCCGGATCCGAGTTGGTGATAGCGACTTGGTTCGGACAAAGTCGGCCGAGGGTGTGGTTTCCCCGGTAGTTAGACGGCATGGGTACTTAGGTAAATTGGAATTGGACAAGTGTACCCTACCTCATGCCCTCACAATATTGGCGTCCACGGTCCGCTAAGGGACCCGTGACCTTTGGAGTTATCCAAGGGTTACGACCTTCGATTCCGGTGTTCGGTGGGAGACGGCCTAACTGCTCCATCTAGCGGTCATCCTCGCCACCGAACCCCGGCCCACAACAATATAACCACAACGTATTATATATGCACATAAGCAGGACGCATATTTTCGCTTCATGCACGTAACCCCGGCTAATTTTATATTCGGGAACAATCAAGGCAGTGGTCTGTTGCCTATACACTGCCCAAATAAATGGATGTGTCAGAAGATCGTGTTGTACGCTTGGAACAAGATCACTAGTAGGACGGTATTAATACTCTGCCATGGTATTAATGATCATAAAGATAATGGCACGACCCCAAATGGCGGCTTTTGTAGGGAGCGGGTGCTTCTTGTTCTCTAATTAATAATACAAGGTTTGAGTGGCATGTTTGGTGGTACTTACTCGCAAGTCATTTTCACAGAAATTATTATTTAAATGAATGGAGAATTGGACACAAATTAATTTGGTGCTTTATATTACCACTTATTTTACTTCTGCAGGTTATGTCAGGAAATAACAGGCAAGTTATGAATCACAGAAAACAGGCATGTGATGAAAGTCATCAATATAATAAGCCAGGAATGAAGCAACCACATATGAAAGTTTATTCTAGGAGAGAGAGAGGAGGCTGACATGTGATCCTTGCACCAATAGACATAATTACCCTCGTCGGAGGAGAGGGTATTGCATTTGGGTTTGTTTGGTTGGTTGTTTGTTACCTCTGCCACTAAAGTTGGATGGAAGTTATGTTTTCACCCCTGTCTGTCTGTCTGTTTGTTTGCTTGTGAACAAAACATCTCAAAAAGTTGTGGACGGATTTAGACGAAATTTTCTGGAGAGTTTGGGTATGTGAAGAACGAAATGATTAGATTTTGGTGAAGATCTGGATCTTGATCTGAGAATTTTTAGTGATTCTTCAACATTGAGTGAAAGGGCCAAAAATGATATATATAGCACAATATCTCAAAAAGTTGTGCATAGATTTGGATGAAACTTGGTGGGCATGTTGGGTGTTTAACAAGGAAGAATTGATTCGATTTTGGTGAAGATCCATATCCAGATCGGGATCCGATAAAAATTTTTTTAAAGTTCTTCTTCACCATTTTAATATATTTTTATTTGTAAACATTGTCGAGGCTCATATGAGAGCGAACACACAGAACATACAACAAGGGGAGCAGGAGACAAGAGGGGCGGGAGTGGAAAGGAAAAAAGTGTGGAACAGAGACATGAGGATATCTGTGGAAGTGAGACACAGGGTAAACAAGATGGAAATGACAGGGACTTTCAGGAAGAAAAGCAGGGAATTTGAAGGAGGTGGGTTTGGGGTGGATTAACGGGGGGAGAAAGGATCATGGTTTTGGATGGGGGAAGGCAAGAGATGGTGGTGAACAGCTGTTTTTAGACCTGGAGGGAAGAGTGGGATTGAAGAGTGTGTGGGAGTTTGTTCCAAAGGCGGGGAAAAAAAAGGAATGAAAGAGTGAAGGTGAGCAGTGATTCTTGATTTTGGTAGCTTTGCCAGAAGGGAGTTGCTGGCGGACCTTGAGCACCGTGCAAAATGTGGGGGACATATCGCAGACAGAGCGGGGGGGGGGGCGAGGACAGAGGGAGATGGTAGAAGACAGAACGACCACCGACCTGCCTGCAGTGAGAGAGAGAGTAAGAGACCCAGCGACTCAGCCTCACCGCGGGAGATACCAATAATCCTAAATGCCTTGGTTTCCACAGCGTGAAGCCGAGAAAGGTGAGAGGCAGGAGCATCAGCCCAGAGAGGAGAGCAGTACTCCATCAGGCTGCAGACGAAAGCTTTGTATGTGGTGAGGAGCTCAGGTGTGCCAAAGAAGGACTTTGCAAATGATACATTGCAGGATATCTCAAAAAGTTATGGACGGATTGGGATGAAACTTTAGTGGATGAGTTGGTTAGGTGACAAGAACAAGCTGATTAAATTATAGTTCAGGTCTGAATCCATATCCGGCCCATCAGTGGGATACAAAATGTAAACTAATCAGCCTGGTGCAGGTATGTGTTCTCCCAAGTGCCCTTCTAGTTTGTTTGTTTGTTTGTTTGTTTGTCCACACAGAACTTGAGTCTGGTTTTTCTCTGCAACTCCTTGTCAGATTGACCCGAAATTTTCACCATCAGAGCAACTACTCATGGAGAATGTTTTAATGATAATTATGATATCTTAGGTCACGTGGTGTGGCAGCCATGTTGGAAAAAATGGAAAAATTTGGACCTCTGTCTCTCCAAAACTGCATCACGAAAAAAATTGAAACTTGGCACATGTCAAGTACTCCCCATGGGAAATAAGTATGATTTTGTGTGATATCATAGGTGCCTTTGTTATGACATCATAATTGTGTATGTAGAAAGCTACGTCCGATCAGTATAATATTTTATGTGGGTCATCTTGGGATAAATTGGTCAACAGAAAAAAATTGATGACGTCATCGGTCATTTTGTTCAGCAGCCATGTTTTTTTTTTTAACCTTCAAAAATCAAGACATTCCCACCTCTGCCGTTATAGGTCATATGTTTTGGCGGCCATGTTGGACTTACCCAAAAACCTGTAAAAATGTTCTTCTCCAGAACGGTTGGACAGATTGAGGGGAAATTGCACCCACCTGTTCCCCAAGCCTTGGGGATCCCAGGGTGTTTATGAATAATCTATGGGTGACATGGTCTGACAGCCATATTGGATTGAACGAAAATCTTTAAAGAACGATTTCTCTTGAACCGTTTTACCGATTGACATTGAAGTTATGATCTAGTAGTCATGCAGAATATCTATATATTACTAAAACTCTCATCTTGTATGTATGTATGCTCCTGAAATACAGCCAAGACAGTACACGATAGTGCAAAAATTTTCAGCCCACCTTACTCATCATTCTCCTGCGGTGAGCAGTATCAAGTTTCGTTAAAATCGGGCAACGAAAAAATTATTAAGAAATCAATTCCCGAATTATCCCGGGGAGAATTTGATCAATGCTGTAATGTCTGGGGTGCAGTGAGACATTGAGATAGTGTGAGCGTAGTCGTAACTCTGTTTATTGCGTGCCCGGATGTACACTACTCCGAGCCTCCAGCAGGTGTGTAAGGATATATGAACCCGCTACCCACGTAACTATCATCATAAGTATGCCATGCCCCTCAGCACTCTATGCCCATACACCACACTCCTCCCTCCTAAAATTATAATTATAAAATGACAATCATAATCATAAAATGACGAACATAAGCGACAACATGATATTAATCAAAAATCAGTGGCACTATGACACAAAAAGCAACTTGTGACAAAATGACGCCGAGCAAAGGTATTGGCACTATGACACAAAAAGCACTGGTGAAAAAGGACACCAACATCCAAAATCCTCCAAGCACCGCGTCACTTGATCCGTCCTGGGCAGACAGCACCACTAGACGGCCCACGCTTACACGCCTTCTGGCGAGGTCGAGGTGACACCCTAGGCGAACCTCCCCCTGCACCATCAAACGCCCCCGGCCGACAAGCTTGCTCGTCTCCCTCGGACAGGACTGAATCAGGTAAACACCCTGAGTTCGCGAGCCCCGTGGGCGCCAGCACGTCTGGCCTTGGCAAGATCAGAGGTGGTGGCTCCATGTCGCTCGGCACATCTGGCTTTGACGATATCAGAGGTGGGGGTGACGCTGAACAGTGAACATGCCCCGGTTCCACGTGCCGCTTCCACACCTCCCCAGTATCAATCTGAACCAGGCAATTTGCCGGTTCCATTACCCACCGTCCCACATCAAAAACGCGCACCATCGTCGGGCGCAACATTGCCCCAACCACCGACCCTCCAGGTCGCAGCAAAATAACAGGAACATCCTCATTGGTTAGATGTATAGTATTCCCATATGGTCGCAAAACGACATCAACCACTGCCCGCGCAGATGTAAACTCCCCTTTACGCAAAGCACGTTTCCACATTTTAACAAATGATTCTGCCTGCTCGTTTGTGGCAGGATGACGCAACATTTTAACAAACGATTCTGCCTGCTCGTTTGTGGCAGGATGACACAGCATTTTAACAAACGATTCTGCCTGCTCGTTTGTGGCAGGATGACGCAACATTTTAACAAACGATTCTGCCTGCTCGTTTGTGGCAGGATGACACAGCATTTTAACAAACCGTTTAAGGTGTTGAACACCGTCGCGATGCACAAGATCATTAAACACATCTGCGAGGAACTGCGGACTGTTACCAGAACCCAGCATATCGGGTATGCCTTTATTACCAACGCTCGTCCGCAGCCTCGTTACAGTAATGCCCGTCGAAGACCTCTGCAAAACCACATGCTCCGGCCGCCCAGAGAATGCATCGATCACAATCAAACACATGCCGCTCACGCGCGGAATATCGACATTCGCCTGCCCAGCGGCACAATGGTTAATCACTCGTTCAATGTCTCTACTCAACCCTGGCCACCACAACAATTTTGCGAACAACCATAGTTCGGTTGTGTGATGGACGACTGAAGGCGTCGAGATGAACCCTTCTTGCCTCCTCTCCTGCGTTGCCTCCTCGACCATGCATACCGCGCTCAAGGCGATCATGTTTTGAATGATCGCCTGCCCGACACGAGCGCGCGCTGGATAACGAGTCGATCCCACCGTCGAAGGCAGATCACTCAAATCCCCCGTTGAAATCGCCTGAACGACACGGGCGAGTAGTCTGCTCCAATTCCCCGTTGAAATCGCTTGAACGACACGGGCGAGTACTCTGCTCCAATCCCCCGTTGGAATCGCCTGAACGACACGGGCGAGGTCTCTGCTCCAATCCCCCGTTGGAATCGCCTGAACGACACGTGCGAGTACTCTGCTCCAATCCCCCGTTGGAATCGCCTGAGCGACACGGGCGAGTACTCTGCTCCAATCCCCCGTTGGAATCGCCTGAGCGACACGGGCGAGTACTCTGCTCCAATCCCCCGTTGGAATCGCCTGAGCGACACGGGCGAGCACTCTGCTCCAATCCCCCTTTGGAATCGCCTGAGCGACACGGGCGAGTACTCTGCTCCAATCCCCCGTTGGAATTGCCTGAGCGACACGGGCGAGTAGTCTGCTCCAATCCCCCGTTGGAATCGCCTGAACAACACGGGCGAGTACCGTATCATGAGCCGACTCCACCGCGACCTGCTTGGCGGTGACCGGCCCGCCCTGGACCTGGCTCAGTGCAAACACATCAACCTGGTCGGCTGATTCAGACAAAGTTGGACCCTCCGTGCAAGGCAAGCGCGAGGGATCGTCACAATTGGCATGCTCCCCGTGGCCCTCTGCGCAATGCAAGCGCGAGGGACCGTTGCAGTCGGCATGCTCCCCGTTGCTCCGGAACTGTATATCGTAGTTGTAGGAAGCAAGGAACTGACACCAACTCTGCATCCGCGCACCCCCTGCCCCCAGCAGGACCTCGCACGCGGGCTCCAAGGGAGGCACCCCTCCCTCCTTCCTCAAATTCTTTGCCTGCACGTCCTCGAGTTGTTCAAGCTCGTTGCAAAACAAATCTTGATGCTTTTGAAAAACCTCCTCCGACTGATTCTCGAATCGGCTCGGCACGGGTCGCCCAAGGTGAATGGGTCGCATCGTCCAGTCTAGCCTGATGCGTGTCAGCCAGTCTCGGCCTTAGAGCGCCGACCCCCTCCCCTCGTACCACAAACAGCGAGAGCACGGCGCTTTGACCTTGGTAGGTTACAGATACATCTGCCACTCCAACTGTCGTAATCGCTTCGCTGGTGTACGTGTACAGCGTGAGGTTAGACCTGATAAGGTTGAGACAGTTGAGTCTCCGAGCGGTCTGTTCACCCATGATCGACACCGCGGCCCCGGTATCAATTTGGAATACGATCGGCGTGTCGTTCACCTCGATTTCCACTGTCATCGGTCTTGTTACTGCCAGACCAATTGAAAATAGGCTCATTATCGGCTGCATGTCATGCTCCGGGCTGCCGGGGTCGTTATGTTCAGGCTGCAGGTCGCGCTCCAGGTCGCTTGGGTCGTCCCGCACCTCGCTATCCATGACCTTAACGGCGGCCAACGCCATTTATCACACACGCTTCAGATGTCCCACCTTGCGACAATGCAAACACACGGTGTTTTTATACGGGCACACCCGCCGCAGGTGTTGACCTCCACACCCCCAACACCCCTGTGTGTTCACCTCGTCGCCCGCGCGGCCGCGCTGCGATGTCTGGCCCCGGCCTGCACCGAAGGGCGTGCGTGTGGCCTGGGGTGCTTGGGCCATCGCGTGGACCCCGGGATCACCCGTCATGCCTCAGCTTGGATCACCCGTCATGCTCTGGCCGGCGATGGCTCGGACATCTCCGAGAGTCTGCTCGACAGCTGTAGCAGTTTCGACTGCCGAGTCAAATGTAACGTTGTCACCTCGCAGCCTTAGAATTGCCGAAACCATTTTTGCATCTTGTAACCCAGAAACAAAGCGATCTCTGAGTCTAGGTGGATGCTCCCCCGCCGTGAACTTGCAGGCCATGGAAGAATGCTTCACTCGCGCGACGAAATCCGCGACGCGCTCCTCTGTACCTTTCGCGAGGTGATCGAACTGGTATCGAGAAGCTGCGATGACTTCTCCGGCACCATGTGTGCTTTCATCTTCTGCACCACGTCCTGAAACGACAGCCCGTCATCACTGGGCTTGTCCGGCACCACCAAATCACTCAGCAGTTGATAATGTTCCGTCGATAGCGAGGCGAGCAAGATCGACTTTTGCTTGCTCTCATCGTCCACATCATTCTCGTGGAAATAGCACCCCAATTGTTCCGAAAACAATTCGAAGTCGTCTCCGACGAAAATGGGCACCCGTCCGTGCATCGTGCCCCGACTATCAACCATCCTCGTCAGCCAACTGTAATGTCCGGGGTGCAGTGAGACACGGAGAGAGTGTGAGCGTAGTCGTAACTCTGTTTATTGCGTGCCTGGATGTACACTACTCCGAGCCTCCAGCGGGCGCATAAGGATATATGAACCCGCTTCCCACGTGACTATCATCATAAGTACGCCACGCCCCTCAGGACTCTATGCCCATACACCACAAATGCAAACAGCCTCAGCGGTATAGTTGGCTGGAGCTATCTTTTTTTTTTTTTCTTGAAATGATTAAATTTAAAAATCTCAAACATTTAGTATAGACAAAGAACGATTTATGTTGAAGCATAAAATAAACTTTGCCATTTTGGTCTAATACTTCCATGTTCATTCATAAATAAATTGTGTTCAGAAGATTACGCACAATAATTTATTCGACTTTCTTTTCTCTGTTGTTTTTTTTTCACATTGACCTGCAATATCGTTTCGTTCAAATCGGGCAACGAAAAAAATTATGAAACAATCAATTCATGATTCAGTCAAGTACTCCGGGAGAATTTGATCAATGCAAACAACCTCAGTGGTATAGTTCGCTGGAGCTATCTTTTTTTTTTTTTGAATTGTTTTTTTTTTATCAACCGCTGTCACACCGGGAACCCAGCGGGTTCACAGGTCGTCTAGTATGTTTTAAATTTCAACTTGATTGGTTGCATGGTCCGGCAGCCAGAATTTTTTTTGGGGGGAATCTGATTTATTTTTGATTTTGATTTTTTTTGAATAAAGCTCATTTGGCTGTGCCTGGATGGGTTTGAGGGTAGTGGAGTAGCAGCTGAAATACAAATCCTATCCAGGTTCCTCCTGATGACTTAATCTTTGGCTTTTTTTTCTTATTTAGGTTCCTTCTGATTACTCCAATGCAGGACTGTACCTATTTGGTCTCCATTTGATTTGAATTGAATTTATTTTAATCCCATTCTAAATTCAATTGAATAATAATAAACGTCGTCGGTCACGGTCAAGTGCATCAAAGCGGGCCATTTTGGTACCCAGTCATCACTACCAGCAGTTATAAAGTGACAGTTCTAATTATGTCATTAATTAGGTAACACATGAGTACACAAACATCACACAAAACAAGTCCTGGCGAGGGTCTGCAATCTCTGATTGCTCTTTTTCTTGTTTTATAAGCTTTGGAGCATGAAGAGGTGACTCAATGCATGCACATTGACACAGACTTCCAAATGATGAGCATATACATGTTTCCAGACCATTGCAGAATATATCCCAGAATATCTGGTTACATGTGTGTTTCAGAAGGTGTATACTAAAAAGCTAACAAACACCAACAGTTTACTTGTTCCTTTGTGTTTGTCAAGGTGAAATGCAAAGGCAATACAAGTTTGTATTATGGAGTGTTTTTGCTTTGTTGATCCCCCCCCCACCCCCCCCACAAAAATACATTGGAGTATTTACTCATCACAAACTTAATATAATATAGTCCAGTATTTGCAATTGTAAAGCCAACAGGCAGGATAGCTTCGGGCTATGTGCACTCACCTTTGAGCTGTCTAGCCTGGGTTTGCATCTTGACGCAGCTATAAACTATCGTCCTGTGTTTCACATGCAGGGCAAGGCATCAATGTGTGCTGTCCTTCAGATATACGTTAACCTGACATCCCGTCTCTATTAGTTTGTGGACAGTAAAGATCCTATGGTGTCCTTTGTGAAGAGTAGAGGAGCTATCTCTGGCACCATCAACAAATCCCAAATTCCTGCCATAACTACTGCTGGGAAGGCAATGGCAAACCACCCAGTGCAATCCTTGCCAAGGAATTTATTTTGCAGCACCAACGGTCTGTAGCAGAGTATGGTACATCAGAATCGGAGAAATGATTTCAGTAGTTACATTCATCATCGTACGTATGCAATGCAATCTGAATTATAATTCACACCATGTGAAATCAGCTGACACAATATGTTTCTTATTTATCCGATTTGATCGGTTGAATGCATTATGAATTGCCCTTTTATCTTGCTCATGTTCAAATAGCTTGTTTCTTCCAAGCCTAAACTGCTGTGCTTGCCAAAACTGTGCAAATATTAGCTGTAAAAATATCGATAAATATGAGCTTTTCAAAATGACATAATCCACCCTGGAATGCTCAGCGTGCATGCTCAGAAACCCTGAGCAACGATGGTCATCAGGGCAGCGAATGTATATCGTGAGAGATAAGGATTGTTCCCGAAAGTGGCTCACAAAGCTTCTAAAAGCAGCTGAAAATACTTGGAAATGTACCTGTGAGAAACACGGCTGTGCCTCTGCACAACGAAAGAGCTGGAGAACTTTATGAACTTTCCCAAAAAGATGACAGCTTGCAACTCCCCATATTGCAAACTCCCGAGGTCGCGTGGATCGGTGCAAGGCCCAGAGGTTCGTAGACAGGCGCGTTCTCCCCAAACCTTCGACCTGGACTTTCAACTTTGAGGGATTAGCTCCTGTGAACATGGCAGGGTTTATGATTTATTTCATGGAGTCTGCAATCAGAAGGATCCATCCATCCATCCATTGGGACCATACTCTGTGGAGAGCGTTGGTGCTGCCTAAGTAGTCTCCTTGGCTATTGGGCACAATCCTGGATGGATCACAATCCAAGATAGTGACTGCAGGATGTGATTGGAAGGTGTATGGGTTGTGAGGATGGCCATGACAAATATATGTTTTTTTTTTTTTTTTTTGGTTTGGTTCCAGGGCCACAAGAGAAATTATTCTCGATTTTTGCATCTATTGGTAAAAGGAGAAGCGTCTGTTCGTGCGTATGTGTGTTATATCCACGGCTGCCACGACCAGCTCATTGTATTTAAAGAAAATTATAGGAACTCGACACTTCTCATCCACAGAAATTTCTCGTATTTCCTATATTTCCGTGAGTCTCATTTGCATTTAGGAATACAACAATTTTGGTTAACCATTTCGAAATTGCCACTCTTTCATTTAAATGCTGAAAATTATGTTAAAAAGACAGATTTTTAATATATTTTTGTAGATTTCATGCTAGTAATGGCAGGTTAAAAGTGCCTTGTGAGCAGAACCGAGTCACTGAAAACAAACACAGCTCATGCGCAAAAGTCTTTGCTTAGCATACATACGTCATTTTTAAAGTCACGTATTGTCTGGTTATTGTGGAAGTATACTGCTGGGAAGGCAACGGCAAACCGCCCAGTGTAATCCTTGCTGTGAGCCTGCTTTGACATCACTGAATCTGCTCTCGGGCAGAGTACCAGAGTTAGTTGTAGCAGTAGTAGTATTTATCAAAGTGAGATGCATCATAGAAGGTACGTTGAGAGGAAATTTATCGTGGAGTTATGATATGAACAACAGTCTAAGGATAGTAAGCCTCCTTAATACAGGTCTATTTCAGGAGGATGTGCGTCTGTTGTTCAGAAACACAACAAACAGTCCAAGTCAGATTGAGTAAAGCAAATATAATTTCGATTAATAAGTGCTGAACGTTTGGTTTGTGTGCCTTGCTGAAGTAGTAAAAATGGATTTAGAGTGAAGCATGAGTTTGCAGAAATTCCGTGTGGGGTGTGGTGGAGGACAGGAGGGAATGTGGGGGGTTGAAGGGGAGATTGACATAATGAGAGTTAATTATTATGCTCGTGAGCAGAGGTTAGGGTGTCTTTGTCAGTGTAGATAAGCTGTTTGGCGAAGGCTTGCTGATGGTATATTGGAGACTGGATTGAAGAATTTCGCATGGCAGTAATATGGTTTCGATAGAACGTTGTCTTTGCATCACAGAGACATCAATAGTTAAAATGTCATTGTAGATCTGAATCTGGCATTGGCCAACACAAGTCAACTGGATTGCTGATAAATTTTCTGAATCGTTCTTGCATTCGAAATGCAGCATATAAGCGGCAATTGTTCTTTGAATGTTTTTTGCTTGGACTGTTCTCTGGGCTGGATTGTCACAAAAGCACTTGCAGATCGTGCATTCGCAGATTGAGGGCTCAATGGGGGCTGCTTGGCCGAAGAGGTAAGTTACCAATTTATTTGGGTACACAACTGTAACCCTTGGCTCAACAATTATGGGTTTTGATTTTTAACGCATGATTTGGTGGGCATTGCATTGCTATTTATCCTTTGACCTCTGATGGTATTAATATTTGTCAGGTTTAATCTTCTGCTTACTTTATACAACATGTTTTCATTTTTTTAACACAAAATTATGAAGTTGATTTGTTTATTGGTGCAGAATGCTTTTGACTTCATCTGCAAAGGGTGAACAAAAATTGTCCTGTTCAACATTTTAATCTAGAGCCCACATTGATTTAGAGTATCTCAAAGTGATTCAATTTGTAGAGTCAACCAGCCCAGACCCACCTTTGGCACCAAGTGGTAACCCACCAAGTTTAAAGATATAATTTGCTTCCACATATTAGGCATATGTACTGTACTTTGCATATGTGGGAGTAGTTGCCAGGGTGGATGTAGATGCTGGAAGTGACGCAATTATTGTTTTTTTAGATCAGGTGATCTTCCAACAATATCGGACACTAAAAACGGGAAAAACAAATCATAAAATAGTACAAAATAAACGATAACTCGTAGAAAAGTTGTTCATTCCTAATGTGAATTAGTGAAGAAATGCCAAATAGGATTGCCATAATTTGAGAATATTAAGTGTCCAAAAATAGAAAATATTGTTGCGGTTCTGTAAAACTGCATGCCTCCAAGGCAATGGCACATAACATAGTGATCCCAAGACAGTTATTTCAATAGTATGTGTATTAGTTAGTCCCTTTCATATGTGTAGTGGGTAAAGGGGAAAGATGCGTTGTGTGGGACTGTTTGAGTGAGATCTCTTATACCTCTTTAACCTTTAAACCTCACAGTTCTTCCACTCTTTTTCTTCCACCCCTTTCTCTCACATGAAACATGCAAGCAAGCCAGCATGCAAATCAGAAACACCACTAGAAACTGTGCGCTGGCGCTGCGACAGTCTCCCGTGCGTTCGCGTTGCGAGAGCCTCCCGTGCGTTCGCGCTGCGAGAGCCTCCCGTTAGTTTGCGCTGCGACAGCCTCCCGTGCGTTTGCGCTGCGACAGCCTCCCGTGCGTTTGCGCTGCGACAGCCTCCCGTGCGTTCGCGCTGCGACAGCCTCCCGTGCGTTCGCTCTGCGGGAGCCTCCTGTGCGTTCGCGCTGCGAGCGCCTCCCGTGCATTTGTATGCCAATTTTCCATTCAAACTGCGCGTCAATTCTCAACCGCCATTTTTCCTCAGACCTTCATTCGGCTCATCAAACTATACCACGCTCACCACAAGCACTTCATGCGACTGATGGAAATCCCCGCAACCACCTACGCTTACATTTTCCACTACAAACGCGACCTTTATTCACAATTTCATTGGAAGGAACTTCAACTTCTTCCCCACAATGCAACGTTACAATCCTCCCTCACTACAAATGCCACAACATATTTCCCACTACTATATAACTGCCACAACTGCCACATGGTCATCAAACTCTCACCATAACCTTGAAATACATGGAGGAGATGTAGGTCGGGTTATTTTGGGGCATAACTTGGGGCATGAATGTGCACTGGAGCTTGTTTCAGGACCTACGGGTGCCACAGGGATTTCCCGAAAATCCTACCTTTGGATGGAGGCCAGTGCACATTCAGGGCCAGAGAGCACCTTCAAAAACCACAGCTCCATGTAAAAGTCAGAGTTCTTGCACATGGCACTCTCAGGGAGCGACTGAACCATATTTCGGTTTTGGGGCCTGGTTGGGTATGGCAACGACCATGATGGACCAATGGGGATGCTTGATTTCACTAAAAGCCCCGTTTGATTCGATTTTTGGCTCCTCCCCTCGTCTGGGGCTCATAAAAAGAGCGAACACAGCTCATTTGAGACAGAACTCGCCAAAGAGCAGAAGACGACGGAACAAGCCGAGAGCAGAACTCGACAGACCTCGCCAGATATCAGACCTCACCGATGGAGACAGGCGGCGCAAGGAGTACAAGAGTCGGTGCTGAACGAGGGGTGCCGCGAGTCCGTGTGACCAAGCATGGGGTGACCCATTGTTGCTACAAGCCGGGACTGCTCCATGTCAATGTCACTCATTTGATTACGACAATTATATGTATAGGGTCTTTTCTGTCACGCATCTTTCTTCTACCATTTACCTCTCGTCTACTTTGGACGCAAAAGAGCAATCAACGTGGGCAGGCCCGACCGGATGTTCTTTTCAGAGCAGAACCCAAGAGCGAATTAAAGAGTGAAACAAAATGACCTGCACCTCACATTTTTCCTCTAAAACTACGCCGAATCCCACATCGCATTACACTTGCATTTCTCAAACATGAACCCTAGAAAACCTCAGTATTTCTCCCTCCTCCCTTTTCCTAAGAGTTCTGGGCTGCGTAGGTCTGCCGGTCATGCCAGGTATTGAGAGGTTTTTAATCCTCAACAGTTTCTATTTGTGTGTGTGTGTGTGTGTGTGTGTGTGTGTGTGTGTGTGTGTGTGTGTGTGTGTGTGTGTGTGTGTGTGTGTGTGTGTGTGTGTGTGTGTGTGTGTGTGTGACAGAGAGAGAGAGAGAGAGATATATATATATATATATATATATATATATATATATATATATATATATATATATATATATATATATATATATATATATATATATATATATATATATATATATAGTGATGGCGCCTGTCGTAGCATAATTTTAGCCTGTATCGGGATAACTGCACTGTCTTCTTTTGTAATATTGTTTGCCTTTTGATGCACCCCGCAAATTCCTTGTTTTTCCTGCTGTACATTCACAATAAATCCATTCACTGTGCCACATAACCTTCCTCGCCTCCTGGTTTAAATAAACGTGTTGTTAGAAATGTTCCCAGCTCAGTTTTGTCTTTCCTCCATTGGTCCAGCATGGCCCGCACCGTAACTTAGCCAGGACATTATTCCCCAATAATCTGTTCAATAGCTGGTATGCGATTGGTTGCACCTGATCTAGTAGGTAATCTGAATAATGCAAGTACATACCGAGGGCACGATACCCGATAAGGAGGTCACGTGTTCTTTGGTAAACGGTTGTTAGACTGAGGACCCTAAGTCACGTGGTCAAGTTATTGGCATTTGCAGTCAATTGGTGACCTACCATGAAACGTTGGTATTCGTGTGCGATGGCCTGCGATTCCTGGTGAGTCTGGAGAGGAACCCGAGATAGCCCCTCCCTCGTTGTTCCCCTGCGACACCGGGACCGTGAAAATATACATCTTCAGAAAAAATAAACGTAAATTTTCATCATTTTTATACTATAATACTACTTGAAAAGTGTCTGCTTTGTTTGTTTCTGGGTTTTGTTTGTTTGTTTTACTTCTATGCACTACTGGAACCTGAATATATATATCTGAGATATATATATATATCTGAACAAATCTGAACCGGGCAATTTGCCGGTTCCATTACCCGCCGTCCCACATCAAAAATGCGCACCAGCGTCGGGTGCAACATTGCCCCAACCACCGACCCTCCAGGTCGCAGCAAAATGACAGGAACATCCTCATTGGTTAGATGTATAGTATTCCCATATGGTCGCAAAACGACATCAACCACTGCCTGCGCAGATGTAAACTCCCCTTTACACAAAGCACGTTTCCACATTTTAACAAACGATTCTGCCTGCCTGTTAGTGGCAGGATGGCACAACATCTTAAACGATGCTGCCTGCTCATTTGTGGCAGGATGACACAACATTTTATCAAACGATTCCGGCACGTCAGGATAACACAAGACTTAAAAAAACCGTTTAAGGTGTTGAACACCGCCGCAATGCACAGGATCATTACACACATCTGTGAGAAACGGCGGATCGTTGCCAGAACCCAATCTCTCGGGTATGCTTTTATTATCAACGATCGGCCACAGCCCCTGCACCGCAATGCCCATCGAAGCACCCCGCCAAAGCACACGCTCCGGCCACTCAGCGAACGCATCGATCACAATCAAACACATTCCGCTCATGCGCGGCTTATCGGCATTTGCCTGCCCAGCAGCGCAATGCTTAACCACTCGTTCAATGTCTCTCCCCAACCCCAGCCACCACAACAACTCTGCGAACACCCATAGCTCAGTTGTGGAATGAACGGCCGAAGGCGCAGAGACGATGCAGACTGCGATCGAGGCGATCACGTGCTGAACGATCGCCTGCACGACACGAGCGTGCGCCGGATCATGAGCCGCTCCCACCATCGAAGGCAGCTCGCCCCAATCCCCTGTTGAAATCGCCTGAATGACATGGGCGAGTACTCTGCTCTAATCCCCCGATGGAATCACCTGAACGACACGGGTGAGTACTCTACCATGAGCCGACTCCACCGCGACCTGCTTGGCGGTGACCGGCCCGCCCTGGACCCGGCTCAGTGTAAACACATCAACCTGGTCGGCTGATTCAGACGAGGCTGGACCCTCCGTGCAAGGCAAGCGCGAGAGACCATCACAGTCGGCATGCCCCCCGTTGCTTTGGAACTGTATATCATAGTTGTAGGAAGCAAGGAACAGACACCAACTCTGCATCTGCGTGGCCCCTGCTCCCAGCAGGACCTCGCCCGTGAGCTCCAAGGGAGGCACCCCTCCCTCCTCCCTCAAAAGCTTTGCCTGCACGTCCTCGAGTTGTACAGGGTCGTTGCAAAACAAATCTTGATGCTTTTGAAAAACCTCCTCTGACTGATCCTCTAATCGGCTCGGCACGGGTCGCCCAAGGTGAATGGCTGGCGCCGTCCAGTGTAGCTTGAGGCTAGTCAGCCAGTCTCGGCTCAGGAGCGCCGGCCCCTCCCCTTGTACCACAAACAGCGAGAGCACGGCACTTTGACCTTGGTAGGTTACAGATACGTCTGTCACTCCAAGTGGCGTAATCGCTTCGCTGGTGTACGTGTACAGCGTGAGGTCAGACCTGATAAGGTTGAGACTGTTGAGTCTACGAGCGGTCTGTTCGCCCATGATCGACACCGCGGCCCCAGTATCAATTTGAAAAACGATCGGAGTCTCGTTCACCTCAATCTCCACTGTCAATGGTCTTGTTACCATCGGACCAATTGAAAACAGGCTCATCATCGGCTGCAGGACCTTCTCCGGGTCGTCTGGGTTACCTCGTGCAGGTTGCAGGTCTTTCTCCGGGACGTAAAAGCGTATGTCATGTACAAAATCTCGCACAGGTTGCAGGTCTCGCCCCGGGTCGTCGGGGTGGTCTTGCACAGGTTGCAGTTCTTGCCCCGGGTCATCGGGGTTGTTCCACGCCACGTGGACCTCCGGACCACCTGTGAGGCTCTGGCCGGCAATGGCTTGGACATCTCTCAGCATCTGTTCGACGGCTGATGCCGTTGCGACTGCTGAATTGAACGTAATGTCCTCGTATTTCAGCCGTAGTATCGCCGAAACCATGTCAGAGTCTTGCAATCCAGAAGTAAAACGATCTTTGAGCCTGGCCTGCCGTTCACTCGACGTGAATTTGCAGACGACGGCGAGATCTCACCCGCGTGGCAAAACTTGCGATGCGCTCCCCTTGTCTCCTTGCCAGGTGATCGAACTCGTACCACGCAAGCTGCGATGATTTTCCCGGCGCCGTGTGCGCCTGGCAATCCAATTGCTCCGGAAACAACTCAAAGTCATTGCCGATGAAAACATGCACTCCGCCATGAGCGGTGATCCGATCCCAATCCATCGTCGCCAACTGTAATTACTGGGGTGCAGTGAGGCACGGAGCGAGTGTGAGCGTAGTTGTAACTCTGTTTATTGCATGCCCGGATGTACATTACTCTGAGCCTCTAGCGGGCGCGTACAGATATATACATGCCTAAGCACGTGATTATTATCACAAATACTCCACGCCCCCTCAGCGCCCTATGCCCATACACCACACCTCCATCAAGCTAAACAGTTTACTTTTTGTAGCTCACTTTTGTAACCCACAGTATATCGTTCTTGGCCCCATTTCTCATTGGTGAAGAATCATTTAAAAAATTTTTTTAAATCATTGGATCCAGATCTGGATCTTCACCAAAATTTAATCAATTAATTCTTGTGATTGACCCATCATGTCCACCAAACTTTGTCTAAATCAGTCCATAACTTTGCTTTTCATAGACAAACGGGTGGAAATATAACCTCCATCCATTTGCAGTGGCGGAGATAATTCCAGATGGGTTCTTTACTAGTCATAGCTAATTCAAAGTTCACTGGAGGGTCATTCTCTGAAAAGTGGCCAATAAGCATAGAATTGCAATGAATAATACGAAATGTCCAAAATTATCACTGTTTCATCTCAACACATTGTTTCCGGTGATTGATAGCATATAATCAATGAAGACATACACTTTATCATTGATTTATCCACACTTTTGTAGATTATAGATTTTTATATGTTAAGGTGTGGATAGGACATACCATCCTGGAAACGGGAACAAAAATATGAACTCACCTCGGCTCTAAAATATGAACAAATCTAAATATGAATGCATATTTCATCTCTACTGTCAGAAGCGCTCATAATAACTCATGCTACTGTCTAACAAACTGAGGCGCGGTGAGAAATGCTAATGGCACATAACCAATTGGCATGTTTCCGCACCGTAACATGCAAATTCATTTGTTCAGAATTTTCTGGGTTATATTAAAAATCTACTCTATTTGTTCACGGGTTGAAACGTTTTATTATGAATCTCATTGACTTGTAATTGAAATACCTTTAAAAAATGTAACTGATACGCAGATAAATAATTTCAAATGTCGTATTTCCACCCTGTAACGAATGCTTTCCACACCATAACGTGACATACGTTACGGTGTGGAAGATTATTAACGTTTCAGCTACATGACACTAGAGGGCGACACTAAACTAGATGAAAAAAGATGTGTCAAAATGGAACCAATTAAACGCTTATTTACCACATTTCTGTTAGTATAGCATTGATAGTTTCTTCGTAAATACCGTTACGGTGTGGAACCAGAATAAAAGAAATCACAATGCCATCATCGAACTCACCTCGACTGTGTATATATTTGCCATATTGTGCGGCAGGAAAAAACCCAGTCCGATTGAAAAATGGCGGCGATGCTCACTTTCTCGTCATGTGACATCTACATGTGACGTCATCAGCAGGCTGGAGACCAGTCTAAATGTCCGATCGTTACGGTGTGGAATCAAATTGCGCTGTGGGGTTACAAGGGAATCATTGGCGATCTGAGGGACTGACGGTGTGCTTTATCAATAAGTTCAGGTATTGCGTACAATATGGGACCCAAGCTACTTTACAGTGTAATCCCTATTTCAATTAAGTCAAAAATAATATTTCTCGAGACAATGTAAATCCCGAGTTATCAATGGTTACATGTGCTTTTTAGTCATTATATAATACTAGCAGGGATACCCGTGCTCCGCACAGGAATCCCGTGGATGACGGTGGGTCTGAAGGAGTATATGTCACAGTTAATTGTAAAATTGTAGAGGCTGCCACCATTATTATTTTTTTTCATCACCACTGTAATATTATATTTTCCCCACCATGTTTTAGATGCAGAAGACTCGAGTTCAAAAATGTTAAGATTTATTGCCGCATCAGATAAAAAACCATAATGCCTCAACAATGTGAGGCTGGTTTCATGTCATCATTTGCGACTTAATTAATTCTCATTCTCTAGCAAATTCTGTTGGTCCTATGTCAATCGGCTGAACTTGAAAAATTAACGTTACGCAATCAGGTGATGACGTCATAATTCGGAAACCGGGAAGTCGGAAGTCATTGTCTTCAATTGACTGTAGCATTATTTTTTTCATTCTATTGTAAATGGCATTGGCCCCATGTCAATCGGCTGAACTTGAAAAATTAACGTTACGAAATCAGGTGATGACGTCATAATTCGAAACCGGAAATCGGAAGTACAATTCTTTTACATCGGGACACTCCCGAGTACATGTTCTGTCAGCATGTGAAGTTTGGTGAGGATCAGTCCAGGACTTTTCGCGTGCATAGGTCACAGAGAAACAGACAGACACACTTTCAACTATATATATATATATATATATATATATATATATATATATATATATATATATATATATATATATATATATATATATATATATCGATGTCTGATCGAAATATCCAAACTTCATGGAAGTGACTCATAATAAAGTAACTAAAAAGGTTCGGGTGTTGTTCAAGATGTGTTTTTGATTGATATTTTACTTATTTTGTGGGCAATGTGGAGAAGATTATCTGTTATAATGTTGTTACAAGAAATTGGCCACTTTTCAGAGAATGACCCTGTAGCATCAATAAAATTTTCACCACTTTTATCGCAAATAATGCCCAGTATTAACTTTATCACCTGTTGAGTCATTAGTTTGTAGTTTGCACAGTTCTAACTGCTACTCCTCCAAATTTGTTGGTTGTACAAAAATCACTGTCACATTTGCAAGCGTCGGAGCACACCAAATATTCCCTGCGGCAACATTGCTGACATGTATGGAACTGTTGCACAAGTCCATATGTGTGATAAACTAAAGGGACTTGTTATGTATGATCTCTCTTTGTTGCTATGTAATTCGGCAAAAGCCTTAATAAATAATGTACTGTATACAGTTTTCCTCGCAAACGAATGTATCCAATAAGTTATTGCCTTGAGTTACCTAAGTGTCAATCAGCTGGTACAGTGATTGAGCACTGTTCATGAAGACCGCTGCACCATTCCGTGCTTGCTCTCTGTTTTCTCTGTGCTGCTACTCAACATCTTAAAACGTGTGCTGTTAAAACTTTATCCAAGATGCATCTCTTCTTCTGGAAGAACATCACTGTCCATCGAATAACCAAGTACCATGCTTTTCAAGAAATTCATTGCTTCATTTATAAGTTTTGTTGGATAATTAATTCAATAATTCATTCTTATGTTTATAATTTCACCTCTTGTTTTGCGTCACCATATATCCTTTGAGGTGAGATTTTGTCTGAATCTGAATATTCCCCAATGCTGAGTGCGTGAGAAGAAAATTTGATTGGTTGAGATTGTGTAAAATAGTGTTATATTTTGTCCCAGTACTGCTAAACTGGAGGTTTTTGGAAGTACAAACAAGGCGATTTGTGTTGTCGTGCTCAAGTATATAATTTCAATTGAAATAAAATGAAGGTTTTAAAGGCTGCAGAAAAAACCCCAGAAAAAACAAAATATTTTTCATAAGTTTACCGCCATTGATGCACCGTCTTTCACACCAGCTCATTTAAGCCATTTTATTAGTTATTCATGCCTGTTGTTTGTATCCTTTATGACATCCCTAAAAACAGTAAGTTTCCTGCTTGGAATGATTTTCAATTATGTTTGACTGCCAGAACAGGCAGATAGACTAAAACAATGACCTTACTACTCTGTACGCATGCACAATTGGAATGAGATTCTGCCAAATTAATAGCCAAAGTACTGCTAAACTGCAGATTCCTGGTCGGCCGTGTTCAAGATATAAAATTCAATTGAAATTAAGTAATTCGTCGATCATAGACTGACGTCTGCAGACAGACAGAGTGAACCAATTGCTTTGAACCAATTGAACCAACTAAATAATCAATGGACAGCAGTCAATATTTATATTTGAATCCAATGTCCACTTAAAATGTCATATTGACATGATATGCATCCAATATAGAGATGTATCCTACCAGGAAATGTTTGTGCTGAGTTGCTGCTAATATCAATTTTAAATAACTTTGATGGAATTTGATGCAACAATCCAGTGTCATACACAGCTGTGGAGTGTTGCAACACTCTACATCTGTCTCTCCTGGATTCTGTCACATCTAAAGCTTTCAATGTTATTGGAATCTCCCATGGTGAGGTCAAAGTACAAGCTCTGTTGCTCTCCCATCGTAGGCAGGTTGGTGGCCTCTGTTTCTTACTGCCTCTCATCCAGTCTAACTCCCTCCACTGTCTCAGCCCTGTAACCCTCCCCAAAAACTAACTACAGGATTCAGGCTTTCTCCCAATAATCACCTTCTGGTGAACTTCCCAAAATTCAGGGTGACTGCACAACTCAGCTCGTTTGTTCCTCACTTCTCACCTCTGCAGCTTCAAGCAGTTCTACTAGTTATTCGCACCACCTTAAATCGGACTCAAGTATCCCCTATATCTTTAACCATAATCTTTGTTACCCCCATTAACCCCTCCAAACCCAACCTTTTTACTTGCAGGTTGCAACATGTCCTTCTCTCCCTCTCTCCCTCTCTCCCTCTCTCCCTCTCTCCCTCTCTCCCTCTCTCCCTCTCTCCCTCTCTCCCTCTCTCCCTCTCTCCCTCTCTCCCTCTCTCCCTCTCTCCCTCTCTCCCTCTCTCCCTCTCTCCCTCATCTTTTCCTGTTTGTTCCCCACACCTCTGACAAGATTGGAGACGGAGACGGGAGAGACTAAAATGAGCTCCGTCTGACCAACCGACTGATCATCTGTCCATGTACTTTTGTGGACGTGATATTTCCAAAAACCGTTGAACATTTAGTTTTCATATTGCAGATATCTTTTCCTCATGAGATTATCGCAACCTGATTATTTCATGGCTGTGATTCAGGCCCCTCTAACAAACGGACACCAACGTTGTCAGACGGAATGAAAACCCGTCATTGTTGTTACAAAAACAGCTAAAATTGATGAAAAAGCTGCCGAAATTGAAACCAACACAGTAATTACGGTCGCAATAGCAGATATAATGGAAACCAACATGTTAATTCTACACACAAGAACGCTCGTGACGGAAACAAGAACGGTCAATCCCGAAATAGAACGGAGGGGAACGGAAGCAACATTGGTTATTTCCGTCGCGAAACGTCTGAGAGCGAATCAAAAGCGGTTCATTCCGGTTACTGTAGTGCGAACAAGATGGTGGATGCAGTAGAACGACCTGTTACGGTATGTAAATTTTTAGTGCTTGTGCCTCGAACATAAATTTAATATAGATAATATATAGTGGGTAGTACCTGATGTAGTTTTAACAATTTATTAAACCGAATTTTGTTGTGATGATAATGTTTGGTTTGCCTGTATTTCGAGCCCCCGAGTAAAGGATCGCTAGTTGTGTAGGCCCAGTTCAACATAGGGGATCGTGTATGGGATCTTTTTACAGTTTTTACTTCATATTAACTTTGTTATTTTATTGGAATTTGCAATTTATTATTACTATCAAATTTTACCTCTTGCAAATATAAACGATCAATCGTCACTGATCGCTGCAGCACGGGGGCACGAATTTCACGAAATGTCAGCCACACATTCAGTCAAGAGGGCGCATTTATCGCTGCTTGTATAATATCCCGTACCACAAACGGGTTTTCATTAACAGACATGATTCATGGCAGACTACGTTAAAGTTAACTTACCATAACTTCAAGAACTTTTCAAGCCGCCATGTTTCCCACGTTATGGTAACCGGAATGAATCGCTTTCGCTTCGGTCTCCGCAGTTTCGCGACGGAAATAACCCATGTTGCTTCCATTCCCCACCGTTCTATTTCGGGATTGACCGTTCTTGTGTCCATCACGACCGTTCTTGCGTGTAGAATAAACGTGTTGGTTTCGGTTATATTTGCTATTGTGACCGTAATTACTGTGTTGGTTTCAATTTTGGCCGCTTTTTCATCAATTTTAGCTGTTTTTGTTACAAGAATGACGGGTTTTCATTCCGTCTGACAACGTTGGCGTCCGTTTGTTAGGGGGGCCTGTGATTAGCCAAATTCTGCTGCCATGGCAGCTGTCTCAGTAACTTGGCTTGTGTATGCAATATTTCAAAAACCGTTCCAAGATTTAGCTTTCATATTACACAGATCTATTCCTCATACCACCCAAAATGTGAGGGGCTACTAGTATCAGCCTCTTGTTCTGTCCATCACTATGTTGAAGACTTCTCTTCCTGGTTTGAAAATATTATGGCCAAGCAAGGCCAAAAGAATGAGAATATTTCACTAAACTATTTTGTGATTTCATCATTGTTAGTTGCTTGGTAAAAAGCCATGTTGACATTGTGATGTGCTCCAGTGACTCTTTCCCTCTGATGAAATTGTCTGCAGCTGCATGTGCTACTTTTCCAGGGACTTTGTTCATAGGCACACATGAATCAGTGTTCAGTTTTTTTTTTTTTTTTGGCCAAGCATGTGTCAATCCTGCAAATCTCAGCTAATGATGTGACCTTGTTTATTAACAAGCTTAACCACTACTGACTGTGATCTGATGTTGACTGACACCTAACCCAACATGCTTAGGTAATCCAACATGCTTTAGATGGCATAGAGATGAAGTCTTCACCAAGCGACAAGACCTGTCTATTTTGGGTTTAATTTTGTCTTTTCATCTGCTTTTTATTAAAAGGTTCTATTTGTTATGCTGGATTGATGGCCAGGGTCCAGTGAAGAAATTTGCACAGGTCATCATGTTTTTTTTTGTTTTTTTTTTTCATTATTTACAATGTCAAGGCTCATATAAGAGCTAACATATAGAACGTATAACAAGGGGAGCAAGAGACAGGAGAGATTGGAGAGGGAAGCAGAAAACAGTGAGAGATAGACACATGAGGAGATCTGCAGAAGGGAGCACGATGGGGCAGGGTACACGGGGTAAACAAGATGGACAATACAAGGACTTTAAGGAAGGAAAGCAGATAATTTAAAGTGGATTAACGGGGGTAGAAAAGATCATGGTTTTGGATGGGGGAAGATAAGAGATGGTGGTGAACGGCTGTTTTGAAGACCTGGAGGGAAGAGTGAGATTGAAGAGTGTGTGGGGGTTTGTTCCAAAGGCGGGGAAAAAGAGGAATGAAAGAATAAAGGTGAGCAGTGATTCTTGATTTTGGTAGTTTACTTGAAAGGGGTTGCTGGCTCAGCTGGTGGACCTTGAATGCCCTGTGGAAATGTGGGTGGGACAGATAGCAGACAGAGCAAGAGGGGGGGGGGCGTTGGGGGAGAGGGGGCGAGGCCGGAAAGGATATGGTAGAAGACAGAAAGACCACTGACCTGCTTTTGCGGTGGGAGAGTGAGAGACCCAAAGACTCAGCCTTGCCGCGGGAGATACCACTGATCCTAAATGCCTTTGTTTCCGCATCATGAAGCCGAGAAAGGTGAGAGGCACAAGCACCAACCCAGAGGGGAGAGCAGGACTCCATCATGCTGCAGATGAAAACTTTGTGCATGGTCAGGAACTCAGGTGTTCCAAGGAAGGACTTTGCACAACGGAGGATGCCCAATCGGCGACTGGCTTTGGAGCCCAGCCTGGAGATATGGTTTTCCCAGGAAAGATCATGGCAGATAGTGAGACCCAAAAGTTTGAATAAAAATGTTGGAGGCTTTCTGCATTTTATTCTGAGATGTGATGTCTGCTGAGCTTGGTGGCTGGTGATGAATATCATAATGTGACCTAATGACTGAAGGTAACATCAGAGGTACATGAAAAAACAAATCACAACTCTTCTGGATGTTCTGTACATAAAGGCCCAGTCACACCTTGACGTTTTAGCCAGCTTATGCCGATTTTTGGAAAATTTGTCAATCGCTGGTACACGTTGAATACGTTCTGGGTAAGTTTTGATAACATTGAGAGCACGCTGAAAAACACTTCCATACGTCATTGTACGCTGGCTTTAAACGTTGTACTTTTCGGTTGTCCTCAAATTTTCCATGCTTGAAATTTTAAGACTTATGCCAGCGTATGACTCACACGTTCCACATAACGCTGGCCATAAGTTGTAGGCACGTCACGCAATCGTTGACACAGGTCGACACACGTTACTTGTTAGTTACTCATAAGTCGAAACACGTCGAGGTAATGTTTAGTGTACCCGAAACTTATTTCTAACCTATGAGTTACGTGTTGTACTCACGTTACGCGATCGGTGACACACATCGACACACGTTACTTCTAAGGTGCTCATAAGTCGAAACGCATCAAGGTAATGGTTAGCGTCAGTGTTCCAGACTTTCTGGTTTTATTTTTTTTATTTTTTTTCTTCCTTCTTTGGTATGATGGTGATTTTGACACTTCGATTTCTAGTGCAGTTATAATATAATATAATATAATTAATAGGCTGCCACTCAACGATTCAAATCATAACCGCACTGTACACTGAACACCGTCATACCGAAGAAAAAAAAAAAACCGGGAGTCTGGAACACTGACGCTAACCATTACCTTGACGTGTTTCGACTTATGAGCACCTTACAAGTAACGTGTGTCGATGTGTGTCAACGATCGCATATCGTGCGTACAACTTATTCCCATCGCATGCGGAGCGTGTGTCATACGGCAAGTACGTCGTAAAATTTTCAACATGTTTAAAATTACAAGACGTACTCCATTTAATATGACGTATGATAGCGTACTTAAGCGTTCTATTCACGCATACCAAACTTACCCATACCGTATTCGACGTGCGCCAGCATTTTAGACGCATTTTTCAGAGGTCGGCATACGCTGGCAAGATCGCCAAGGTGTTACTGCGATGTTGACACTTCCATTTCTGCGGCGGTTATGATTTTAATCGTTGTGCGGCAGCCTTTCCATAACCTACGCCACGTCATCGTCTGCGATGCGTGCAGCACGCTTTGCCAAAGTTAGACTCTCGTTGGGCATAGTTTGTGAAGGCCGACAACAGGTTCAGCATTCGTTGGTACAAGTTATCTATAACACAACAAAACGTTCTGTGTCCGTTTCTAATACGTTATGCATAAGACCAAGTCGTTATGAATACGTCCGAATCTTTAAAAAAAAAAAACATCAAAAGTTCAGTGTAAGCCAGCGTTTTACATACATTTTAATACGTTGCCATTGCTGGCTAAAACGTCAAGGTGTGACTGGGCCTTAAGAGTGAGGACATCCTCAAAAAGTAGACCCGATGGGGTGGCGAAATAGCCAAAAATATTTATTCTGCGATACTTCATGCCCAGTCCTGACAAAGTCATTCCCTGGAATCTTTACTTTCTTTGGTCCAAATAACCACGAACTTGGGGTTTTTTGGGGCCACTCAAAAATTCCTTGGCTATTGGATGACAGTCCACTTCATCTCACGCCTCTTCCCAATCCTAGAATTTTTTTGTTGGTTTTGCATTAATTGCTCATGCCATGGCCTTAGGCTGAGTGTGAGTGTATTCGTATTGCGATGATCCCATCTGTATGTTTGTTTGATTGTTGGCTGAATAAACACAAGGGCAACTCGAATCGCCAAATTTGGTTCAGAGCTTCATATTGTGAATGCCTCGCATGAGTTCAACTTTGAACTTGCAAGAAAAAAAAATGAAATTTTGTACAGAACTGTATTTACTCATGCTGTGGCCACAGGCTGACATGAGTATTGCAACAATCTCGTCTGTGTGTATGATATGAAGCTATGTGCCAAATTGACGATTTTCGCTCATGTTGCCGAGTTGTTCTGCTGACAGACAAACACAGACGTCAGCTCAGATCAGGTATGGGGCCATGTGTCGGAGCAGCATGTCGCTACGCTGACTTTCTGCTGGTACTCCAGGGGCCTCTGTCTGGCCATCCCCCAGGCAGATGCCTGGCCCATCCTAATCTCCTTGAGATGCTGATAAACCTGCTGCAACCACAAGGCACGTGCTCAACCCATTGGTCTCCTCTACTCACGAGGCTCCTTCGCTGAGAAAATCTGGTCAGCAGGATAAGCGTCAGGAAAATGAGCCACATGTCTATATAGCCGCAGCTGACGCTCACGGACAATGCAGGTAACAAATCTCATTTGAATCTCTCTCAGAAACCGCTCGTTTGGACACAAAGTCCGACCAGCGATAGCCAAGGATTCTCCGAAGAGACCTGGTACCAAAGGAATGAAGTCTCCATCTCAGATCCCTGGTCAGAGTCCAAGTCTCAGATCCGTAGAGTAAGACTGGAAGCATCAACGACTTGAAGACTCGGACTTTCATCCTCCTGCACAAGTACCGACAGTGCCACACCCCATGATCTAGTGAATCCATGACTCACAGGCCCAACCCAGACATCTATTGACCTCTGGCTCACAGCCAGCAGAGACATGAATATCACTCCCAAGGAAAGTCAATCCCTCCGTGACCTCAACATCCTCACCGCAAACAAGTAGAGACAAGATAGCAGCATCCAAGATGTCATTGAAAGCCTGGATCTTAGTTTTGACCCAAGAAACTTGTAATTCCAGCGGCTCCAACTCCTCATTCAGCTCCCCGAGGGTCCCCAAAAGGATACCCAGAGGCTCTGCAAAGATGACTGCATCATCTATGAAATCAAGGTCAGAGATCTTGACATTCCCAAACGATGCACCACAGCTTGATCTCTCTGACATCTTCCCTAGAATCTAGTCCATACAAGCGCTGAAAAGTATGGAGGCCAGTTCACACCCCTGACAAACTCCAGTAACAACTGGTAATAAGTCTGAGACGGAATCGCCACATCTCACAGCACGCTCAGTACCAGAGTATAGTTCAGACATCAGATTGATCAGTTTTGGTGGCACCACACAAAGACCAAGAATCCTCCAGAGGGCATCCCGATTCACTGAATCAAACGCTTTACAGAGATCAACACAGGCAGCAAGCAGCCCCTGCCGAAACTCTCGTCTGTGTTCGATGAGAACCTGAAGAGCAAGGATATGGTCAGTCGTTGACCTCTTTAGTGTAAAGCCTGACTGCTCTGGGCGCTGGTGCTCAAGCAGATGGTGGCGAACCCTCTCAAGAATTATCCAAGCAAAGACCTTGCCCGGCACTGAGCAGTGTCACCACTCGGTGGTTGTTGCAGTCCTGGCGATCACCCTTACCTTTCCAGAGAGGGACAATAA
>NC_140965.1:97561989-97591989 GCF_056783735.1 Eptatretus burgeri | reverse complement strand
ACAGAATGGAAGAAAATTGCGATCTCTACATGTTTAGAATATTCATGCAGAGAGTTATTTCACTTCTTAAAACATTTGTTATAGTGCATCAAATCACAAAACCATCACTTCTTAGAAAATAAACATAACGAACAGCACGACTCAGAACCTCCCTCAAGTGCAATCTACTTTTCATTGCACTGGATGACAGTCAATTGAAATAAATGGCAGCCCAAAAACAACGTTCAACATCAAAGGAAGGAAATTGCCAATCTTTCCGATTGTGATTCGGGTCAGAGGACTGTCTTTTTCGGGAAATTTTCGTAAATTTAATTTCATCTTCATTTATACTGTGTAGAAAATTCAAGAATTCTCTGTTTGTGATTTGTTTGACTTCTATACACTCGTGAAATGCGAGACAGAATGAGTTAGAAACTGGTTGTTGTACTTGAGATGTGCATGGGAGGGTTTTTGGAGGTTAAAAAAGTGTGGAGCTCAGGGGGCTCAAGGAGGGGAAGAGTGACATATATATATATATATATATATATATATATATATATATATATATATATATATATATATATATATATATATATATATGTATATATATATATATATGTATATATATATATATATATATAAAAATGTATGAGACATGTCAATTTATTTATATAATCTTAGCCACCTGGGTTTCTTTATTTGATGAGGTGAGAGCTAATTAGCTATTCCCTCCATTCACAGGTGAGAGATGTGGGTGGGTCTTTCTTTCGTATTATTATTATTATTATTATTATTAGGGTACCCTGTCAGTACAGGGTACCCTATTGTTTTTCTTCTGTTTATTATTACGCATTATTATTATTAGGGTACCCTGTGAGTACAGGGTACCCTATTGTTTTCCTTCTGTTTATTAGGGTACCCTGTGAGTACAGGGTACCCTATTGTTTTTCTTCTGTTTATTATTATTACGCATTATTATTATTATTATTATTATTTTTCCGCCGGCGTTTTGCACCCTTTTTCGCTTTAAAAATAATTTTCTCTGGAACACTAAGTCCGATCGACAGGAAATTTTCACCATAGTATGTATCTTTTTTGATAGCACAATCACGTTATAATTATGACGTCATTGGTCACGTGGTACGGTCGCCATCTTGAAAAAAGCGATAAACTTTGGACATCTGTATCTCGGAAACCGTGCAATGGAAAAATTTTTTGTTTGATACATTTTACTAAGCTCCCTATGGGGAACACGTGTGATTTTTCGTGACGTCATAGGTGAAGCGATATACCGGTGAAAATTCGTCAAGTAGAACGCCATATAGGAAAAATCTGAAAAATTCTGAGCGTCATCTACACCAAAATTAATCGTCAAAAATGTTTTTTTTGACGTCATCGATGACGTAATTCGGCCGCCATCTTGTTTTTTAGTGTTTTTTTAAAAAAAATCTTCTTCTCCAGAACGGCTGTGCAGATTGCGGCGAAACTTAACACGCACATTCTCCCTGAGGTCCTCTTTCAAGTTTGTTAATTTGTTGTTGATACGTCACATGGTTTGGCGGCCATCTTGAAAAAACCCTAAAACCTTCAAACATCTTCTTCTCCAGAAGCGCTGGTACAATGAAGTCGAGATTTCAGAACTATATTCGGGACATGTATGCGATGCAAGTTTGTTAATTTCGAAGTGATAGGTCACATGGTTTGGCCGCCATGTTGGATTTAAGAAAAATATTAAATAATGTTTTCTCTGGAATTTCATAAGCCATCGAAGCAAAAATTTGCAAGTGCCTTCCTCCCTCAAGTCTGCATACATGGTAAAAATTTTTTACCTCAGAAGTCACATGGTTCGGCGGCCATCTTGGATAGAAAAATAGACCTTATCCGATTTACACGAAACTTCACAGACTTGTTCAGGTCGATGATGGAAAGCAGAAATTACATTTATGATATCCTCGGTCACAAGGTTCGGCAGCCATCTTGGATTGAAAATGAATAAATTTTAAAAATCTTCTTCTCCAGAAGGGCAAGACAGATGAAGACGAAACTTCACACATATATTCCCCATGAGGTCCTTTCTCAAGTTTGTTAATTTGTTCTTGATCGGTCACATGGTTCGGCGGCCATCTTGAAAAAACCCTAAAACCTTCAAACATCTTCTTCTCCAGAAGCGCTGGTCAGATGAAGGGGAGATTTCAGAACTATATTCGGGACACGTAGCCGATATAAGTTTGTTAATTTCGAATTGATACGTTAGACGGTTTGGCCGCCATCTTGGATTTAAGAAAAATATTAAATAATGTTTTCTCTGGAACCGCGGAACCAAACGAATCGAAAATTTGTAATTATCATCTACCATCGTGTATGCACGCATGGTAAAAATTATGACATCACACGTCACATGGTTTGGCGGCCATCTTGGATGGAAAAACGCACCTTTACCGATTAACACGAAATTTCACAAACGTGTTCCAATACCCAGTTGGAAGCAGAATATAAATTTCTGATGTCATAGGTCACATGGTTCGTCAGCCATCTTGGATTGAAAAACAATATCTTCAAACGTCTTTTTCTCTGAAACGGCTGAACAGATCCAGGCGAAACTCGACCACTATGACCGCCTCTCCATGACGAATAAAAAGTTCTCACCCCCTTTTGAGGTACGATGCAACGTTTGGCAGCCATATTGGATTGAAGGAAAAATATTAATTAATGTTTACTCTTGAACTACTGCATCAATAAATGTGAAACATCAAGTTTATGGTGGAACGCTCATGCTGAATGAGGATTTGAAATTTCAACGGGATCGGGCCCAGGGTTTGGCAGCCATGTTGGTTTTAAGAAAAATATTAAATAATGTTTTCTCTGGAACTGCTTAACCTGGAGAAGCGAAATTTTGCAGATATCATCCACCATCGTGTTTGCACACGTGGTGCAAATTATGACATCACAAGTCACATGGTTTGGCCGCCATCTTGGATTGAAGGATAAATATTAATTAATGTTTACTCTGGAATCGCTGCCTCTATATATGCGAAACTTAACATTTATAATTCAGGTGGCATGTGAAACAAAAGTTTAAAATTTCAACCTGATCGGTCACGCGGTTTGGGAGCCAGAATTATTTCATTATTTGAATCTGGAAGCCAGTAATAACGAAATTGAATGCTTTGTGCTGCCCGGTTCGTAACTCGTCTGTTCCGCGCCCTCTCGAAGCAGGCCTGTGTTTGTATCACTATTAAATAATGTTTTCTCTGGCACCGCTTGTCCTTTCAATGCGGAACTTTACGACTGTCATCTGCAGAAAGTCCCATGTTGTATCAAAGGCGGACGGACTGGGTACCCGGTCATCACTGCCAGCAGTTATAAAGTGGCAGTTCTAGTTATTATTATTTTTCCGCCGGCATTTTGCACCCTTTTTCGCTTTAAAAATCATTTTCTCTGGAACACTAAGTCCGATCGACAGGAAATTTTCACCATAGTATGTATCTTTTTTGATAGCACAATCACATTATAATTATGACGTCATTGGTCACGTGGTACGGTCGCCATCTTGAAAAAAGCGATAAACTTTGGACATCTGTATCTCGGAAACCGTGCAATGGAAAAATTTTTCGTTTGATACATTTTACTAAGCTCTCTATGGGGAACACGTGTGATTTTTCGTGACGTCATAGGTGAAGCGATATACCGGTGAAAATTCGTCAAGTAGAACGCCATATAGGAAAAATCTGAAAAATTCTGAGCGTCATCTACACCAAAATTCATCGTCAAAAATGTTTTTTTTGACGTCATCGATGACGTAATTCGGCCGCCATCTTGTTTTTTAGTGTTTTTTTTTAAAAATCTTCTTCTCCAGAACGGCTGTGCAGATTGAGGCGAAACTTTACAGGCACATTCCCCCTGAGGTCCTCTTTCAAGTTTGTTAATTTGTTGTTGATACGTCACATGGTTTGGCGGCCATCTTGAGAAAACCTTAAAACCTTCAAACATCTTCTTCTCCAGAAGCGCTGGTCCAATGAAGGCGAGATTTCAGAACTATATTCGTGACATGTATGCGATGCAAGTTTGTTAATTTCAAAGTGATAGGTCACATGGTTTGGCCGCCATGTTGGATTTAAGAAAAATATTAAATAATGTTTTCTCTGGTATTTCATAAGCCATCAAAGCGAAAATTTGCAAGTGCCTTCCTCCCTCAAGTCTGCATACATGGTAAAAAAAATTTACCTCAGAAGTCACATGGTTTGGCGGCCATCTTGGATAGAAAAATAGACTTTATCCGATTTACACAAAACTTCACACACTTGTTCGGGTCGACGATGGAAAGCAGAATTTAAATTTATGATATCATAGGTCACAAGGTTCGGCAGCCATCTTGGATTGAAAATGAATAAATTTTAAAAATCTTCTTCTCCAGAAGGGCAAGACAGATGAAGACGAAACTTCACACATATATTCCCCATGAGGTCCTTTCTCAAGTTTGTTAATTTGTTCTTGATCGGTCACATGGTTCGGCGGCCATCTTGAAAAAACCCTAAAACCTTCAAACATCTTCTTCTCCAGAAGCGCTGGTCGGATGAAGGGGAGATTTCAGAACTATATTCGGGACACGTAGGCGATATAAATTTGTTAATTTCGAATTGATACGTTAGACGGTTTGGCCGCCATCTTGGATTTAAGAAAAATATTAAATAATGTTTTCTCTGGAACCGCTGAACCAAACGAATCGAAAATTTCTAATTATCATCTACCATCGTGTATGCAGGCATGGTAAAAATTATGACAACACACGTCACATGGTTTGGCGGCCATCTTGGATAGAAAAACGCACCTTTACCGATTAACACGAAACTTTACAAACGTGTTCCAATACCCAGTTGGAAGCAGAATATAAATTTCTGATGTCATAGGTCACATGGTTCGTCAGCCATCTTGGATTGAAAATGAATAAATTTTAAAAATCTTCTTCTCCAGAAAGGCAAGACAGATTAAGCCGAAACTTCACACATATATTCCCCATGAGGTCCTTTCTCAAGTTTGTTAATTTGTTCTTGATTGGTCACATGGTTTGGCGGCCATCTTGAATTTACCTTAAAACCTTCAAACATCTTCTTCTCCAGAACACCTGATCTGATCAAGGGGAAACTTCACACCCCTATTGCACATGAGTAGGGAATACAAGTTTGTTAATTTCTAATTGATAGGTCACATGGTTTGGCAGCCATGTTGAATTTAAGAAAAATATTAAATAATGTTTTCTCTGGAACTGCTTAACCTGTCGAAGCGAAAATTTGCGTCTGTCATCCTCCATGATATCTGCATACATGGTAAAAATTATGAGGTCACAAGTCACATGGTTTGGCCGCCATCTTAGATTGAAGGATAAATATTAATTCATGTTTACTCTGGAACCACTACTTCTATATATGCGAAACTTCATATTTATAATTTAGGCTACATGTGAAACAAAAGTTTAAAATTTCAACCTGATCGGTCGTGTGCTTTGGCAGCCAGAATTATTTAATTATTTGAATCTGGAAGCCAGTAATAACGAAATTGAATGCTTTGTGCTGCCCGGTTCGAAACTCGTCTGTTCCGCTCCCTCTCGAAGCAGGCCTGTGTTTGTATCACTATTAAATAATGTTTTCTCTGGCAACGCTTATCCTTTCAATGCGAAAATTGCGACTATGATTTAAGTCTCACGTTGAGTCAAAGGCGGACGCGGACTGGGTACCCGGTCATCACTGCCAGCAGTTATAAAGTGGCAGTTCTAGTTATTATTATTATTATCATAGCCTGGTGTTGGCTTAGTGGTTCGGGTGGCTTACTTGGGATCCTCAGAACCTGAGTTTGAGCCCTGTTGGCCACTGAATTAATACCAGGTGGGGTTGACTCAGCCTGTCATCCTTCCGAGGTCAGCAAAATCAGCGGCAGAGCTGCCTCCCGAACCAATGATGCAACTAGCAGCCAAAAGGCTTCACTCGAACGAAAAATTGTGTGTGTGTGTGTGTGTGTGTGTGTGTGTGTGTATACATACACTCACTCACACACACACACACACACACACACACACACACACACACACACACACACACACACACACACACACACACACACACACACACACACACACACACACACACACACACACACACACACACACACATATATATATATATATATATATATATATATATATATATATATATATATATATATATGGATACAAACAAAGACGACATAATAGTGACTGAAGCTTTTCGTGCTGCACTCTTCAGGGTAAAAATCGCAGCAAGTGAAGAAGGAAGTGAAGGCGTGTGCTTTATACGCAGGTCTCAATAAGGTAGACGCTGATTGGTTCAACCGTAATGATGTCACGGTTAATCTGAATGCCCATTGGTCAGCTCATCATCTTCACCTCGAGCTCCCATTGGCTGGAGCAGAGTTCGTCGATGATTGACGTTTGCAACCGCATCCTGGAGAGAGGGGGGATGGGTTTCCCCAAAAGTCCATTCACCATTTGTTACCGTACTTCCCTTGATCTTTCCATGCGGAAAGAGACACAGAGATCGTACAAATTCCTTTTGACGATATAATATTGGATCGGTGGTCAGGATGAAGGTTGCTTCCAACATAGGTTAATAAAACGAGCTCAGACCTCGGCTCAATATCTTGAACATATCTGCATTGTACTGGTCTGCACAGATAGGGTATCCAACCAGGTGCTGTCTAATGGCAGATGAAGCAGGTACAGTGGCCGGTGATTGCTGGATGTTTCTCCATGCTCGCACTGGTTGTGTTCTAACCCTCACAATCTTTCTTCGAATCGCCAAGGGGCCGTGTTGTTTGATCTGATCAGCCAATCTTGGTGTTGTGCGTCCCACGTACCGAGCTTCACATCGGCACTTAAACTCATAAATAACATTGCTGGTTTGTGAGGTGGGTAGCACATCCTTGTTGACTGACGTCAGCAAATGACGAGAGGTAATGATTACTTGGGGTTGCACAGCCAGAAACGTGTTGGACACAATACGTTTGATTTGTACTTCAAACCTTCGTGATGATTGCCCTTTCCAGGGCATCCTGATATAGACTGGACATTTGGCCGGACCAATCTTCCGATCTTTTGTTGTGTTTCGAAACTTGTGTATGTATCTCTTAACTATATGCTCAGGATAGCCATTCTCACTGAGTATATTCATGATTTTGTCAATTTCAGCTGGAAGATTACAAGGTGAACAAATCCTCTGTGCTCTGTTAACCGGGATATTGATCAAGGCAATTTTGTTTCTCATGGAGCTGTAGGAATCCCAACAAGTTTACTGCCCTGTGAAAGTTGGCTTCCGGTAGACGGATGTTGTGAAACCAAGGTTGGATCTATCAACTAACTCGTCCAAAAACGGTAACGTGTTTGACGATTCCAGCTCCGTGGTAAACTTCAGCGCTGGATGGAGAGTGTTGAGCCATGCCTGGAAATTGTCACATGCCGTCCGGACCTTTGGTGAATGGACCTTTGGGGAAACCCATCCCCCCTCTTTACAGGATGTGGTTGCAAACGTCAATCATCGACAAACTCTGCTCCAGCCAATGGGAGCTCGAAGTGAAGATGATGACTGGGTTTCCTAGAATTTAAACCAACCCCCGGGTTTCCTTGGGTGGGATCCACTCCCCCCATTCAATGTTTCACACCATGCATTCTATTACTCACAGTCATACCGGCCATTGCCCCACCCTCACACTCATAAGTCATCAACCACACACAAACACATTTCCATTCACCAACACATCACCTCACTAATTTCCCCAAACTAACTCGTGCATCCTCGTCATCCCTTATACTATGCACTCTCCATTTAACTCTATCGCTAAGCTATGTCCCTACTACACGTTCATGTCTCCACCTAAACATTCCCCATTGTCGCTCTTGGTCCCTAAATTTATCCTAGCGGCTCCCTCATTGTCGCTGCTTCGATACCCACATGGAAGCTACCATCGCTGACACCCCCAAGTGGGCCTAACAATGCCATCCCCCTTAGGCTAGTGCTCCGGGGCCCCCGGGCAAGGATGTTTGCTACATCCTGGCCGGGCTTCGTGTACTCGTGGCAAGGATCGGCGGCCCTTGCATCTCCAGGGTGGTGGTCGACAGCGCACTCGCCCCTTCGGTTTGGCCGATACATGAGGGCATAACGTCGCCCCATCACTGTCACTTACCCCTATGATAATGAGCCCTCTGCATCTGCGGAGGTGCTCAGTCATATGTCTGTTGCAAGCCAATTTGTGTTTGAATTTTTGCCACTGGGAATTGGGGTTTTCCCACGGGGAACCAAGCCGTGCTCGCCATGCCCATTGCTCATGCCAGGGGTACCGTGCATATTGCACACCTGGTCCCCGTGGAAAAAAAATTTCAGCCAAATCCGTTCTGTTTCGCCGTCCGTGCTCCAGTGATTTATCTGTCACGGAGCATTTACACGCCGGCCCCTCTGAAACCATTAACACATCGCGCCACCATCCGTGCTTGGGCGGTTGGCAAAGCATGGACCGCGCACACTTCCGTACCTCGTACGCAAAGTCCCGTGGAGCCGGCGTGGTTTCCAGTACAACTCTGTCCGGTTCAGGAGGCTTGACCCTCCGGTCTGCTACACTTAGCACTACTCCTGTCCGGGTCGATCCGTGTCCCATTCTTTCGTGTGCACTCATCCATGTTATGTCACATGCACTCCGTACATACTCCGGCACATTGGGCACTCCAAGAAACCCCGGGTCTTTTATTCCCCCCAAGCTTGACACACACCCAATCACATCACGTACTTGCCCGGTCTCGCCATGACTCACCTTCGTTATACTCACCTCCTCCCGTTCTTCGACCACTCTGTCACGCTGCAAATATAACACGTCCATGAATTCAACAATCTCTTCCTTTACTCTACTAGCTGTTTCTACTTGTTTTGCTTTAATTTCAATAATCTCAATTTTTCCTCATTCACCTCCTCTTTAACCATCATTAATTCCCAATGCGCCCCTTGTATTTCCCCCTTTAACGTCACCTTCGTTGTTTCTATTTGTGTTTCCATTTCCCGTTCCTTTGTTCCCATCGTCTGTGTCACCTCTTCTACTCTCTTCGTCAGTTTCTCGTGTGCCATTTTACATTCATTTTTAATTGCCGTCATCTCTCTTGCTTCCTTTTCGGCGGCTCTTAATTCCTTTATCGCCCCCGTGTTCTTCTCCATTTGTTCATTCAATTTATTCTGTCTCATTGTCAGTCCTTTCCCTCCTCCGTTATGTTCCCAATCTCTCCCATCAGTCTGGCATCGCTCTCCCTCACTTTTTCTCGGACACCGATCTGACACTCCCTTACCTCCTCTCGCACCGCCGCTATTTCTCTGTCCATCGCTTCGTTCATCTCCGTTTTTATTTCATCGCCCATCACGTCCATTTCGCTGCTGTCTTCATCCATTTTTCTGCACCTCGCGTCCATTCTCCTGTTTTTTTGGATTATCATATTTGTGTGTGCCCTGTTTACTTCCATTATCCTGTCCATTTTTCTGCTCATCCTTGCCATTTTTCTGTTGTTTTCTTTGCTCATCATAATTACTTCTGCCATTATTTGCCTCTGGCACCACATCATGTCATTCTCGGGTTGCACTGGTGGCGATAACCCGACGCTCTGCGCTATCGGCGCTGCATTTCCCTGAGGCCGAGGGTGGGGGTTATTTTCCATCTCTCCCATTGCTTCCTCTTCACCCTCCATTGTGACTTCATGCGGGTCCTGGGTCCATTCTGTATCCATATTTACATCATCTACATGGCCCACCGGGACCTGCCTGTGTTGGTCCGCCATTGTCCGTCCCAATAAGTTTAACTAAAATTTTGTCTTACCACTCTGAATTTCAAGGTGCATGAAGTGCACCACAGGCGACGACCTGACACCAATTTATTGATCAAGGGGTTTGAAAAATCTCCCACTCCCGGACACCAGTTGTTGCGGCCATGGGTACCGAGACACCAGCTTGTCACTCGGGGGATTAATCCCCAGTTGTCCTCGGAAGAGCCAGACCTGGGGCCACTGCACACAAATAACGTGGTGATACGGTGGGTTGTTTTAAATCCATGAACACCACCCAGTTAACCATGAGTTCCAGTGTCCACTGTCTAATTTTGCCGTTTAACTGGAGGTCACGTGGTTACCTGAGCAGGGAGTGCACCCTCGGCAAAGCACCAATGGTGTCTCGATTAGATTTTAATTAGGGCGGCCGAGCGTTTTAACCGCTGGTGCGTGCCGACTATTTTTGGTCAAATCTGTGATAATTACCTCCCAGTCTATCGAGGTTTGGACAATGCGAGACCAATGGAAGGAAAGGCCAAACACGGACAGGTTGGAAGTCAACAAATGATTTATTAATAATAAATTAAATAAATAAAAAGAACTTTTTATTTTTTGAGGTGAATATAGAATTAATATCAAAGCAAAATCAATGAAAATGCCAGGAAAGAGACAGAGAGCAGATGCTTATCGGGGGTTGACTTACAGCTAAACACAGACAAGGGTACCCAGCAGATCATTCGGGTGGGTGGGGGGGGGAGAAGTGTCATCTCGCTCACCAGAGAGTAGTTGTACGTGTAGTGAAAACGTCCTGAAATGTGTGCGTGCGTGTCACGTCCGTTGCCAGCACCCAGCCTTGCCGTGCACCCTCTCGTGAACAGCCTTGAACGCCAGTCGACGTATGGGGAGGAACCGAGATCGTCTGTCGCGGGTTTAGACCCTGGTGCTGTGACACGGGCAGCTCCTCACACTTCACGAAACTGGTGACGTCCAGTGACCCACACGGTCCATCGGTGACTGACCTGCCCCTCACTCGTTGGTGACCGACCCGTGCATCACTCGTCGGTGCTGCTCACACCCACACGCGCACCACACGCTCGCTTGATAAATCATTGGGAAGGACTAATTGTCTCGTTGTTGGCGCTGGTCAGACACCCACATGCGCGCCACTCGCTTGCTTGCTCACTTGCGGGCTCGCATGCTTCCTCGCTTGCACGCTTCCTCTCTGGCTCGCTTTTTCCCTCGTGCGCTTCAATTCTCGCTTCCTTTTGGCTCGCTTGCCCGCTTCTTCCTAGCTTCTCGCGCGTTTCCTCTCTCGCTTTCTTCCTTCGCGCACTTACACCCGCTTCTTGCTCGCTTCTCACATGCTTCCTCTCTCATTTTCTTCCTCAGAACAGACCTCCAATTCGTTTTGTATCTGCGGCCCATCTCGGTGGGCACAGAGTTACCCCCCCCCAAGCTCACCCCGCCCCACTTGCGCACCGTTACCATAACCACCTGTGCACTCGGAAAAAGGCGGGCGTCGGCGCTCGCGAAAGTAATATGTGCACAAACGTTGCTGAGGAAAAATAAGGTGGGCGCCAGCACTCGCGAAAGAAATGTGTGTGAACATGTCTGTCGTCAAAAACATAAAGCTTCCCATAAGAGAGGGGATCTATTCTTCACCCTTCTCAACACATCATATTTGAAATCCCATTAGACATGGGAATGGGGCTAATCTGAACATGTATTTAAGGAAATAACTGTCTGAGGACCTGGATGTGTGGATGCATTCATCAGACCGGATTCTGAAATCCGTAACTATATATATATATATATATATATATATATATATATATATATATATATATATATATATAACACACACACACACACACACACACACACACACACACACACACACACACACACACACACACACACACACACACACACACACACATCAAACGCACCTACTTACTGTTATGGTGAGAATCACCGTGGATTATGTCTCACACGGTAAAACCGCATCATCTGCAGAGAGCAACCATCTGTCTGCCACCCAGACGATTGTTACTGTTAATGCAAACCATTCAACCATAAGACACGTGATGTGATCGACAGGAAAATCGAAACATGTGGAGTGTGATGAGCACTCCCCTGATTTCCAATGGACACAGTCCTACACCAAAGCGTCACCTCTAACTCAGAGGCCTTGGCCCTACGAATCTGTCAAACAGATAAAGATTACATGGACAACATCAATTAAACATCCAACGGAGCCACCTATCCGGATTTAGGGCTTAATTGCCCACATCAGAACGGCATACCAATAAATAGCTAACCAATGATGACCACATTTGTCATTTATACATCAGATGCACCTTCTGACTTATGGTGAGCATCGCTACTGATTATGTCTCACACGGTAAAACCCCATAATCCACAAAGAACAACCGTCTGTCTGCCTCCCAGACGATTTTTCCCGCTAATGCAAACCATTGCCTGTCCAATGGAGTTATATGTCTATTGGATCTCGGGGAAGTGCTCGTCACACTCCACATGTTTCGATATATATTGTTGCGGTTATACAAAACTACATGCCTCGAAGGCAATGGCACCCAACATACAGTGATCCCCAGGCAGTTATTTCATGCAGTTAGACCTTCCCTTCCTGTCTAGTGGGTTAACGGGACAAAGTGCGTTGCGTGGGTCTAATAGTTCGGTCTATTAACTATATCTCTGTCTCCTATTCTGATTTCTAATCTAACCCTTTCCTTTTAGCCATGGTACAAGTCAAGCAAGCAAGTACATACGCCATGCAATATGTGATTGAACAGCAAACACACCACGATGCCTCCCGTGGCTTGGAACCACCACCAAACTCCCTCCATTAAGCACACTACACACTATACAGCAAGCACATGGCACGCCATTATTTAATTCAAATGTGCATGCCAATTTCCAACGGCATCTCATCTTGCTTCACCCCTTGCTCACCAGACTTCACCACTTCGACCACAAATGCTTCCCGCACCCCCTCATACCTTTGCATCACCAGAATTCGACACTATACGGAGGAGTACTGTTCATCTTGGGCTGTACTCGGACCGTGCGAAGCAGGGCCGAGCAATGGATGTTAATAGCTCGACCGTATCTCGCCGACGATGTACCGGGTGAGCACGTGAGATTGATATGACCCTCGTCTAGTCGCCAGAACATGGCAAGACAGGGGCAACGAAGAGGGGTCACGAGAAGGGTGATCCGGGAGTTTGGTTCGGGGCCCGGAAGTGCATTTTGGCTCATGAGGGGGCCCATGGGTGGCAGGAAAAGTCTGCTGCCATCCGATATTCAGACTGCACTCAGAGCACGATCAGGGCCGGGGCGCCGGCTCGGGGAGCATGCCCTATGTTAAGTCAGGAGCTCCGAACTGTGCCGAAGCTGATAGGTAACTGAGACGGTTTCCCGTCCCAGAACCTGGCAAGGCGTGGATAGGGCCGCTGTGGCCCAATAGAGCAGCAGGATTCGGACCATGGTGCATCATTTTCCGGTCATCGCCCCACCCTTTGCCCGGGGCTTATAAAAGGGGTAGCATGAAGCCATTATACTCTCGCCTCTTTCCTCTCACCTCTTCGCTCTTGCCTCTTCGCTCTTGCCTCTTCTTGCTCCCCTCTCTGCCTCGCTCTTCTCCCAAACACAATTGGTGTGCGATTGCCAGAACGGGCTTCTTCTTCTTCTTCTTTGAGAGCCTGATCCGGGGTGACTGCCGTCTTTCGAGACTCCCTGCCGTGCTGTCAATGTCCCACCACCCCCACGCAGCCAGACGGACCAGTGCGGAGTGCACGTTGCCACGAGCCCCAGCAAAGTAATTAAGCAGGAGATAATGCGCCATCTCTCGAGGTGGGAAAGCTCAGGCGGAGCATCTCACAGAGGTACACGTTACACATGCAGATCTTTACACAGCTACGTTAGGGATCTTTCTCCTCACGCATCTATTCTCCTCTCTCTCTATCTACCCCGCAATCTCATCTTCTTTGGATGCACAAAGAACATCCTTACTGACTCGCAATCCCATTTTTCCCCTGGCACGACACCGCACTCGCCATATTGCACTACACCACACCTCCTACTCCCACACCTTAGACACAACCAGTATTCCTCCCACCTACGCGTTCTGGGTTGCATTGGTCTGCCGACCGCGCCAGTTATTGAGAGGTCATTTACCCTCACTTGCTTTCTTTCTCTCTGGCTATCTGATTTTCTTCAGGTGTGTGTGTGTGTGTGTGTGTGTGTGTGTGTGTGTGTGTGTGTGTGTGTGTGTGTATGTATGTGTGTGTGTGTGTGTGTGTGTGTGTGTGTGTGTGTGTGTGTGTGTGTGTGTGTGTGTGTGTGTGTGTGTGTGTGTGTGTGTGTGAGTGAGATGCCTGTCCTAGCATAAATTAAGATTGTAGAAAATATAACAGGATAACTCTCCTCTGTATGCCTGGTGTTGGCTTAATGGTTAGGGTGGTGGGCTTTGGATCCTAGGGTCCTCAGTTCAAATCCCGCTCAGCTGTTGAATTAATACAGGTGGGGTTAACTCGGCCTGTCATTCTTCCGAGGTTGGCAAAATGAGTGGCAGCATGCTGGTACACTGTGTCGGAGTGGTGACCCACCCAGGATTGTGCCCAATAGCCAAGGAGACTGCTAAAGCAGCACCAACACTCTGCACAGATTATGGTCCCAATCTCCTCTCTCCTTTGCTCTGTGTCTGCTTTTGTAAGATTGTTTGTCATTTGCCACACCCCACAAATTCCTTGCTATCCCATCCTGTACATAAAATAAAACTCCGTTCACTGTGCCACATACTTTTCCTCACTCGATTGTAAATAAATGCTTTGTGTAGAAATGTTCCCAGCTTGTTTTCATGTTTTCTTCCATTGGTCCAGCATGGCTCGTACCCTCGTTTAGCCAGGTAAGTTATCCCCCAACGATTTGTTTCCAAGCAGGTATGTGCTTGGCAGTTCCACTTGGCTGCATCTGATCTGGTAAGGTGATCCAGTTTGAGCAAGTGCTAACTGAGGTCCCCCGGTAATTAGATCACATGACCCTCGGTAAACGGTATTAGACGGAGGACCCAAAGTCACGTGGTTGCGTTATTGACGTTCACGGTCGATTTAATGACACGCCACGTCAAAGTTATTCATGTGCGACGCCCTGCGATTCCAGAGGGTCTGGTGGGAACCCGAGGTGGCTTCCCCCCTCGTGGTCTTCTCACCCCCGACCTTGGGTCCGCAAAATATATGCATATATATATGTATATATATATATATATATATATATATATATATATATATATATATATATATATATATATATATATATATATATATATATATATATATATATATATATATAGTCGTCGACTTACGACCTATGCAACTTATGACTGATCGACTTTATGACCACGCCCGCGACCGCGATATGTACTGTATGTCTGGCAGCGTGAGTGTTGCCCAGATGGGCGTACGACAGTTTCCGCCCCAGCTCCCGCCAGTGCTGGCGCGTTAGCGTGGTCTCGGTATAGCACAGTTTATCCGTAGCACAGCGCTGCCCCAGCTGATAACATCGATGATCCACAGCCAAGCATGAGTGACCAATAGCATGTTTTGTATTTTTTAAATTTAGTATGTTTTGTCACCACTGTAAGATGTTTTATATTTTTTGTATTTTTGTATGTTTTTGCAAATATTAAACCAATTGTACTGTAGTATGCGGTGATTGACTTAAACCTGATAGACGAAAAAACGTTGTACAGTAACAATAAAAATTGTTTTTATAACCATGGTTATAACAATAATGAACAAAGAAAATGTAAATAAAATATGACTTACAGATGATTGTTATATCATTATACAGTATAATATACATAGAGTATTTTTTTTCATAGACTTATACACTATAAATAAAGGTAAAGATAAAGGTTGGCCGACTTACGACCAAATTGACTTACGACTGGTCGGTCGGAACCGATCGTGGTCGTAAGTCGACGACTTACTATATATATATATATATATATATATATATATATATATATATATATATATATATATATATATATATATATATATATATATATATATTGTTGCGGAAATGGCCCTTAGTAGGCTACTAAATATAGGATTAGCTCAGATCCCCATTAAATGCATGTTTAGCTAGGCTGTTCGGTAACATGGACGTTACATGTGTGTCGGGAGATGGAAGAGGCTGTTTATTGCTTGTGCGGTGGTGGTGGATCGAGAGCTCCCTCTTCTTCCTTCCCCTCTCCGGATGATAGGCCCCGGTCGGCTAAGGGGGAGTGGCCTGGAGAGGGAGGTGGAGCTGGGGGGAGGAGTTTGTCGGCTTCGAAAAGACGAGCGCCGAAAAGAGGAAGTAGAAAACGAGAGAAGTACAAAAACTGCAGTCTGCTTTGAGGCCACGAGCGCCAAAAAGGAGTAGTTCAGTTTTGCGAGAAGTACAAAAACTGCAGTCGGTTTGAGGCCACGAGCGCCGAAAGGAAAAAGAAAAGCGAGTGGTGCGATCGGCAGGGAGAGACCTGGCTGCTGTGTGAGTCTGGAGTCTGCTTCGAGCGGAGGTCATCGACGGGTTCAACCTGCGTCTAACGACGGAGCCTCTGACTGTCCCTACTCACCTCACGGCTCGACGACGTTTTGGAATCACATGGACCGAGTAGCCTGCCGGAGCCTGGCACCCTGATTTGGCCTTGTCTGGTGAACAGGCCAGGCCTGGAATTGTATGCTGAACCTTGAGAGAAATCAGCTGAAACCCATCGTCGATCTGATGGTCTGGTGCAGTCGACCTCGCGGGTTTGAATGCGCCGAGGCTGCGTGCGCAGGCGCTGCCGGGAGCAAGAGTATGACGCCTCCATTTCGCCACGTGGCGTGTTCGAGCTCGGGGCTCGAATCCGTGGACATTGGTTTGTTACGAGCGACATTCGTGCTTTTGACACTTTCCTCTCATCCATGAAACATCACCAAATATTCTGTCTTGTCTGCATGCTGTCTGTCTGTCTTGTCTGCATGTTGTTTAAGGTATATATCGGTGGGGACCCCCTCGAAACCCGTAATCCGTAGTTCCCTAGTTAAGAACAGGTTATAGATTGTTAATAACATTGTCGTGAATATTTTGCTTGTGTTGTGTTCCCCGGTGTTCCCCAATAAATCTGGTTGATTCGTAGGAAGTTGCTGCTATGGATTAATTTGTGTCGCGTCGAGGAACGATCCGTTTGATTGCCATATAAAACCAAAATGGTTTTTTTGGGCAGAAAAAAAACCGACTGGCAGAAAACGCTCGGCATCTGACAAAACCAGTCTGTAACCGGGGTCTATTTCCCCAACTGGTAAGGTCCAGGATTACGTTGGTATCGCGATTGAAGACGCGTGACCCGAGGCCTGTGCCGAGCCAGCCGGTGTTACAAACCCCGGAGACGGCGGTGGTGAGGGTGGCGCCAAGAGTCGGGTGAGAATCCCACCACCTCGGATCCGTAACAATATAAACATGTATGATGGAATGAAAATTATCCAGTAAAATTTGGTATTTGTTCAATGGATATTATGTTAGTTTTCATTTTGGTGTAAAATTGGTATTGGCAAAGAGGACAACATGAGTCCTCTCAGGTGAAGAATAATTTGCCTGCTCTGCTTAATCTGGATGAAATCTCAATCCGATCAACATTTTGTTGTTCACTTTTAAATGCTTCAGCGTAATTTGGAAAGGGTACTAAAATGTTGCCTTGAAGAGGTAGTGCCACCGACATTCCACTTCCTTAATAATCTTGGATCACTGAGGTTGGGCTGAACTCAAAACGATGTTTTTGGTGTTCCACCATCAAAATGAAATTCTATCAAACCCAAGAAAAATAGCATTTGCTACTGTTTTTATATACTGGACATCATTCGTACTCAAAATAATGAAATACTCAAATATATCATTAGTTTGACAATGTAACTATATTGAAAGAAGCAGCTGCAGACTGGATTGCATCATTGCATCATTTTCTCTGTGTTATTCCTTCAGATTGTGCGACAGATTCCATAATGAAAGGTGTGTTCAATTTGTGTTCATTACTCTTGTTGCTCTAATTTCAAATTCAAAATGTCAGTTCAAGTATAGAGCACAGGACTTGGTGAAAACTCGCATAAAAACCTACATCTCAGATTCAAACCTACACCGGACACTTCTTTATTTATTTTTATTCCTTAATCCAACTCTTCTGCGTGTTACCATGTCTGTGCCCCTTATGATGTCATAATTGCGATCTCTTTGACGAATGTTAACTGGGACTTGGGCCTGCTGTACAGTTATTTCCTGAGGCACTGCTGGTGTTTACTGAAAAAAGCATCATACAGTCAAGCAAGGAAAGCATTTGAGTGAATCGATCTGTGTTCGATGATCGTGGCTTTTTGTGATCCATATACGAGGCACAATCATTATTTAATGAGCTGTTTTGCACAGGTGCAGTTATTATGTAACTAGTGATGTTGGCAAGTAATAACGTAACATGATGTAACTGGAGCTCATTTGTTCCTCTTTTCTTTCACCCGTGGAACCAACTTCCTCAATCTGTTCAGTCTCATTCTCCAGGTTTTCAAAAGGGCTATTCCTCTCTTCCTCCTCAAGTCACCCATCATGCAGTGGAGTTGTTCTGTCGTGTTGTGTTCTGTTTTTCTATACTGCTCTTCCATGAGCTTTGACTTTGCATTTATAAAAAATACTTTGGCAGATCTGCTTTCACAGCCAATACAATGTGACTTTTGTGAACATTGAAGAGAGAGAGGTCGCTGAATTACAAATGTGAAACATAAGGTTTACCTACAGCTTTGATTCCACTAAACTTATCCAACTCACAAGCTATTGAGTCACCACACTTGTAAGTCGAATGAAATGTGTCGAGTAACATAATTTACTGGATTTTGTTTAGTGAGCTGATGTAACGCTGTCTTTACCTCTGCCACCAAAGGTGTAAAAGAGGTTATGTTTTCACCCCTGTCTGTGTGTTTGTCTGTTTGCGTGCAGGATATCTCAAAAAGTTGTGGACGGGTTCGGATGAAGCTTGGTGGGCAGATTGGGTGTGTGGAAAAACCGAACTGATTAGATTTTGGTGAATATCCGAATCTGGCTCCGACTACGAGAATTTTTTAAAGTGATTCTTCACCATTGAGAGATAGGGCCAAAAACGATATACAGCATGATATTTCAAAACGTTGTGGACGAGATATGACAAAACTTGGTGGATGAGTTGGTTAGGTGACAAGAACAAGCCAATTAGATTTTGGTTCAGGTCCAGATCCAGATTTGGCCAATCAGTGGGAGAGAAAACGTAAACAAAGTCATGGAATCCATCATCGCAGTTGATACGAAATTCTTCGTTTTCTCCAACAACCTCATCTCGGATCACTAATTTGGTTTCAGACCAGGTTACTCCACCTTGGACATGTTTCTTCCACTCGCACAACAATGGAAGGAGGCCCTCAATATCAGATATGAGTTCAGGACCGTCTCTCTGGATATATCTCGTGCTTTTGATAGTCTGGCATCCTGCCTTGCTTGACAAACTGTCTGCCAACAACATTCAAGGCCATCTCCACACAGGGCCTACTGACTAACTCTACTTTTGCAGCCAATGTGTGGCTCTCACCAGAATCCTTCCATCTCCTCTCCCTGTCAAGGCTGGAGGGCCCCAAGGCAGTGTTCTGGGCCCAGTCCTATTCCTGATCTTCATCAATGATCTCACCGAGTCTCCAGAAAATCCTCTTCATCTATTTTCTGATGACTCCACCCACTACCTTGACGTCCCTCATCCTTCAGACAGGCAGTATGCAGCCTCTTCCCTCTCTTCACACCTTGAAAAAAAAATCACAAGCTTGTCAAACACTTGAAATATACCTTTCAATCCTGAGAAATCTCACACTGTCACTATCTCTCTCTGAAAGGACTGTCTGGTCAGGTCTGGTCAGGTCAGGTCAGGTATGGGAGCATGCGCCGGAGCAGCGCATCGCTGCGTCCACTTTCCGCCAGTACTCCAAAGGCCTCCATCTGGCCATCCCCCAGGCAAATGCCTGGCCTATCCCCATCTCCTTAAGATGTTGATCAAGCTGCTGCAACCACGAGGCACGTAGTTGGCCCATTGGTCTCCTCCACTCACGAGGCTCCCTCGCTGAGAGAATCTGGTGAGCAGGATCAGCGTCAGGAAAACGAGGCCACATGTCCATACAGCCGCGGCTGAGGCTCACGGACTATGCAGGTAACAAATCTCATTTGAGTCTCTCAGCAACCGCTCGTTGGACACAAAGTCTGACCAGCGATAGCCAAGGATTCACCGAAGAGACCTGGTACCAAAAAAATTAAGTCTCCATCTCAGATCCCTGGTTACAGTCCAAGTCTCACATCCATAGAGCAAGACTGGAAACACCAAGGAGCTAAAGACTTGGACTTTCGTCCTCCCACACAGGTACCAGCAGTCCCACACCCCATGATCCAGTGAATCAATGACTCCCCAGGTTCGACCCAGATGTCTGTTCACCTCTGGCTCACAGCCAGCAGAGACATGAATATCACTGCCAAGGTAGGTGAATCTCTTCACGACCTCAACATCCTCCACACAAACAGGTACAGACAGGACAGCAGCATCCAAGATGTCATTGAAAGCCTGGATCTTAGTTTTGACCCAGGAAACCCGTAAGCCCAGTGGCTCCGACTCCTCATTCAGCACCTCGAGAGCCCCCAAAAGGATATCCAGAGTCTCTGCAAAGATGACTGCATCATCTGCTAAATCAAGGTGAGAGATCTCGACATTCCAAAACAATGCACCACAACTTGATCTCTCCAACATCCTCCCCATAATCCAGTCCATACAAGTGCTAAAAAGTGTGCGGGCCAGTTCACTCCCCTGACAAATTCCAGTAACAACTGGAAATAAGTCAGAGATGGTAACACCACATCTCGCAGCACTCTCAGTACCAGAGTATAGTTCAGACATCAGATTGATCAGTTTTGATGGCACCCCACAACGACCAATAATCCTCCAGAAGGCATCCCGATTCACTGAATCAAACGCTTTACAGAGATCAACATCGGCTGCAAACAGCCCCTGCCGAAACTCTCATCTGCGTTCGATGAGGACCCAAAGAGCAAGGATACCGTCAATCGTTGACCTCGTTGGTGTAAAGCCTGACTGCTCTGGGCACTGGTGCTCAAGAAGATGGTGGCGAACCCCATCAGCAATTATTCGAGCAAAGACCTTGCCCGGCACTGAGAGCAGTGTCACTGCTTGGTAGTTGTTTCAGTCTTGGAGATCACGCTTCCCTTTCCAGCGAGGGACAACAAGGCCCCTCTTCCAGTCAGTTGAGATGATGCTTGTGTTCCAGGCAGAGCACAGAACTGCATGCAATGACATGAGTACAGCATTTCCACCAGCCTTGAAGTTCAGCATGGATGCCACAGATCCCAGGAGCGTTACCCCATTTCAACCCATTCACTGCAGTCTGTGTTTCCACAAACGAAGGTGGACCGCAGTTGATTGCAGGGTCAGCAATAGGGATAGTAACACTCCTGACATCCAACTCGACAGCTGTTGGATTAGCCTGGTACAGCCGCTCAAAGTCACCGGCCCAGCGGGCCTTCACTTCGGACTCCTCTATCAAGAGCCTCCCATCCTCTGCTCTAACTTTTGTTCACCGAGGGTTGGGCTTGGAGGAACGCAATGCGCAAATTCCTCTGTAAGCAGGACGAGAATCACTTGACCACAGGCAATGCTCTACCCCCTCACAGATTCCTCGCACATAGGCCTCCTTGTCCACCCTTGGTACACATGCAGTTTTATGCCTCAGCTCCCTGAACAGCTCAGCTCTGCCATTCAGCCTGGCCCTGCGACTCTGGTCAATGGTATCCAGTGTCCCTTGAGAGACAAAATTCTTCTTCGCCCTTCAGTGAGTTCCAAGACATGCACCGGCAACATCAAGGACTGTGGTTGTGACGGCACTCCACAACTCTTCAGGATCCTCCAAAGCACCCAGACGCCCCAAATCTCCACTCATCCCTTTCGCAAACTCCTCAGATACCCTCTCATCCTTGAGTTTGCCAAACATCCAGCCGAGGCTGGATGCTACCATTCTCCTGGATTTAAGCTGAAACTTCAGAGATGCTTCAACAAGCCTGTTGTCAGTGTTGTGGAATTGAGCACTCTGGTCGACCCTGCAGTTCTGGATTATCCTCCAGCGACCATCAAGTCCAGGACTTCTTGCAAAGTCAAGGAACTTAAAGCTATTCTGATTCATAGTTGCAGACCCATGAGGACCAACACATGTCTCATAACCATCCCTATCAGTTCCAATTGATGCATTGAAACCCCCAAGATGAGAAGAGTATCTCGCCTGGGGCAATGATCAACCACAGCCCCGAGCGTGGCATGGACTGCATCCTTCATGATGACATCACTGCCTCAGTTGGAGCATATCCAGAGATCAGGGAAATGACACCCAAGGAGTGACAAATCCTTCGTCTCATAATATGCTCATTGACTGGTGTTACCTCAATTATCATTGGAGTCAACTTATTGCACACAGCTACAGCAACTCCTTGGGCATGGTAACCATCAGAGCGACCAGACCAATAGTAGGTACAACCACCCACCATTATCTCACCGCAATCCAGTTTCTGAACCTCAGAGAGTGCTGAAATACCGATGTCCAAACGCTTGAACTCAGATGATAACAGATACAAGTGATCATCCTCTCTCAGGGATAGGACATTCCAGGTACCCACCTGAAGGGACCGCCTCAGGTTAACCCAAGGAGACCGCCGTCTGGTGGAGGACACCTCATTGCTACCCTGACGCACACTACCACAATCTGACCCCAGAAGGTTACCCCGTGGTTTCCCTCCTATCATCAAAGATTGGGGGTCCCGAATGTTTTGCCCCAATCCCGGTGAGCTGCCCTGTGAAGGGTACTCCCACGAAGTGTGTTTTATCTGGCAACCCCTCCTATCTACTTTCTCAACAATCCTCTTGAGGAGGTTGAGTCATTCAAACTCCTGGGCCTCACTATCTACCATGATCTTTCTTGGGAAAACAACATTTCAAAGTTGGCCTCTAAAGCCAGCCACTGACTGGGCATCCTCCGTCACACAAAGTTTTTCACTGGCACACATGAACTCCTATCCACCTACACTGTCATCATCCATACTTTTATGGAGCACTGCTCTCCCATCTGGGCTGGCTCCTCTGCCTCATATCTTGATCAAATTGATGCCGTGGAAAGCACTTGAAGATTCTTGGAATCTCCCTTGATCAAGCTGAGTCTATGGGCTTATCACTTTGCCATCATAAACAGGTCAGTGGTCTTCCTATCTTCTGCAGCCTCCTTTCTGGTCTTGTCTCCTCTGCTCTTCCGTGACCCCCCCCCCAAGTTTTCTGACATTGTCCACATCAACCCCCTTCTGATGAAAATACTGAAATCAAGGATCACTGCTCACTTCCATTCATTTGTTCTTTTTTCACACCTGTGGGATCAACTTCCACATCCTTTTCAATCTCATCCTTCCTTCCACATTTTCAAGACAGCTGTCTACCACCATCTCCGAATATCCTCAATCGAAAACCATGATCCTTTTTTCCCCCGTCAACCCTCACTCTCCAAGCCCACCTCCTTCCAATTTTCCAGTTTTTCCTCCTTGGAATTTCCTTCTGTGTCCATCTTGTCTTCCCCATGTATGCGTGTTTTATGTCTTGTTTTTGTCTCTTTCGTTCTGATCTGTTCAGTGTACTCGCTCTTCCATGAGCCTCGACTATGTTTAAAGAAAACAAAAAAAACAAAAAAACTGTTCAGCCTGGTAGAGGTATGCGCTCCACCAAGTGACATTCTCGTTATTACCCTCGCCAAAGGAGAGGGTACTGCATTTGGGTCTGTTTGTTTCTTTGTTTGTCTATCTGTCTGTCTGTTTGTTTCTCCGCACAGAACTTTCATGTTTTTCTTGACAACCACTTGATGGATTGAGAGGAAATTTTCACCATTGGTGCGACTACTCATGTAGAATGTATTAATTATAATGATGACATCATAGGTCACGTGGTGTGGCAGCCATATTGGAAAAAGGAAAACTTTGCACCTCTGTTTCTCTGAAACCACACCAAGGAAAAAATTGAAACTTGGCACATGGAAAGCACTCCTCATGGGGAATGAGTGTCATTAAAAAAAATAACTAGTGCATTCTCATACGTGCAAAAAAAAAAAGAATAAATAAAAATAATAATAATAAAACTTTCAAACAACCACACAGGCCATTCCTTCGCTCTCGGAAATGACGACTGGATTGGGGGCATTGTGTTTATCTATAAATGCGCATAAGAAATCGAGAAATTATTAGAATACACTAAGTCATCACTATCCGGAAGTCCGTACGTTGTAACCCCGAATGAGGAACGCGGCTGAGGTTCTCTTCCCCCATTGGCCACGCCCACGCAGCAACGTGTCTTGTCATTGGTTGGTAAATAAATGGCCATAACTTGGGAACCACTTGTCTGTTTAATATCAAACCTTTAAAAGGCACATCCTCAGGTCCCCAGCAATATACCTGGCAAGTTTCAATTAGATCGGACCAGTGGTTGTCGAGAAACAGCTGTCTCGGTCACACACACACACACACACACACACACACACACACACACACACACACACACACACACACACACACACACACACACACACACACACACACACACACACACACACACACACACACACACACACTATGACGTCATAATTGTATATGTAGAACGCTACATCTGATCAGTATGAAAATTTGAGCGTCATCCAGGGATAAAAAAAAAAAATCTATGATGTCATTGGTCACATGATTCGGCAGCCATATTGTTTAAAAAAACAAAACCCCAAAACCTTTAAAAACCTTCTTCTCTGAAGTGACTAAACAAATCGAGGCGAAACTTTACACGTATGACCGCCTGCCCATGAGGAACAAAAGGTTCACACATATGATGTCATAGGGACATGGTTTGGCAGCCATATTGGATTTTTCAAAAACATACACTCAAACCTATAAAAATACACCACTCAAAAGAAGCCCTGGAGAGGGTCTGCAATCTCTGATTGCTCTTTTTCTTGTTTGTATATTTGTAGTACGTTTCTAGTCTCTTCATGCAGGTTATATTTTGTCTCTCAGGTTGAATAAGAAGTCACAGTCTGCCGAGCCAGTTTCCTCAGACATTGGGAATACAATGCGGTCCAACAAGACCTTCCCCGACATCAGTGTCCCTACGATGGGCTTTGAAGGCAAGCATGACTTGTCTCTTGACTCAAATGCAGAAAAGGCCACAAGGCTGGGTAACCTCAAGATGCAGACGCCTCAGGAACTGCGACAAGCTGAAGGTAAACCTATGTAATAAGAGATACTTGTTTACCTTTCACTGATTCTGTGTGAACGACGATGCCCATATATTTAAGTGGCGGAGAGTGGCTGGGGAGGGGAGAGTGGTTGGGGAGGGAATGGTTATTCATTCTGCAATGGATTGAAATAGGCTCTGTTTACAGTATCTATACTATAATGGAGCTAAGTGTTTATGATCTCCAAGACGAAGCGTCAACAGTCCAGCTATATTGTACTTAGTAAACATAATTCTGGATCGCTGTACTCTTAGCTCGCTATCATGAGCGAATGAGCAAAAATTTAGGGGGGTTAAAAAGTGAAGTCAAGGCCACCGAGTATTAGCTATGTAGCCCGAAGTACTTCACCAAACATGATTGGTCCAATGCTATCACGTGCCGACCAAAGAACAGACCACCACCACCATCACCTCTGCTACCCATCCATGAAATACGTAATCTACTAGTCTTATGTAATTCCTGAGTCTTATGAATGTCTTTTTTATGTGAATAAAGAGACAATATAGCAAAATATTCCTTTGTTTGAAGGCACTATCTAACCACATAATCAAAAATCTGTTTGTGGCATTCTCATCTGAGCACATGTAGCGAGCTCATGGAACTGGGATCACACGTTCAAATGTCACAAGCAGTGCTGATTTGTCCATTGTCCAAAGAAAACATTGCAACGCTATAAAATGAATCGGTAGTTTTAATAACACAAAAATGATAAGTACAACAAACACAACAGTAATCAAGAAGTTAATACAGTACTGTATACACACCTATATTTCACAAGGTTTTTATGTGTGACGGAGCTCTAACAAGATGATGCAAGACACGCACTTAACCTGTGCTCTATGACAGTAAACCTGTAATATCAAAGAAATGGTTTGAGGAAAAAAGGCGTTGGCAAATAAATAATTGAAATATCAAGCCAGAGCAGTAGAAAAACGAAAGGAAGGTAATAGGGGAATGGCATTTCTGGTTATGGCGGGATATGCAACAGGTGAGCTGGAACAGGATCGAGACAAAGCCACGGTCAGCAGCGACTCATATGGAGTGTAGTGAGCTTGTGCTTGATGTTGAAGGTGCTTCCTTTCTCCCATATTCTCCAACATTGTTCCACTGCCACACCTGATCTCTACCATCTATCTCGTTCTTCTTTCCAACTCTCACTGCTACTGAAGCTTCAAATAATTTCTCACCTTCATTTCTTGCCTTTTATTTCCTCGCCGTGAGTCTAGCTCAGTCACCACGGCATTTTCAAGCTCCCTTTGCAAGTAGTCCCCAAAAATTCTGCGCTGGTGGAATCGGGCTCAACCGAATGGTGATGTTTGATGGTGGGTTTTGAATGAGGGGGGGAGTTGTAATCATGAAAAGGGGGGGTGGATGGGTAAATATGGGTTTACAGGACTCCATGTAGTCCTAACAAGTTGTTTCACACGTGACCTCGTGTGTACAGCTGCCCTAAGGTGAAGCAAGAGCGAACACTTTGTTGTTTTTTAGCATTCATACAGGGCCTTCAGAAAGTATTCACACCCCTTGACTTTGTCACATTTTGTTGTGTTACAGCCTGAATTTAAAATGGATGAAATTTAAAGTTTTTTTTTTTGTAACTCATCGACACAAAATACCTCATAATGAGAAAGTGAAAACATGTTTTGAGAAATTTTTACTAATTCATTAAAAATGACAATCTGAAATATATTGTGTCAATGAGTGTTCAACTCCCTGAGTCAATACTTTGTCAAAGCGCCTTTGGCCTTGAATACAGCTTCGAGTTTTCTTGGGTACGTGTGAATCAGCTTCACACATCTGGATTTGGGGATTTTCTCCCATTCTTCCTTGCAGATTTAATCAAGCTTTGTCAGGTTGGATTGGGAGCGTCGGTGGACAGCAATCTTCAAGTCTTTCCACAGATTCTCAACGGGATTCAAGTCTGGGCTTTGGCTGGGCCACTCAAGGACTTTCACGTTCTTGTTCTGAAGTCATTCCAGTGTTGCTTTAGCTGTATGCTTGCAGTCATTATCCTGTTGGAACGTAAATCTTCACCACAATCTCAAGTCTTTTGCACTCTGAAGCAGGTTCTCCTCAAGGATTTGCCTGTACTTGGCTCCATTCCTTGTTCCCTTTATCCTTACAAGTCTCCCTGTCCCTGCTGTTGAAAACCACCATGCTTCACGGTCAGGATGGTGTTGGATGGGTGATGAGCTGTGCTCGGTTTCCGCAAGAAGTAGCGCTTTGTATTCAGGCCAAGGAGTTCAATTTTCATCTCATCACACTACAGAATATTTTGCCTCATGCTCTCAGAGTCTTTCACGTGCCTTTTTACAAACTCGACTTGTGCTGTCATGTGTCTTTTTCTCGGAGTGGTTTCCGTCTGGCCACTCTGCCATAAAGCCTAGATTTGTGAAGTGCTGCAGAGAGGGCTGTCCTTCTGGCAGGCTCTCTCATCTCAACCAAGGAACTCTGTAGTTCTGTCAGAGTGGTCATTGGGTTCTTGGTCACCTCCCTGACCAAGGTCCTTCTTGCCTGGTTGCTCAGTTTGGTCAGACAGCCAGCATCAGGAAGAGTCTAGATACTTCCATATTCTTTCCATTTCATAATGATGGAGCTCACTGTGCTCCTGGGAATTTTCAACACTCTAGAAAATTTTTTATCCCCTTCCCTAGATCTAGGCCTCCTTACAATACTATCTCGGAATTCTACGGACAGTTCCTTCGACTTCATGGTAGAGTTTCTGCTCTGACATGCACTGTCAACTCTGGGACTTTATATAGAAAGGTGTGTTTCTTTCTAAACCTTGTCCAATCAATTGAATTGGTCACAGCTGGACTCCAATGAAGTTGTAGAAACATCTCAAGGAGGATCAAAGGAAATTGGATGAATCTGAACTCAATTTGGAGTGTCGTAGCAAAGGGGTTGAACACTTATTGATGCAAGTCATTGTAGCTTTTCATTTTAAATTAATTTGTAAAATTTCTAAAAACATGGTTTCACTTTGTCATTATGGGGTATTTTGTGTTGATCAGTGACAATTTTTTTTTTAATTTAATGCATTTTAACTTCAGGCTGTAATACAACAAAATGTGACAAAAGTCGAGGGGTGTGAATACTTTCTGAAGGCACTGTAAATCACCGCCCACCCCGACACCTTAACTACTACTGCTGGGAATGCAATAGCAAACCACCCAGTGTATTCCCTTGTCCAGGAAACTGACTCCACGTCCTTAACGTGCTTGGAAGGGTTTGGGACGACTTCAGTACATGCCGACAAATTTACTCTTCAATTCCCCAATCTGTTTCCTTCACTGCACTGTATAGCAAACTTAAAGTGTAATTCTGAAATATATTGAAAACTTTGTGACGAGTGATGCCGGTTGAAGATATGTTTTTTTTTTAAATTTATTTGTATGCAGCCTGTGGCTGCTCGATTGCATCATTTTCTGGAAGCGCGCCTGTGCCGCCGATGCAATGCCCCCCCGTTACCAGTAAGCCGGAACTCATTTTGCTGACGTCAGAACGATGACAGGCTGAGTCAACCCACCTCGTGTTAATTCAACAAGCCAACAGGGGCTCAAACTTAAGACCATAATGTGTTAAGCCAGCCACCTTAACCGTTAAGCCATCACCAGGCTTAAGATATGGTTGATAATGCAAAGAAGTGTATGAATGAAAAAGATTGGTATAAAAAAATACAAGCGACACTGTTTGCCTTGTCATCGCCCCAAACCAGCAACCACATTTTAACACCATCATCCGTGAAGACCCCTTCTCTTCCGCCAAGAAAACCCTCACCCGAGTCTCCCATTCCATTTACGTGTGACCTCCTCCCCCAGATCCTATATACTACGCATTCCAGCAGATTGCAAGAGGGCTGAGTGTGCACTGCACATGCCAACAGACCATTTCTTCCTTCTTTTACAGATAATCATTCCAGTACCCTTGTTTCATGAGTCATAAAGAAACAGACATGTCACATTGGATGGGAAGTCTGTGACTGCAAGAAGCCACAGACAGAGGCTTTAGACATGTTACATACTCAAAATATAACTTCTGGCTCTTCCCCTTCTTTCCCCTTATTTCAGTCTCTTTCACTTTTCTCCTGACTTTCTAACATTCCCTCTGCTTTTACTTCTTTTTTTATTTATCACCAAGCCACCCTCCCCCCTTTACCTCCCCATTTTGTACACATCATGTCTATGTAGATAACTCCTTGGCTTACCTTCGCACAACATGTAAGTTTTATATGGCGACCTGCCATGAAGACCCCCTGTTGAATGATTACAATGGGCCAGCGCAAATCACACAACATTTGGAATGTTCATACTGTAGTCGTGTAGTTAAGTTGGACCCACAGCAAGAACCAGGTTTGGCTGGCTCATTCAGCTGGTGTTGTAACTTTCATTGTTGCATAATCCTCTCTTTGCATTGTTTGATGACCTGTGTGGACATGTCAAATGGAGGGATGATGCAAGGCAAACCTTACAAAATGTTCATTTTGTATAAATGCCAAGTAATTATCATAAGGGTTGGCAGGGGATGGCCAAGAGGGATGCGCACTCACCTCTAAGCTGTCTATAGTCTGGATTTGAATCTCGGCACAGCTCTAAACTGTCATATAGTGTGTTTCAGATGGGGTGATTCATCAATCCCTCTTGCTGGCATTAGTTGGTGGACGTTAAAGATCCCACGGTGTCCTTCGCAAAGAGTAGGCGAACTATCGCCGGCACCATGAACAAATTCCAAATTCCTGCTGTCTTCCTGCGTCCGAGTGGTGACCCATCCAGGATTGTGCTCCCTCAC
>NC_140965.1:97549489-97556989 GCF_056783735.1 Eptatretus burgeri | reverse complement strand
CTCACACACAACACGTAGATTGTGCGACAGTGAACGTAAACGGAGTCAGTGCGAAACCAACTTTGTGGACAGATAGAACAAGAGTAAGAAGAATCTCCTTCGGTGTGCAGAGTGAAGTGGAAAGAGCAACATGTAGCGAGAAGAAGCCATGTTACAGACCCTCAGCAAACTGCTGGCGGGGATTGAGCTACCTGTAGCTCACAACCCTCTGGAACTGTTGTTTGCCGGCGGGACCGTTGATCCTGTGCAGCCCACAGCGACTTCCACCATGAGGCAGGATCTGGCTGACAGTGGCTGTTTTGGTGATGACCCGGTATGGGAGGTTTGGCCAAACGGGCGACCCTTCCGCATCGAGGTGCAGGTCGCTCCTCTCATCGTGCCACCACCACGCGGTGAGCTACCTCCTCACCCCCCCTCCATGGTGGACTACCTCCTCCCCTCTCCCCACAGTGGAATACCTCCTCAGCCCCCCTCCATGGTAGGCTACCTCGTCCCCTCTCCGCGCAGTGAGATACCTCCACATCCTCCCTCCCCTCCATGGTGGACTACCTCCTTCCCTCTACCCACAGTGGAATACCTCCTCGCCCCCCCCACGCGGTGAGATACCTCCTCACCCCCCTCCATGGTGGACTACCTCCTCCCCTCTCCCCACAGTGAAATACCTCCTCACCCCTCCATGGTGGACTACCTCCTCCCCTCTCCCCTGCAATGGAATACCTCCTCACCCCCTCCATGGTAGACTACCTCCTCCCCTCTCCCCGCAGTGAAATACCTCCTCAACCCCCTCCATGGTGGACTGCCTCCTCCCCTGTCCCCGCAGTGGAATACCTCCTTACACCCCACCCCTCCATGGTGGACTACCTCCTCCTTTCCCCCCGCAATGGAATACCTCCTCACCCCCCACCTGCAGTGGAAAACCCTCCTCACCTCCTCAGATAACAAACACTTAGCTCCATTATGGATGATGATGATGATGATGGGATTTTGACCAAACTTGGTATAAGTATGCAGTATGATTCAAATATGAACTGATTAGATGGTGGCACCAGGAGGTCAAAGGTCATGTCAGGTAAAAATGTGATTTTGAGAACAACAGGCATTTAAATCAAACTTGGTACAAGTATGTATCATGGAATGATATGGGCAGAGGCATATCTGTGGACATCTCGAGTCAAAGAGTGCCTGTTCTACTTTTATTATTTAATTTTGTTTAACATCACCTGAAATCTTGAGGACTAAGATGACCAAAGTGTAGAAAAGGCCAAGTATGTACTTTTTAGAATTATTACAAATGATATTTTTGAAAAGTATATCAATTACTTGTCTTTAATTTGAGAGCAGCGAGTTAGCATTTCATTTAAATGTTTAAATGATTAATTAAATAATGATTATATTACTTCTTTCAATTAATTTATCTTTACTTTACTTTATACTGGTAGATTCAACCTGTCGCTTCGCTGACAGTAATATTAGGGGGGGCGTAAAAATGAAAGGAGGGGGAGTGAGGAGGGGTGGGGGAAGGGAAGGCAGTATGAGGGGAGGGCAAGGGAAGGCAGTGTGAGGGGAGGGTCCGTCCAGACATAATCACCATCTGGATGACAGGTATACTGGGGGTGGGAAAGAGGGCTGGAGTTGCAAGGAGGTAGAGAGATCGACCGAGGAGGGGTGTGTGAGCGAGGAGGTTTGGATGAGAGAGGAGGTGAAGGCAGGGTGAAGGGAGGGGAAGTCAGGGTGAAGTGAGGGGAAGGCAGGATGCATAACCACCGTCTGGATATGTGCGGAGTTAACCACCGTCTGGATACATGCGGAGATAACCACCATCCGGATACGTGCAGAGATGACCACCGTCCGGATACGTGCGGAGATGACCACCATCCGGATACGTGCGGAGATGACCACCGTCCGAATACGTGCGGAGATGACCACTGTCCGGATACGTGCGGAGATAACCAGCATCCAGGCATAACCACCATCCAGATACATTGGAAGACAGAAAGAGAAGGAGAGAGGGGGGGGAGGGAGAGAGAAGGAGAAGAAAGAAAGGGGGGAGGTTGGGGTAGAAACAGAGTGAGAGAGGGATAGTGGAGACATATGGGAAGGGTGGGAGGAGAGGAGAGAGGAGGGGTGCAAAGGTGATGTCCAGGTTAACAACACGCGCACTGATGAATCACCCTGCCTGTGAAACACCAGGGTGACAGTTTATAGCTGGGTCAGGATTCGAACCCAGGCTACACCACTTGGAGCGAGCGTGCATACTTCTGGGCTTTCCTGATGTGATGTTTATGAAACTTTTTAAAAATTATTATTTGTATTTATCTTTGCCTAAGTGATGGGTTGTATAATGAAAGAATGTTGTGCAAAAATAGTAAATTGCACATATTCAGCGAGCCAGCCATCGCCCGATACACCACAGAACAACACGGGGCCAACGCAGGCGAGTGTTTCTTGCACATTGTTGAAGTCGATCGACATACAGTATTCACTGACAGTGTGAATATTGTAGAGCACTCGCCAAGTGGCTTAAACACTCCAACGAAACGATCGACAAGGAACAGCTCGATTGGCAAGTGATAGCAGTCACCGAACTGTCATATTAAACACACCCTCCCGGAGACGTCTGAAATATCAATTATGTCTGAATTGGACAAATAATCACTCTTTCGAAGTCAGAACTGTTGCTAAGTTCAATTCTAGAGTTTAACTTTTGTAAATTTGCTTAGTTTAAGAGATTCTCAAGGTTATGCCATGTGCGGAAATGAAATAAAGCCATGAACACTGGCGTCTCCGGGTGTTTATAAGCATTGCAATGTACCCAGCGATTCGTAGCTATGATGAACAGGCATTCGATAATGAGTGAAAAAAGTGAGAAAAACAAACTTTATCGTTAAGAAATCATTGTGGCCTGTTTGAAGTCAACGCATGGTTGAACAGGACAAAAAACATGGCGGCTTCAGACCCCAGCGAGGTAACCCAGGATACACCCTAAGACCACAGAGAGTAAGGTTGCCGAGGATCGCCTGATAAAGGATGTAATTAAATAAGGCTGGGTTAATAAGAATTAATTATCTTCAAAAGGGGTGTTTAATTAACCCAAACATCCAATTTTTACCTCTGCCACCAAAGGTGAAGGAGGTGATGTTTTCACCCCTTTCTGTTTGTTTGTTTGTGTGCAGGATATCTCCAAAAGTTGTGAACGGATCTGGATGAAATTTTGTGGACATGTTCGGTGTGTTACAAGGACGGACTGATTACATTTTGGTGATGATCCGTCTGGATCCGGATCATAATTTTTTTAAAAGTGATTCTTCACCATTGAGAGATAGGGACAAAAACGATATTTCGCACGATATCTCAAAAAGTTGTGGACGGTTTCCGAAGAAACTTGGTGACACATTGGGTGTGGGACAAGGATGAATTGATTCGATTTTGGTGAAGATCCGAATCCGGATCTGAATACGAGAATTATTTAATTTTTTGAAGTGATTTTTCACAATTGAGAGATGGGGCCAAAAATGATATAGCACTGCATAGCATGATATTTTAAAAATATATTGGTCCTGATATGTTCTCGTAGATCAGGCATTACGTGGCAGAGGTATGCGCTCTACCGAGTGTCCTTCTTGTTACTCATGCACTTCCTTGGAGTTCCCTTGATGTGCATGCAAAGTTTCAGGCTGCTCGGTTTTATGGTTTTGGAGTTATGGAGGACACATACACATACACAGACACGCACCTGACTCTTTTAATCAGAAAATGGAACTCTGCTTATCATGTTGGCTATTTCTCGACTTTAATAATCTGGTGAGGGTTCTTGTGTCTCTCACATCTTGTGTGGAATATCTGTGGCAATTTTTACCTCCACCACCGAAGGTGGATGGAAGTTGTTTTCATCCCTGTCTGTCTGTTTGATATCTGAACAAAATGTCTCAAAAATTTGTGGATGGATTTGGACAAAAATTTTGTGGAGAGTTTGGGTATGTAACAAGGACGAAAATGATTAGATTTTGGTGAAGATCTGAATCCAGATCTGGATCTGAGAATGTTTTACGTGATTCTTCACCATTGAGTGATCGGGCTAAAATGACATGGGGCAGGATGTCTAAAAAAGTTGTGGACAGATTCAGACTAAACTTAGTGCGCAGGTTGGGTATGTAACAAGGACGAATTGATTTGATTTTGGTGACGATTCGAATCCGAATCCGAATCCAGATCCGAGAATTTTTTTTAAGTCATTCTTCACCATTGAGTGACAGGGCTAAAACAATATATAGCAGCATATTAAACAAAAATTTATGGCTGGATTTGGATTAAATTTGGTGATAATAATAAGCTGATTAAATTTTAGTTGAGGTCCGAATCCAGGTGCGGCCTATCAGTGGGATACAGAACGTAACCCATTCAGCCTGGTGGAGGTATGCCGTTCTAGTTATGTATGCATCTCTTGTCCCTATCTTCTACTTTGGCCCTTTCTACTTTGTTCAGAGTGTACTTTCAGTTTTGAAATATAACACCCTGTAAACACGGCCATTTATTGTAGACCAGGTCTGAGAATGTTACCCTGTTAACTTTCCTTCCTGCATAATGTTTCTGGCAGACATCAATGGGGAAAAGAAGTTTTCTGTAAAGCGACCGAAGGCAACCAGAGATTATGTGGTGAGTAAAGTTCTGCCTTTTTTGATATATATATATATATATATATATATATATATATATATATATATATATATATATATATACATATATATATATATATATATACATATATACATATATATATATATATATATATATATATATATATATATACATATATATATTTTTTGTCAACCACTGTCACAACAGGAACCCAACGGGTTCACGGGTCATCTGGTATCTAATATATATATATATATATATATATATATATATATATATATATATATATATATATGTATGTATATATATGTATATATATATATATATATGTACATATATGTATATATATATATATGTATATATATATATATATATATATATATATATATGTATGTATATATATGTATATATATATATATATATGTATATACATATATGTACATATATATATATACATATAGATATATATAGATATATATATAGATATATATATATATATATATATATATATATATATATATATATATATATATATATATATATATATATATATTACATATCAGATGACCCGTGAACCCGTTGGGTTCCTGTTGTGACAGTGGTTGACAAAAAATAATTAAAAAAAAGATAGCTCCAGCGAACTACACTGCTGAGGTTGTTTGCATTGATCAAATTCTCCCAAAGAGTACTTGACTGAATCGGGAATTGATTTTTTTAACACATTTTTTCGTTGCCCGATTTTAATGAAACTTGATACTGCACACCGCAGGAGAATGGTGAGTAAGGTGGCACTAAAAATTTTGCACTGTCGTGTACCGTTTTGGCTGTATTTTGGGAACATACATACATACAAGATGAGAGTTTTTTAGGAATATATACATATAAATATATGTATTTTTTTTTGTTTTTGGCATAGGTGAAACCACAGGACACCTTGTCCAGCATTGCATTGCACTTTGACACTACTTCTAGTAATCTCGCTCACATCAACAAGCTCTTGTCACACACACTTCTGCCTGGCCAGGTATGTGGAATTCTCAGCAAATTAAGATCACTTGTTTGAGTTTACTTTTCTCAGCACAGCATTTTAAAAGATTATTCTAAACATGCACTGTGAGGCCTCAATACACCTTGTGTGAGTTGCACAGTAATTTTGGTGGAATTGGTGATGTCATGTTTGTGGTTGGCTGAGAAACACACGTGATGTCACACATGTGCTTCACAGCTAGTCAGACACAATATGGCTGCCTCCACAGATTTCTGGACAATTCACAGATATATCTTTATGTGTATGTGTATATATATATATATATATATATATATATATATATATATATATATATATATATATATAAAATATGAAGCTGCGTAAAGCAACCCAAGAAGACCTTGCAACCAAAATCTTTGGCTCGAGGAGGGGTCAATTATTTGTATAATTCTAGCCACCTGGGTTTAGTTGATTAGGTGAGAGCTGATTGGCTATTCCTTCCATTTACAGGTGAGAGATGTGGGTGGGTCTTTATTTATATATTGACTGCTTTTGATGTTTGCATGTGGTACATGCTTGAGAGCCTCATTGGTATGCATTTCTTTCTACGCTATGGCTGATGATTTGCCAATAATTGATGAAACCGGTCCAGTAGCTTAGGGGGTTGGGTTGGCATTGGGATTCTCATGTGTGTACTATGTGTGAACGTCTTTATAGTTGTTGAGGAACTCTGGGAAGGATTCAAAATCAGCAGAGCGCTTACCTTGTATAGGTCTTCTTGGGTTGCTTTACGCAACTTCTTCGGCTCGAGGAGTATGGGAGGGGTCAAAATATATATATATATATATATATATATATATATATATATATATATATATATATATATATATATATATATATATATATATATATATATATATATATATATATACATACATACACATGTGGAGATCAGGTTCTAGAGCTGATTGAAATCAAGCAATGTCTGCGCCGATCATGGTAGAGAAGAGCTTTTAATGCACACCAAAAAGTGCATACATGAGAGTAAGTGAACACAGACTGCCTACAGCATTCCAGCTCAGTCAAAACTCTGGCTCGCAAGCAGTTTGGTTTATATATATATATATATATATATATATATATATATATATATATATATATATATATATATATATTTTGCTCTGTCCCCCCCCTCCCCCCGCCCACCCTCTTTGTAGGGCATCTGTTTCTATTTCCTTTCTCAGAGATGATTTTCTTTTGAGGTAGCAAAACCCCCAGCCCTGTTTTCTCCCTTTGGACTGGCAAATATATGTTTCGTCCATTATCAGGAAGGTCTGTTTCTGGTTATTGTTAGCTTTAGAAAATCTTGGGTGACAGGAAGGTTACTCTCTAATGCATTTCACCCTTCGTTCTCTTGGTGAAAAGTAGAAACAGCTGTTAAACTATACCAAACAGTACTGATTTTATGATCGGGCTTCTACGAGCTCAAGGCTCAAAGAATGTTGTTACAAGGGCCAATGAGAAAGCCAGATATTCAGCTGCGAGAGAGAGAAAGAGAGAGAGAGAGAGATATATATATATATTTATATATATATATATATATATATATATATTTATATATATATATATATATATATATATATATATATATATATATATATATTTATATAGCCTATTTGCTTTGATTACCAATAGTCAAAAACTGTAGCTAACTGAGAGCATTTCAATGCTTTGGCTTCCTCAATTAAATGCTACATTCAATTAAGAAAAGGTAATCCTATTAAAAATGGCTGCTCTCATCTTGGGAGATGTTCAACAGCTCCATATATATATATATATATATATATATATATATATATATATATATATATATATAT
>NC_140965.1:97526989-97544489 GCF_056783735.1 Eptatretus burgeri | reverse complement strand
AATTTCACTGCAAACATTTTAAAGAGAGTGCATGAAAGGGCCATTTTATGGACTTTTAAATGTGTAATACTGGTGATGCATATTCTGTACTGGATTGATGATTATGATAATGCAGAACTGTATGTGAACCATCAAAAGGCTTTTTATTTATTTATTAGTTTTTTTGTTTTAATTTCTCAGGAAGATGAGGTATGTGGCTCTCCATCCCAGTTGCGACCACGTTCACCTTGTTTGGAATCATCATTTGGGGATGAGGAGGAAACCATTACGCGGAAATTCATTAAGATTGGCTGCAAGTATATCACCGATGGACAGGTAAGTGAGCAGTCTGAAGTGATTGATAATGGGAATGGCTTTCCACATTGAGGTTTTCTCAAGTGGTGGGCCTCAATTCCAGTCCACGCATCTATGTTAATGAGACACTCTATCCTCGTACCCTTACGCAAACATTGATGCAACACATGTTCTGTAGGACAGTACTACAATGAAATGCCATTTTCTGTGTGGGCACAGGGCGTGGTGGCTGGAGTACTACTTGTAACACCAAACAGCATAATGTTCGACCCGTACAAATCGGACCCTCTGGTGCTAGAACGAGGTCTGCATGCCTTTGGCCTCATCTGCCCTCTTCAAGAGATTGTTTCAGCTGCCGTATACAGGGATATCTCCCGCATGCAGATACATGACGCATTGCCCTCGTAAGCTGGAAATGGTTAATTGACGAATTATGTTTGGCAGTGCAGAATAGAGGTGGTGGGGCATATAATATTGCAACATAAACGAAGGACAGGTTGAAGGGAGAAGAAAGGGAGTGTATGAAGGATGAAATTGAAAAATCCCTGAAATTATATAGCAGCTTCTAAGGACGTATGCTGAAATGAAATGTAGGAGCTTCTCATACCTCCAGCGAGACAATAGTCTGGAGGCAGTGATGTAGGGATTGTTATGTGATGGCAATATGGAAAAGGGGGTGAAATGATCTGCCTTTTTGGGAAGGTAGTATGTTACAACCACAACTCTGACGGGGCCCTAATTATCCCCAACTTCTTGTGGGGTCAGCTGGAGAAAGCTTTTGACCCAAATCTTTTCGCAAACTGGTTGGTCAGAACTGATGTTGAAAAATATGTTCAGGGTGCTGAAGGAGACAAATGTGTAAATTGTAAAGGGTGCTGGTAATGACTTGCCTACTTCTTGCGAAAGGGCGTGGGATCTTGGGGTCACTCTTTTGAGATAAACATAGGCCAAAGGTCAACATCGGTCAATTTTCAAAGATCCTCAATTTCCATTCAATTGACAAATTTGAAGAGGATTTGCACATCAAGTCACTGAATTCAACCAACAACTATTTTTGAGGTCCACATAGGCCAAAAGGTCAATATAGGCCAAATTTTTTAAATTGTCAATTTTCATCCGATTGACTTGAAATTTGAAGAGGATCTGCACATTTGCTCATTGAATTCAACTACCAATGATTTTTGAAGTGAACACTGGGGCAAAAGGTCAACATAGGCCAAATTTCTGAAATCCTCAATTTTCATCTGATCGACTTGAAATTTGAACAGGATTTTCATAAAAATGACCATCATGTGTCACGTGGTCTGGCAGCCATATTGGATCTGAGGGAAATTGCTTGAAAATCTTTGTAAGAGAAACCACTTAACCGATCAATGCAAAATTTTACTAATTGATCAACTACCCATGAGAAATATGGTTTGATATAGATGACGTCATCGGTCACGTGGTCTGGCAGTCATATTGGATCAAAGAAAAATAAATACCTTTAAAAAAAAACCAACAAAAGAGTTTGGTCACACCACGTCCTTCTCAAGACTGCGTGTGGTATGTATTCTATGAATACCATCTAGTTCTTTGAGAAACGAGCATTAAGATAGTGCTGCAAGATACAGTCAGGGTTATGTAAGACATGTTGTATTTGACATTTCTGATTAACATTTTTTGGCACTTTTGCTCCAAGATTGGGTGTCCTCTGAGTACCATACCATTCTGTTATTCAATATTATAAAACAATTACAGAAACAAGTGGAAAAAATATATATTTATGCTTAATAAAAAAGCAATTTGGGGATGACAAACTACAGTCTAAAAAAAAGGTTTTAAACAAGATAGGGATGATGATGGTTTAGAGCAGTGTTTCTCAACCGGGGTTCCCCAGAACCCTAGGGTTCCGCAAGAGGTCGCTAGGGGTTCCGCAAGAAACAGTAATAAATAGGCTAATGTATTTTTGAGTAGTTTTTGTTTGATTTAATATTCGTAATTTTACTATACACGTACGGCATATTGTTGGAAACTCCTTGGTTATTATAATAGACTAAATACAGGCTTCAACCTCTTATATTATTTACAACTAGCCGAAACCCCGTCACAGATGGATTCCGTTCATTCAACCACCTTCACCAGCTCACCCACACTCGAGGGACATGGACTGAACAGGGCGTGCTTGCCACCGCCTACTCATCTCCCGCTCCTGCCCCCCTTCCCCCTCGCCTTCAATTTGCTTACCCCCGCCCAAAAATTCAATTACCCCTACCCCTTCACTCCCCGCCCCCCGTCTCTTGATTCCCCGCCCCACTTGCCCCCGGGCCCCCACCCCCTGTCCACCTCCTCGCACTCAACCCCGCCTAATTCACCCCAGCCCCCGCCCACTCATCCCCCGCCCCATTTCCCCCCGTCTCCCGCTTTCAATTTGCTTACCCCCGCCCAAAAATTTGCTTACCTTGCCCCCGCCTCTTCACTCCCTGTCCCCGTCTCTTCATCCCCCACCCCCGCCTCTTCACTCCTCGCCCCCTTCTCAACGAAAAATGTTTATTCTGTTTCAGAGTTGAAAGTTGACTATTGCCATTATGTGCGATGCACTCTTACAGGTACGAAGTTTCTTTCAGTCCAAGTCACAGTACCGAGAAAAACGTGACGCGACCGCTAGGAGCACAAAATTGGTCCTTCAGTATTAATATATAGATTATAACAACCATAGGGAATGTATTTAACGATGTCTATATGGCGCCAGTGTGAAACCGCCCTCACTGGTTAGTGGACGTCCTGTACGCGGTGGATTCGTGTATCATTGAGTTACTGACTCAAGTACGGGACGCATGCACGGTGTCCATCTATCTTCTCTGTGCTTCCTAGCGCGAAGTCTCTCTCTCAAGGTTAGTTCTTCTGTTTACCTTTATTGCTTCAGCTTTATTTGTTTAAGTTTTGCTTATCAAGTTACATGAGGTGTGTTTTTTAATTGTCAAACAGACTCGGGGTTGACAAACACTTTCAAAAATGACGTTTTTTAATTGACCAAGCAGCACAACCCAATTACAAAGCAAGCAGATTGGCCCAATTCAATCAGACTTTTTAGTGGTTTGAAACATGTGTTCGAACAGTGTTCGAACATGTGTTCGCGGAAACTTGCGAGAAACGACCTCGTGACGTCATCAATGTAAACAAAACAAGAGTAATAGGAGTTATGACGCAGCTGCGATAGCGCATAAGTCTAATATTTTTTATTATTTATATTTCAATCTGTTGTTGGTTGTTTTTCAATTGTAAATATTTGTCACATGGTTTGATTTAATGCCATGAATTAATTATGGTAAGTGAAACAGCTGCTGTTGTCGGCTTCCTTTTTCTTCTTCTTCGTTCGGGAGTAAGGATTGTTTTTATTTACATCTGAGATTTGTTTGAAAATTACCGTCTTATACTGGCAACGCTGTGATAAGCAAACAATTGGATTGAAGCGGAAAACACTTTTGACAAATAAAAAATGCACCTTTATTTATTTATTTTCTTTATTTTACAGAAATATCTGACAGCCCAATGTGGCGATTTTTGAAGAGGAAACATCCAGACAATTCTGATGAAAAAAAATATTATATTTACCACGTGAACTACGATAAAAATATAAAAGAGCTTGATATTAATAATGGTATATAATAATTTTTATGCAGGGGTTCCCTGAGACATGAAAACGATTTCAAGGTTTCCACAAGGGTAAAAAGGTTGAGAAACGCTGGTTTAGAGAGTAGCTAACAGTATTGCCATCACATAACAATACCTACATCACTGCCTCCTTTACACTTCATCAATTATAACTTCAAACTTCTACAAACACTCCAATGGTTACAAAAGTACTTCATTACTCTTGTGGTGGAGCCACATACTGAGACGCTACAAATTAGCAGCTTGACTACAATGTGAATACCAGTACATAAACATCAACTTGTTTCAAACTGCATGCACATCTCTAATAACAGCATTCTATAATTATCTGCATTTGTGATTGGTTAGTCTCACTTAATAAAAAATAGAAAGAAAGACAACTGAAGTTGCAAGAACCCCCTGAAATTACATGGCAGCTTCTAAGGACGTATGCTGAAATGAAATATAGGAGCTTCTCATACCTCCTGCGAGACAATAGTCTGGAGGCAGTGAAGTCGGGATTGTTATGTGATGACAATATTTGTTAGCTACTTTCTAAAGTCTAAACCAACATCATCCATATCTTGTTTAAAACCTTTTTTAGACTAGTTTGTCATCCCGACATTGCTTTTTAGGTCATCTCTACCAAGATGACCTAATAAAGCCGGACCAAATGTCCGTCCATCCGTCCGTTTCCGATCTTGAAGAAACTTAGTATGTGGGTAGAGGTCGATGAGTGTTGCACAACGATATAACTTTTGTCCGGGTTCAAGGTCAGGGTCAAGGTCACGAGGTCACGTAAGTTATAAAAATCGCCATTTTCAAAACCTATCTTGTCTGCCATTCTTCAAGATATTTGGCAACTGTTTATTGATTATGATAGTAAAAAAATATTATCTTGTATCTAACCAGACAGATTTTTGAATTTCCGTCCCGTTTGGCCGCCACGTAACCTGGAAGATGGTCAAAAACACCTCCCGGTACAAAGAAAACTTTTTACTTCCGTTCTTGATGAAATTTGGTGTGTGGGTAGAGGTCGATGAGTGATACCCAACGACATGTTTTTTTCCCGGATTCGAGGTCAGTGTCAAGGTCTCTTTCTCTCTCTCTCTACTGTACAGTTAGCGATTGGGGACGCAGCTGGCATCATATTATATATACATACATATATATTTTTTTATTTTATGAAGGCCTTGTGGGTGGATAGGAGACCATAAACATCGTATATGAGGTCACGAAAGTTGTGAAAGTCGCCATTTTCAAAACCTATCTAGTCTGTCATTTTAGGATATATCTGGCAACGGTTCATCGATTATGATAGTAAAAAACATTATAGAGATGACGGTCTCCCCCACACGGGGGGGGGGGTAATTTTTATTTATATTTAGCATAATTTTTTTTATTCACTTGTGTACATATTTGTGTATGTGTGTGGTCATTAAGCAAAATGTATTGTGGTTCTGCAAAGCCGGCAATCCCTATAAGCCATGGCAAACAGCATATAGTGGTCCCGAGACACAGTTATTTCATTAGTATTCTTTTTTTGATAGCTCTTCCCTCATGTCTTGTGGCTTTATGGGACAAAATGCATCGTGAGGGCTTTTAGGCAGGTCTTATTTCCCATTCTTTACTCTTTATCTTTTATTTTATTTTACTTCACACACGACTTTCCTTTCAGACAAGCATGTAGACCACAGCATCAGGCAGCTTCATTTGCATATGCGCGCCATTCCGCGTTCAAACTTCGTTCCATGACCAAACAGATGCTCACCTCAGACCTTCTCCAGACTCGGACCATAACACTACAACATTCTGACAACCACTGCAAAGCCTTCATAAAAATTCCTACATCAGTCCAAGCTCGTTTACCTTTGCCACTCACTGCCACACCACAACCCCTACAATGCCCCAACCACATCGTCATAGCTCACCTGTACAATCCCTCAACCACCACTCCATAACTCACTGCCACACCACCGCCATGAACGCCACAACCAGTCACCACCACGGACGCCCACCACTGCCCTGTGGAGATACCTGGAAACAATGGACGCCACGTACCACTGCAGATGTTTGTGCTTGGGATGTTCCGGCGTGTATTTTAAAGCTCAAGTATGCGCTAGAATCCGTTTAACATCGCATGTATAGCCCAAGTGTTCCGCTCAATTATGGCCCGCATTTGGTGTCCAGCGAATGTTTGTGGCCGGACAGCGCCACCAGCTACACTCGCCCCCATGTTAAAGTCAGAGATGAGTCATGTGGTGAGGGGAAGAAGCGAATGAGACCATTTTCAGAGCAGAGTCCTCACTTGGGCAGGGCCAAAACCAGAAGCGTCCATACCCCAAAGGAGACACTTGGGAATGCCTACTGCCCGTCCCAATACATCTTTTGGCTCCTTCCTTGCGAAACAACTATAAAATACCCTATGAGAGGGAGGGAAAAGGAGACGTGACACTTTTGGCTTGGTCGGCGGTACGAGGTGGAAGGCGGAGCTGAACAGGCGGAGGAAGCTCGGGGAATGGAGAATGTAGAGCAGAGTGCTGGGTGGGTGAGTGAACCAAGTGCCAGATCCATCACAGTTATCAGACCATTATCAGTTACTCTTACAGATTTCCTTGTACTTCATTATTAGGTTATCTTCTAACACATTCTTCTTCTTCTTCTTCTTCTTATTCTTCTTCTTCTTCTTTATTTTTCCGTCTCATCTACCGTGGACGCAAAAGAGCAATCGGCAAGGGCAAGTCCTGACAAACATTCTTCTCAGAGAGACCCCACAGACACACACCTCTTTCCATTTTTCTTCACTGCACCTCATTGCACCCTCATTTTGCACCTCCTCTGACCACGCACCTCGACATCCTCAGTTTTCCTCCTCCTCCTCTCATAAGCGATTTGGAAGCATTGGTCCATCGGCCGTGCCAGGCACAATAGAGGTTGTAAACACCTCGTTTGGTCTCATCTTTGTTTTCTCTCTAACTTTCCACAGGGTATGTTTCTGATAGCACCTGTCTTGGGACAAATTAAGATTGTAGTTCTTTTATCAGTATAGTTCTGCAATGTGTCCTTCATCATTCTTTGTAAATATTTGCGTGTCTTTTTGCTTCATTTGTTGTAATAAATTGTTTGTGTTCTAAATGTACCCAGCTCGTAACGTCTTTTCCGTATTGGTCCAGCAAAGTCCGCACACAGTATAGCTGGAAAGTTCTACCCCATGTAATATGCTCTGATTAGCCCGTGTGCACTTGCAACTCTGCTCGGCTGCACCTGATCCGGTGAGTTAATTGGAGTACGCATCTCGGGCACGAGACCCCGGCCCTTGGTGCAGCCGTCCCCCCGTAAGGTATCACACGAAGTAGTGTAACCCTGCTGGATTGGCAGTACCATTTGGTGCTCATGCTTGCTTTGCAACCCATGGGGGCACAGAGTTATCCATGCTTGGTGGCCTCAGGACCGGGTGTTCGGGAGGAACTCGAGTGCTTCCCCTCGTGGCGAAACTTGAACCCCAGATCCGCAACAATATCATTCTCTTTGCTAACCCTCCCTCCTCCCCTCACCTTTCTGTTCTCTCTCTCTCTCTCTCTGTCTTTGTCTCTGTCTCTGTCTCTGTCTCTCTCTGTCTCTATCTCTCCCCTCCCCCCCCCACCCCTCTCCCCTCATCTATATCCCCTCTCTCTGACTTTCTCTCACTCCCACCCCATTCCTCTCACCCTCTCCCTCCCAGAGTGTACAGTTTGCTAGTATTAAATAAAGCAATTGTGTATGTGTGTATATACACCTGGAAATCATAGAAAAGGGGGAATAAAAGCAGGGCTGGACTGATCTTAACAAAATTTTGCATATGGGTTTTGTGGTACCCAGAGTGAGGTCATGGGCACAAAAAATGAATCCCCCCTCCCCCCCCCCACCTCTTGTACACGTACCACAGTGAAAGTGGTTTACTACTGCTATTGCAGATGGGGGATTATTAACCACATCACAAAATATATTTGCCCCTCCTCCCCCACTATCCTCCCCCCAGGCTGCTCCCTTTACAAACGGGTGTTTCTAGTTCGATTAAGTAGCCATTTTGATATCTATGTTCTGATATCCCAACTAACCTCCTGTTTGCATGTCCTTCAGAGATGGTGTTCAATTGACTGCTCTGTTAACTTACGCTAATTGCAGCGGACCCAACAAACCATTTTATATCAACTTGATGAATTTTTATCAACACAAAGTTGATAAGTGCATGTGAACTGCAATGGTAAACAAGGTGTAGCTGACATGTTGACCATTAACCCTTTGTCGGAGCAAAAATAAAAACATTCATCTTTACATCCGCCATCACTTTTTATTTGCTTCTGCTCCATTGCTGTTTTGTATTTTGTTTCTCTTATTTGTTCATGGTTAATTGTCAAATCATATTTTTGCCACTTTGTTTTGCTTTTATTTCATCCTCCATCCCTGATTTGGCCACGGCCCATCAGCAACCTTTCCCACCCTCCCAGGTCTGCTGAACTTGGCGATTTCCCTCCGGAGTACGAGTTCAGCCTTTTCTCACGCTTCGAGCAGCAAAAGGCGACAAGTCAAGCCAACGATGTTCTGAACAACGTAGCCTGTGCTGAGTTGAAAGTGGCAAGGCAAGATGAAGCATCACCAGACACTGGTTCTTCTGGTGAATGTAATGGTCAGCACAGTGTGGATGTTAATGAAACAAAACCGGAAAAGAGAGAGAGTGACCAGATGGCCAATGAAGATTTGAGCCCTGGAAACAGAAGTCTGGTATCCGACCATTGCTGTGAGGCTGCTGAAATAGATGCTTCACCAGACCAAGTGACCAAGGACGGTGATGAGAATTGCAAAGTGAAATGTAGCGTCGCTTTGCTGCGAAATGATGATGGACATGCTACCACAATGGTTCGAAGCACCGATCATGACCCCTTAGCAGACACCCGCCACAATTCGCAGCAGTCAAAGGATGTGCCACAGTTCGAGGAAGATATTCCAGGCACTGAGAAAATCGTTGAAAATAGGGCACAAGCATTGCACAGTGCTGACCCACAAAGTCAACAAGACAAAATCGAAAGTAACTTGACAGAACAAGAAACAAATTTGTTGGACTCCATTGGCAGTGAAATGCCACTTGGGGTTTGTGCGACAGTTTGGTACGTCAATGCCTCTGAAAACAGTAAGGATACGGTGGAAGAGCGAAGCATGAATTCACGGGTTATAGGAGACAGTGTCAGGAGCGAGGCAATTCTCATTCCAACTGCGAATGATGCTCTTGTACCGTCTGATGAACGGCATCTTGTAAACTTTGCGTCAGGACTTTTTGTCCGCGCCTCTGCTGATGACAACCAGGAAAACTTTACCGTTCAGGACATAAACACATTGGAGGATTCACTTCGATCTGTGAGCAGCCCAAGTGAACCAGACAGAGAGATTGAGACTCACCCAGTGTTGAAAGCATTGGCTCAACCAATTGAAGGTGAGGTTGCAAAAATGAAGATTGAAAATTTGATTGTTTAGGGTTTGGATAGGGAAGGGTTCTTGGATTACTGAAAAGAATAAAGTTGTTAGGATAATGTAATTCTGTTTTAAAAGGTGAAGAAATTTGCATCTGAAAAATGCACACTTTTTAAGCCAACCATGTCCTCTTTTTATATGCCCGATAGATATAGATATAGATATATATATATATATATATATATATATATATATATATATATATATATATATATATATCTATCAGGGCGTATTATGTGATACCCGTCGTCTGTCTGTCTGTCTGTCCGTCCGTCCATCTGTCCGTTCATGTCCGCACTCTAACTCCCAAAGTTTTCAACTTTCACGTTTCATATTTGGTATATAGGTACAGATTGTGGAGACGGTGTGTCGTGACATACGTTCGTCATCTAAAGTGGTTGCCATGGCAACCAGGATGCTGTTTTCCATGTCATAGCACAATTCTGTATATACCTTCTTGTTCGGGCGCATATTGTGCTCACTTGCGCTCTTGTTCCATATGCATCGCAAGGCTGTGGGTAGCGTCATTTGCTGAGGATGCAGCTACCAACCGTGTGATTGCCAGGACCAATCAGCCAGGAAAAAGTCACCATTTTCTTTTCTTCATTTATGTGAAGGGAATGTTTGTTTGTTTTCATGGTGGCACTGTCTTTCATAGCATTTTGGTGCCCATCCTACAGGGCCTTCAGAAAGTATTCACACCCCTCGACTTTTGTCACATTTTGTTGTGTTACCGCCTGAATTTAAAATGGATTAAATTTAATTTTTTTGTCACCGATCTACACAAGACACTCCATATTGACAAAGTGAAACATGTTTTTGGAATTTTTAAATAAATTAATTAAAAATGAAAAGTTGAAATGACTTGCATCAATAAGTATTCAACCCCTTTGCTACGACACTCCAAATTGAACTTGGGTTAATCAAATTCTCTTTGATCCTCCTTGAGATGTTTCTACAATTTGATTGGAGTCCAGCTGTGACCAATTCAATTGAATGGACATGATTTAGAAAGAAACACACCTTTCTATGTGAGGTCCCAGAGTTGACAGTGCGTGTCAGAGCAGAAACTCTACTATTAAGTCCAAGGAACTGTCCGTAGAACTCCGAGATAGAATTGTGAGGAGGCATAGATGTGGGGGAAGGGAAAAAATTTCCAGTGTTGAAAATTCCCAAGAGCACAGTGAGCTCCATCATTAGAAAATGGAAAGAATATGGAACTATCCAGACTCTTCCTAATGCTGGCTGTCCTACCAAACTGAGCAACTTGGCAATAAGGACCTTGGTCAAGGAGGTGACCAAGAACCCAATGACCACTTAGGCAGAACTACAGAGTTCCTTGGCTGAGATGGAAGATCCTGTTTGAAGGACAACAATCTCTGCAGCACTTCACAAATCTTGGCTTTATGGGAGAGTGGCCAGACGGAAGCCACTGATGAGAAAGACACACGACAGCACACCTGGAGTTTGTAAAAAGGCACGTGAAAGACTGAGAGCACGAGGCAAAATATTCTGTGGTTTGATGAGATGAAAATTGAACTCTTTCGCCTGAATGCAAGCCGCAACATTTGGCGGAAACCAAGCACAGCTCATCACGCATCTAACACCATTCCTACCATGAAGCATGGTGGTGGCAGCATCATGCTATGTGGATGCTTTGCAGCCGCAGGGACTGCAAGACTTGTAAGGATGGAGGGAACAATGAATGGAGCCAAATACAGGCAATTCCTGAAAGAGAACCTTCTTCAGAGTGAAAAATACCTCAGACTGCAGCGACGATTTACATTCCAACAGGACAATAACCCCAAGCATACAGCTAAAGCAACACTGCAATGGCTTCAGAAAAAGAATGTGAAAGTCCTTGAGTGGCCCAGCCAAAGCCCAGACTTGAATCCCATTGAGAACCTGTGGAAAGACTTGGAGATTGCTTTTCACCAACGCCCCTCATCCAACCAAATCTAGATGTACAAAGCTGATAGACATACCCAAGAAGATTCGAAGCTGTAATCTCTACCAAAGGTGCTTTGACAAAGTATTGACTCAAGGGTTGACTACTTATTGACGCAAGACTTTTCAGCATTTAATTTCTAATTGATCTGTAAAAAAATTCTCAAAACATGTTTTCACTTTATCATTATGGGGTGTTTTGTGTAGATTGGTGGCAAAAAAATTACATTTTAATCCATTTTAAATTCAGGCTGTAACACAAAAATGTGACTAAAGTTGAGGGGTGAATACTTTCTGAAGGAACTCTAAGTTTCCCTCGGGCAAGTGTCAGCATCCAAAATAACAAGAGCCATTTTTCAAATTCCATTAAGAGCCATAATCTACAAGGGCATGTTGAAAAGTAATGCCTCATCTTATTTTTCTCCAAAAGAGGTAAAGATATTCAAATGAAACAAAGCGCAGTCCGCATATTAGTTATTCCCTCCACTGGGTGCGAAGTTTTGTGATTCTGACACAATTGTTGTCTCAGTGCTACATGAGTGAAGATAGCAGAGGGCTGTCATTGCTGTGAAGAGTTGGGGTGACTGACTGGAGATGAGATGAGATGACTGGAGATGAGAATTGGGTGCACCATTACGATCCTGAGAGTAAGAAGCATGGAGTACCGCCAAAATCACTGGAGTACCACCAAAAAGGATCACCAGCCCCGACTCTCTTCCCCAAATTTATCTTCCGACGATGATGTCAAAGCCGCTGTGAAGTGCTGGTTAAGTCAGCAGAGCCCATACAGTAGTTGTATCGTGACAGCATCACAAAACTACTTGAAAGTTTGGAGAACTGTGTGCACCGCATTGGTGAATATGTTGAGAAATAAATAGTCACTGTGGTAGAATAAATGATTGATATTAGTGTCTGTCTGTTTTTCATTTGAATATTTTAACTTATTTTGGAGAAAAAGAATAGGAGGCATTACTTTTCAACACACCCTCGTATGTACATATGGATATGATACAATATTTATCAAATGTCAAACAAGAAAGGCACTCGGTAGAGCGCATACCTCCGCCAGGCTGAACAGTTTACGTTTTGTATCCGGACCAAAACCAAAATCTCATCGGCTTGTTCTTGGCACCAAAGCGACTCTTACACCAAGTTTTGTCCGAATCCATCCACAAGTTTTTGAGATATCATGCTATATATCGATTTTGACCCCATCTCGCAATGTTCAATAATCGCTTAAAAATTTACAGTATCCGGATCCAGATCTGCACCAAAATCTTATCTGTTCGTCCTTGTCACACACCCAACGTGCCCACCAGATCTTGTCTGAATCTGTCCTCAACTTTTTAAGATATCCTGTTCACAGCCAACCAAACACATAGGGATGAAAACATTACCTCCGGCCAACTTCGGTGGCAGAGTATGTAACGATACTTATCAACAAGAGCCTCACAAATATGGTCCACATGCCAGATTACTGAGATTGTTGCCATGGCAACAGTATTCTGACAATCACAGCTGTGATCTCACCAGGTTGAGATAAAGTAAGGAGGAATAGATCTTTTTTGTTGTTGTTGTTGTTGTTGTTGTTGTAGTATGCATAGTAGAGGTTCTTGGAAGAGCTGGCACACTGAGCAGATCAGGACATAACAGACAAAAACTGGACGCAAATCACACATGCATGGAGAAGGAAACTCCAAGGAGGAAAAACTGGGAAATTTGGAGTGATTTCGGTTGGGTTAACGAGGGTAGAAAAGATCATGGTTTTGGATTGGGGATGATCTGAGATGGTGGTGAACGGCTGTCTTGAAGTCCTGGAGGGAAGAATGAGATTGAAGAGAATGTGGAAGTTGATTTCACAGGCAGGAAAATGGAGGAACAATTGAGTGAAGGTGAGCAGTGATCCTGAATTTAGGTTGTTTTACCAAAAGAGGGTTGATGGTGGACCATGTGAGTCCTGCAAAAACCCTCTGGGAGGTTGGGGGGCATGGGAGGGTAAGGGGTCAAATCACGGAAAGAGCAGAGGGTAGAAGACCAGAAAGGAGGCGGAAGAAGACAGAGAGACCAGCGACCTGTACGTGAAGGCGAAGTGATAAACCCATAGACGCAGCTTCAGCGTGGGAAATTCAAATGATCTTGGAGGCCTTGGTTTCCACACGGTCAAGATGATTGAGGTCTGATGCAGGGAAGCCAGCCCAGAGGGGAGAGCAGTGCTCCCAAAATTTATGAAGGCCTTGTGGGTGGATAGGAGTTCAGGTGTGCCAAGGAAAGACTTTGTATGATGGAGGATGCCCAGTCGGCATCTGGCTTTTGGAGGCCAATGTTAAAATGTGGTTTGCCAAAGAAAGATCATGGTTGATAGTGAGACCCAGGAGTTTGAATGAATGAAGTTCCTCAAGAGGATCGTAAAGAATGTAGATAGGAGGATTTCCGAGACGGTCCTTTTCAAAAGAGATAGCGACAGTATGAGATTTGTAAGGTTTGAAAGACATATTCTAAGTGTTTGACTAGCTTGTGATTTTTTTTTCTTTTTTTGTCACCGTCTGAAGAGGGGGAAGAGGCTGTAGCCATCCCTCATCCTGTCTGAAGGATGAGGGATGTTATGGCAAAGGGTGTAGTCATCAGCTTTCTATAAAGAGGACTTTCCAGTGATTCAGAGAGATCATTTATGAAGATCAGGAATAGGACTGCGTCCACAACACTGCCTTGAGGCACTCCAGCCTTGACAGGGAGAGGAGATGAAAGGATTCCAGTGAGAGCCACACGTTGGCTATGTAGAGGAAGTCTAGATAGTAGAGGAAGCCACGAGAGTAGAGGAAGTCAGTAAGCCATGTGTAAAGTTGGCAGACAGTTTGTAGAGCAAGGCAGGATGCCACAATGTATGAAAAGCACGAGATATGTCCAGAGAGACGGTCCTAAACTCATGTCTGACAATGAGGGCCTCCACCCATTGTTGGGTGAGTCGAAGCAGCATGTCCAGTTTGGAGTGACCTCGTCTGAAACCAAATTGGTGATCTGAGATGAGGTTGTTTGAGAAAGGGAAGGATTTCATACCCACTGAGACGGAGTTCATTTTTTATTTCCCCCATCTCTAGTCGGGGAGGTGGACAACAAACATGCTATATGATAGCTGCTTGCTTGTTTTGCCATCTGGTCGAACCCCACATCTGCCCTCAGATGCAATTGTCCATATCACACCAAAAAGTAATGGACATAAAAACAAAATTCTTACTCATTGCAGATAACAGGAAGTTTACTTGTATATTGCAAAATGAAACAAAAGAAAAACATTGGCATGTGTTGGACTCGTAAGTATATCGTGTGCCAACCTTTTTAAACCCCTCAGGTATCCATGTACGTGTGTGTACATGTAGATTGTATTGGCTCATTTTCCATGCCATTTTCCCTTTAATACCATGATAATTATTTGTTCTCTTGCCATATGACCCTGCAGCTCTACTACCATACAAACAAAAGCCACACCTGACATCTCCAATGTTCTTGTGCATGCGTGTTGGACGTCCAATGCGCAACACATTTGGAGCATCAGCTTATGGGGAGCACAGCAGCTTGCAACAGCATTACAGTCACCAACCACAACCTGAGTATTGGTTTGCTCTGCCTCAGGACAAGTGAGTATGGAGATCCAATGGAAACGATGTTCCTCTTGGGCTGTCAACTCTCTCTCTATCGAGTGCAGCCTGTGGCTGCTGGTTGCATCATTGGTTGGGACGCGGCTATGCCGCTGATGCAGTGTCCCCCTTACCAGTACACTGGTGCTCATTTTGCCGACCTCGGAAGGATAACAGGCTGAGTCAACCTCCTGGTGTATTTTAATTCAGCGGCCAACGGGGCTTGAACTCAGGACCCGAGGATCCCAAGCCGCCACCCAAACCACTAAGCCAACACCAGGCTTGGGCTGTCAACTGTGCTTTATTTATATTAAGAGTAGTATTTGCTCTTGATGACTTTGTAAATTTATAAACATGAGCAGATTATCTTTATGCAATGCAAGAGTTGGGGCCAAAGTAGAAGATAGGGGCAAGAGATGCATACATAACTAGAATGGCATACCCCTACCAGGTTGAATGGGTTACGTTTGGTATCCTACTTGATGGGCTGGATCTGGATCCGGACCTGAACCAAAATCGAATCTGCTTGCTTTTGGCACCTATCCCAACTCATCCACCTATTTTTGTTATAACTCCTCCATAACTTTTTGAGACATCATGCTACATATTGTCGTGTACAGGGGGTTAAGACCCTACCTGGACGGATGGCAAAAATTATCCCTTGAAGGCTACAACCGAGACTCGGGGATTAATGAGCGCGTGTTTACGGGGCATAATGGCGGAGAGACGATCCACCCAGGAGAAGCACGAGAAGGAGCACAGCACAGGGTGCTGCACCAGGACAGCGCAATGCCACAGTGTCTTAAAAGGAATACATTTAATGAAAAAGAAAACAAATATTCACAAAGGACGATAATTCAAAAGGAAATGATAATAGTATGACATAAACAAATCCTACAGTTGAAGCCTTGCACACAGACTTGTATACAGACAACGGGGGAACAAAATGAAAAGAAAAGCCCTCCTTTTAACTATTCTTGCACTGAGCTTGGCCCAGAGCTGATATTTGTGGAACTGGAATCGAGGCGCTTCTGTCATAGCGGGATGAACGCACGCCAGGCAATCCACAAGCGGCACTCCACATGAAGACTCAAAGCCCCAGTGTAATGGCCTCGGGTGCTCTGATCGTCCTCATCAACCCTTCAGAAGCAAAAGGTCTGCGTCCTACTTCGCCAAGCAAGCCAAACCGCCTCAACACGGATTCAATGGCCGTGTCATCCTCTTCGGTGTGCACTCAATCTCCACCGTCGCCTCTCCAAAACAATGCACCTTGTGCCTCCACTCTGATCACGGCTCTCCCAAAATTCCAAGCCAACTCCTCGTTCTTTAAAATGTGCAACCTCTCCTGTGCGCTTCCTTTGTTTCGCCTCTCAAAATGTGCCACTATAATCCTCTCAGGCTGCCCTTGTCACTCCACTTTCCTCTGTGTTATTTTATCCTCTTAAAATGTGCAAGCTGCCCTTTTTTTGTGCGCTCTCCTCTCTCCTACTTTATCCTCTGCCTCCGGGGTGTGGCCTACTCCCACCAATCCCGGGAAGGCGGGGCTTCTCCTGCTCGGCTAGCTTTTGACGTCACACCCATCAACCGTCCTTCGGGGGTGTGACTTCGCTTGTTGTCAACCTTTGAAGGCAGGGCTCTCTGCCCGTTTGTTGTGGTTTCAGGGACATTTATTGCCGATCTTGAAATATAAAAACATAGCGAAAAATCACAGAGGGCAATCACATACTGGGGAACTTATTCTTACTCCCTAAGCTAATTAACACCGCACAACCCCTTGTGTGGTGACACGTAACACTTAAGTTCACAGATTCCCTATTTACTCACATTGAGATGCTTTCTATTCGTCCACGGACCAAGCAACTCCACACATTGCTATATTCCCTATTGTATTCTTCCATCTACACCCACAATCGTAACAATATACATCGTTTTTTGCCCCATCTCTCAATGGCGAACAATCACTTAAAAAATTCTCATGTCCAGATCCAGGTCTTCACCAAAATTAAACAATTCGTCCTTGTCACACACTCTACCTGTCCACCAAATTTCGTCCAAATCAGTCTATAAAGTTTTGAGATATCATGCTCACAGACAGACAGACAAGCCGGTAGGCAACATCGGTGGTCGCTAGATAATTGCATACTAGTCATACAGTTTTTGACGGATCGGGCTGAAATTTTTTGACAAAGAGGTTGATTATAGTGCGCATAAAAGCCTGGAAGCCGATTTTTTGAGAATTCTCAAAAAAGGTTCAGGTTTCTGTAATTGTTTGTCACACCAATGTTTTTTTTTGTTGTTTTTGTTGTTGTTTGTTTGAAGCCTTCTAGTCTGGCAGCCAAGGGGGTGAACTGCACTGGGGGTCCCGCAATGGTTTTGAATGATTTGGACAATGGACACCCTGTACATTGAGAAACTGGCGGGTCCCAACGTGGCATCTTTTGTAATTTCGAATAATTGCCCATTGTCACGGCAACCATATACAGTAAATG
>NC_140965.1:97461989-97521989 GCF_056783735.1 Eptatretus burgeri | reverse complement strand
GTGAAGATCCGGATCCGGATCTGGCTACTATAATTTTTTTTTTTATAGTGATTCTTCACCATTGAGAGATAGGGCCAAAAATGATATATAGTGTCGCGGTGATGGCGGTCCAAGTTAATTCCCCGACCCAAATTGTGGTGACGGGCAGTTAACTATGCCAGCCCAGATGGTCGAGTGGTTTTTCCTTATAAGGAGGTGGACACGTTGATCCTCAGAGATTATATCGTGTGCGGGAGGGCGTGAGGCGCAATGGCGGAGCGATGGCGGCACGAGGAGGCACAGCACGGTGGGGGGGGGGACACAAGACACGCGCGCAAAATGGTGCCAAGCTGCTCTCTCGCAGCGGGAACGTTCGTAAGGCAATTCATGAGCGGGATTGAACACCAAGGCTCAGAGACCTCGTGCAGCTGCTTCATCTATCGTGCCTGCCAATACGCTCTTTGCAGAATAGCGCCGTCCCCTTCGGTGACATACACGAGGCTTCGAATCCCGTCTCATACTACCAGTCAAGAGTCGATGGCCAGCGTCTTGCTTCACCACGTGAGCCAAATCGCCTCAGCACGAATACGAGGATCGCACCCTCTTCTTCATGCGTCAAAGGAAAGCCATTTCGTCATGCCGAGAGGAGAGCAAATCGAGATCCTCCGTCCTAGCCACATTCCTACCACGACTACAACTGCCCTCCTCACACCGACCTCATGCGTTCCTCCATATCTCTCTGTCTGACGTCACACACATCAATCATCAGCCTCGGGGATGTGACTTCGCCCCACCGTCACCCTTGGAGGCGGGACTTCTGCCTGCTCAGCACGTTTGGCTCGCTTGTAAATGCAAAAATGTAGGAATAGGTTCCAGGGGGGCAATCACATACTGGGGGAACTTATTATTAATCCCCATCTAATTAACACTGCACCACCCCACGTGTGGTGACACGTGACACTTCAGCTCACAGTCTCCCTACTAAATTACATCGAGATGTCTCCTACACGTCCACAGACTAAACAACTCGATTCAATCCTTACTTTCCTATTAAATTCCCCCATCTACCTCCACAACCGTAACAATAGCATGATATGTAAAAAACGTAATGGGCCCGATATGTTCTCCCGGATCAGGCATTGCATGGCGGAGGCATGCGCTCTACCAAGTGCCCTTCTAGTTTTAGTTTGCATCCAAATACGGCTTTAAATGAACTCGACTCGCTTCCCGTCATTGGTATTCTCACCACGCAATGCCCACCTGCAAACTTGCAGCATTTTCGAAAATTCTGTTGAAGGTAAAGGATTGTGGCTCGGCGTTGGATCCATCGAAGTTCACTATGTATTGTAGCATAGATAACAAGAATGAGTGATTTCTATGGGGGTTTCTATGGGGAACAAGAAGAATTTCTAATGGGGGTTGCAGAAGATGCTAAAAAGAAAGTTTTTCACTTCCTGCCTGCGATAAAGGTTGCTGTCAAGGTTCAACGGAACCTTTACGGTTCTGTATTTTTAACATTCCCTCAATTACATGCATGGATATTTAAAATGTGTGTTTTCAAGAAAATAATTTTGTATGAAAATATCGAATCTTGACAAATGAAAAATAATTATATATAAATTATATATAAATAATGAAATGGTGGTGGGCATGCAGGTCTGCTTTTCTGTTCAGAAAGCTTTCATGTGAAAGATCACCAAAACTTGTTTTTGGCTATTCATTTAGAAATGAACAATTCTGTCCTTCACTGCAGGTGTACCCATGGACGGGAGAAAACACGTTCTACATCTGGGGGAGCAAGGATGCCATTGCGGTTGGAGGCGGAGGGTAAACGAGATAGTTACCACCACAATATATATCATGCTCTTCCATGAGCCTCTACATGCTGAAGAGTTGTTATCATATAGTTGGGTTGGCCTGTTCGGCGTTGCCACCTGAGCACACATCTCAAGATGCTGTGATCCAATGTCCCAATGTTCAAAGGTTCAAATACAATGTCCCAATGGCTTTTGAAATTATGCAAAAAGTAATGTCCTTGGCCTACATGTGATGTATGTAGAAGTTCCACCTGGACCATTAGACCACTGTTTTTAAAGTGTTAATAGACAAAATTTAACCATATTTAATACTTTTTTTGTTTTTTAACCAAAATCCAAAAACCAAGATCTGAATCCATCCATTGGGACCATGCTCTGTGCAGAGCGTTGGTGTTGCCTAAGCAGTCTCCTTGGCAATTGGGCACAATCCTAGACATGTCGCCACTCCGACACAGGATACCAGCAAGCTGGTACTCATTTTGCCGACCTCGGAAGGATGACAGGCAGAGTCAACCCCACCTGGTATTAATTCAACTTCCGAGGGTGATTTGAACTCGGGATCCTTGGATCTCAAGCCCAACACCCTAACCATTAAGCCAACATCAGGCATGATATCTGAATGCTTTTGCTAAATGTTGAATATTTACCATCTTTTTCGGCATACAAGTGGAATTGGCTAATTTTCCAATTTTTCTTTCCTTCATTCAGAGATAAATCTATTTGTAGTATAAGACGAAGCAAAATCGACTATGGTAATTCGCAAAACTATCAGTCAGAACAATGGAGATGTTGATTGCTTTGTGACACTCACAGCGCATCGCTAGTTATGGTACTTCTGGGGTCATGAATATTGATGAGCTGTTTTGTGTATATTATTTGAATTACTTTGAGGGATGACCTACTTCATTATTTGAAACCATCGATAAGTCAATTCTGAGCACAAGTCGAGGCCTGGATTTCAGGAAAAAGAAGTATCGACTTGTACGGTATATTAAACCTGGTTTAGCAAAGTGGAGATCTTCACTTGAGGTTCACAAATTATTTTAAATACTCAGCTGCTGTGAACCTGTCTTGTTTTTTTCTTTTTCTTCTTCTGCTCACAGCGGTGTCTTCGGACTTTGGTTGGACAGCGACCTGTACCACGGCGCGAGCAATCGCTGCGTCACTTTCAACAATGATCCTCTGTCCGGCCACAAGGACTTCCTGGTGTTGGATTTGGAATTCTGGAACATTCAGTGAGAATCCTGGACTTTTCTATTGTACCCATCTCAGTACGACGTCTTGGGGACAGGCAGTTTACGAAAATCTACTTGCGCCTGTGTGGATCGCTTGCCGAGACCTGGAACTCGGCACAGTCGTTAAATGTCAAAGATTTTGAGAAGCCTGAAGGGAGAACTGCATTCCACTGACCGAAGTTGAGATGCATTGATTGCTCTCCTGGTCTCACTTGAATTTGCACCCGGTGCTACGATTATAAGGCCCAAAATGCTGTTGCTTCTGCACAACACAAATGCTCTTGCTCAACGAGCATCTTCGGAAACACGGTTAAGCCATGCCCTATAAGCTTTTTGAAATTTCGGTTTCACAGTCACTTTACTAATTCGTCGTCCTGATATCGTGCGTCCAATTGCAATGATTAGTCTTGTTATGGGAAAAGTTGTCTTATGTAGCTTTAAGAAGGCCGTTGCAGCATCATGGCAATGCTTTTTGAGGTCAACCATTTGAACTTTCATGTGAATACAAAGAAAAACTTTATTTTAGCACTTTTTTCTAGATCATTATTTGGAAAGGAAGTGCACAGTAATGCTCTGCATTTAAAGCAAGACCAATATACTTAAAGCTTGTGCACATTATTTTTAATTGCTACCATATTAAATAATGCATGTTCCACATGTTGCCACTGTCACTATGTGTACTGTGAAGAGGAAGTTATGATACCTTCAGGCGATTACTGCCAATAAAGATTAAACTATTGCCATCATGCAACTTTTCACATTGGCACCTTCAAGGTGTGTTTCACCCCAACTTGGGGAGGAAAACTGCACAAAGCATCCTTCATCGGGAACGATTGCCTTTGTGAGAATCCTGCATTTGAGCAACAATTCAATGTTGAAACAACCGGTGGTTCTGAACTTCCTGAAACTGCAAGTGTAATTGCATTGTAAAGTTTCTAAGCAAAGTGGTCATTCTATCATTTACGACTCGACGACATCTATCTTCACCGTTGCTCTTTTCCTCTGCAGCAACCAGTCGGCCTGTTCACAAGCTTGAAGAAAGATGTTGGTCGCTTTGGATCCAGGAACTGGTCATTTACAAAACACCTTGTAAATTATCAAATCATGGTTCTTTTACAAAGGTGTACATGTTGAGTCGTGTTCATTGTGCATGCATGCAGTGAGTTGTGAAGAAACGTGAACAATTTCAAAAACCTCAAGCAGCACGCTTCCATCTCATCTCACCTTTTTACTTTTAACCGAAGTATCTCCAGTATATGAAAATTTTTTTTACATATAGCTTGCAGCAACCACGAGAGACTTACATTTTAAACCAGACAATGAGATGAAGGTATGCAACCATAGACTTGCATTCACCAACTCGACTGTGCTCCATTCATGTCCAGATAAGAATTCATGAAGTAAATACTCCATTCATCTTTCACTTTGAAAGGCATCAGGATTGTTTTGTGTAGGTTATTCTCTACCTGTTTGTGATCTCTGCAGTTTTTGAGTACGTAAAGGAGTCCTTCCAGCATGTAAAGTTGTTGTTGTTCGTCTTTCGGCTGCTCCCATTTGGGGTCGCCACAGCGGATCATCCGTTATGATCCGCATACTGATTTGGCACAGGTTTTACTCCGGATGCCCTTCCTGACGCAACCCTGGTCGCCTCTTACGACACAGGGATAAGGATTGGGTTTCGCCATGATTCCGGGCTGCCCTACACCCTCTCATAGCATGGCCCAGCACAGAGCTCCCGTCCTCAAGCGATCCTCCAACCCAAGCCTCCGAGTCGCCGGATTACAGGCGCACGCCACTATGCCCGGTATCCTTCCAGCATGTAAAGTATCTACTCTTTTTCTTGGATATTGAAGACAAAGTTGTGACATTTTGCTCCATTATACGTTGGACAGCCCCCAATTGTCTGGGACTCTTGACGACTCCAAACTCGATTGTATTCTCTGTCTGACCCCAGACTAGACGTCTCTGTCAAACCTTTGTGAATCAGTTAGTCTTAGTTTTATCATGACCCTCTGAAGGATTTAACGTTGCCTTGTCAACTTTTAACCTTGTTATCCGCAGCAAATTAATCGAAAGTCATGAGCGTTTTGTAATTGATGGGTGAACCTGAACTGGTTGCTGTTAGCATTGTCACGTGCATGGCCTCCAGATCAACCTCTTTGACCACAAGCATGACCACAGCTGGTATGAAGACCGAACATGCCAGATATTAACTCTGAGAATGACCATGCTTAAGTTTGGCGGCAAAATGCACCCGAGCGGAGAATGCGCTTTCCACTCCCAATGAGATCTAAACTACTTCAGTTATTAATCAAGGTTATTTTTCCTAATTTATTTCCTCCAGGAGTCATCAATTAAACCAAAAATGTTTGTGCGGGAAGGATGGCAGGAACAGATTGCACACCGGCTTAGGAAATGTGAATAATTTAATCAAGGTGCAAGACAGAACAAATATGAATTTTCACGGGAAGACCTGAAGAATAAATAATCACTTTTAAACAGAGAAATAAACTAAAACCCAGATGGGCCCCCCACACACACAATGACCATCCACACAAAACGCAGCTGTGATAGAAATATGAGGCAGGAAAGTTCCAGGTTTCAATGGGAAGCATGTACCACTGGCTTGTGAAGGCAGGATGTGCCACCAACCACTTTCAGCAGTTTTGTGTATGTTATTCTCTACCTGTTTGTGATCTCTGCAGTTTTTGAGTATGTAAAGGAGTCCCTCCAGCATGTAAAGTTGTTGTTGTTCGTCTTTCGGCTGCTCCCATTTGGGGTCGCCACAGCGGATCATCCGTTATGGTCCGCATACTGATTTGGCATATGTTTTACGCCGGATGCCCTTCCTGACACAACCCTGGTCGCCTTTTACGACATAGGGATAAGGATTGGGTTTCGCCATAATTCCGGGCTGCCCTACACCCTCTCATAGCGCGGCCTAGCACAGAGCTCCCGTCCTCAAGCGATCCTCCTACCCAAGCCTCCGAGTAGCCGGATTACATGCGCACGCCACTACGCCCGGTCATTGTTTTAAAAATAAATAACCTTCAATAATCTTCTTCTCTGAAGTGGCTGAACGGAAGGACGTGAAAATTTACGCATATGACCGCCTATCCATGAGGAACAAAAGGCTCACAATATCATGTCATAGGTCACATTTGGCAGCCATATTGGATTGAAGAAAAATATTAAATAATGTTTTCTCCGGGAACCCCGCTTAATCAATCGAAGTGATTTCACAATTGTGATCTCGTAGTAATGGGGAATACAAGTTTTAAATTTCAACTTGATTGGACACGTGGTCTGGCAGCCAGAATTATTTAAAAAATTTGATCTGGGTTCTTTTTTTTAATTATTATCATTATTTTTTTTAATATGGCTCATTTGGCTGCACCTGGATGGGTTTGAGGGTATCGGAGAAGCAGCTGAAATGTGAATCCTACCTAGGTTCCTCCTGATGACTTAATCTTTGCTTTTTGCTTGTTTGGGTTTCTTCTGATTACTCCAATGCAGGACTGTACCTATTTGGTCTTCCAATTGAATTTATTTTAATCCCGTTCCAAATTCAATTGAATAATAATAAAAAAAAAACGTCATGGGTCAGGGTAAGGTGTCCAATCAAAGTGGGACATCTTGGTACCTGGTCATCACTGCCAGCAGTTATAAAGTGTCATTTCTCATTATGTCTTATTAATTACACAACACACCAGGACACAAACCCCACACAAATCAAATCCTGGCAAGGGTCTGCAATCTCTGCTCTTTTTCTTGTTTATTATTATTATTATTTTATTATTATTATTATTATTATTATTAATCTCCAGGGTTCTTCATCACTCTGCGGGTGAACTCGCTGCCCCGGAGGACGCAAAGCAGTACAACATGTGGAGGAGCTAAGCGAGGTGTGCTTTGGCCAACCCCCTTGTAGATGGAGGCAGGGAAAATATGACAACACTTCGGGGTGGGGATGGGGGGGGGGAGACAGGAGAGATGAGAAAAGAGAAACTTCGGAGCCTGGGTTGGCAGAAAGTTTTTCTCCCAGAGGCTGTGAGGAGTGTTGAAGCCTCTGGAACTGGTAGTTGGGCACTGCAAGTGTGGGAGATGGGTTCTGAGAGCTCTCAGTTTGGACCTTAACACAAAGTGTGATCTTTCTAATCCACTCCTGGGCAAACAGCCAATGTGGCGGCCATTTTCTTGTTGGGCTAACTTTTCTTTTATTTATTCTTCCCCTGTGATTTCGTTTTGACCCCTCCCAATCCTCAAACCTCCTCTGTTTGAATTGATGCATTGCCATAGCTGTGGACAGGTTTCATATGATTATATAATTGCATGTTGCATATGGCTTGCTGTGGAGGACCATTGGATTTGTACGTTGTCATTTGTGTGTGCTTGTATTCATTATTTATAAAACTTTTCATTCTGGTTTGTCATCAATTAATTTTCCAAGTGCACAATGCTCAAGTAGAATGTGACTATCTTTGCGCAGATGAGAGCTCAATCAAACCTCCCAGCATTTGTTGAGGGGAACGATGAATTAGAGAGCTACCTACTGATGTTTGAGTGTATTGCTCCCAAAAGGCAGTGGGACAGGGCAGTTTGGAACACCTCGTTTGCTGCTCTGTTAACTGTCAAAATTCAGATGTGGCAGAAGAAGTGCTTTTGAAGCGGTCTAATTCAACTCAGGATGGGTCGAGGACCAAGTTCAGGAGTGACAAGCCAAAGATAGGGGAGAGGCCTGAGCAATTTATCGGAAAGCTAATGAATTATTAGTGGGTTTACCTGTCAAATAATGACCAGATGTTTGAAGATTTGCTACACATTTTAGCCATAGAGATACGGACTGTTTGGAGCAGGGTAAGCTCTGAGATGCAGTATTATGTATGCAGTTCTATAGGGCATGGGGCAAGTGATTGCAGGTCATCTCCAAAAGGTACCAAGATGTGGGTGCCAGGGGATTTTCGTAAGTGAATGGATGCTTACTGCCTGTTGAAAACTTAAGTCTCCAAGGTTAAGGTGTTGGATATAGAGTTAGAATTGCATGTTGGAGATGACTATTTTTTGCTTGCATGCGGCAAGAAGATTCTGCTGCTGAGCAGAGCCTGTTACTGAATCAGAAGGCAGATTTCATGAGTGGTGAAGGAGAAATTCAGAACATCTTCCTCGCACGTCTTGAAGGACACCAGATTCAGCAGAGTCGTGGTGAAGGAGGACCAGTATGTTGGGAAGTTCAGCTTTATGCTATTGACATGGAACGTAAGGTGATAATGGTCAAAATTGAGGTAGGTACTCCATACTCGATGGGTGTAGTTGAAGTTTTGTGCTTGGTGCATGCAGAAGTGATGTACTGGCAAACTGTCTGCACTCTGCAGAAACTTGGGGGAGGGAATGGCTGGAGCATGGAAGGTGCAAGACCAGAAAGGAAGTGGTAGAAGACTGAGAAATGACCAACTTATCTGTGATGTGAAAGTGATAGGCACAGAGATTCAGTATCATCACAGAAGATTCCAATGATTTTTGAAGGCCTTCATGTTGATGGGATAAAAGTTGAGCAAGGTGTGAGGCAGGAGCACCAGCCAAAAGGGGAGAGCAGTACTCAAGCTGTGGATGAAGGCCTTGTAGGTCAATAAAAGTTCAGATGTGCTAAGGAAAGATTTTCATCTTTCAGTGGCCTGCAAAGCCAGTCGGTGACTGGCTTTACAGGCCCTCTACATATATGTTGTTTACCCCAAAAAAGATCATGGCTGATGGTGAGGCCTAAAATTTGAATGACTGAACTTCTACAAGACCTTTGTTAAGGAAGTGGATAGAATGGTTCACCAGAGGAACCTTCTCAACAGAGTGAGTGTGTGAGATGTTTCTTTTTGGGATTGTAAGACATATTCCAAGTGTTTGATCAGCTCTTTATTCTATCATGGTCTGCAGAGAGGAAAGAGGCTGCTGCATGGCCTATCTGAAGGATGGGGAATCTTATGGCAGAGGGTGAAGTCATCAGCAAATACATGAGGATTCTTTTTCCAGAGAGATCATTAATGAAGATCAGGAATAAGACTGGGCCCAGAATGGTGCCCTTGGTGCACTCCAGCCTTGACAGGGAGAGGAGATTAAAGGATGCCATTGAGAGCTACTTATTGGCTATGAGAGTAGATGAAGTCAGTAAGCCATGTGTGGAGGTGGCCTTGGATGCCATAGGCAGACAGCTTGGAGAGCAAGACACTGCACCAGACTATATCAAATGCTCGAGATATATCTAGAGAGACGGTTCTGATCTCCTGCCTGAGATTGAGGGCCTCCATTGATTATTGGGAGTGCAAGAGCAGCATGTCCAGGATAGAGCGATGAGGTCTGAATCTGAACTGATCTGAGATCAGGCCATTGGAGAAAAGGAAGAAAAAGGCATGACCCATAATAGCAGCAGATGTGATGTTTTGTCAGTATCACACCTGTGGTTAGAGCATGGAGTTGAGGTCCTTCATCGAATGGGTATCAATCAAGCAGTTTGTAAATTTATTACCTCTGCCACCGAAGGTGAAGGAGGTTATGTTTTCACCCCTCTCTGTTTGTTAATTGCCGGAATCCTTCGGATTTTGGCAATTATGTTGGTCGGTTGTGTGTGTCATTCTGTGTGTCTGTCTGTCTGTTTGTGTGTTTGTTTACCCTGTAGCAGCCACACCGTTTCAGCGATCATGACCAAACTGGGTACAGACGTCAGCCATGGTCCAACTTAGACACTTGTCGTTTTTGGTGAATCTAGGTCAAAGGTCAAGGTCATCGAAAAACCGAAATTCTTATTTTCGCAATAACGTTCGCAAAAATGGTCGTATCGACTTCAAACCAAATCCAAAATGTGCATCTTCCAAATCTGAATCCAACCATATATCTCATTGGGGTGTCACACCAACACCCTTCTTAGCGGTCAGGGGTTGAATGTTGGGAGGGTCGGGTCAAAATTTCAAATTGCGATAAAAACGCCATTACAAGTCCGATTGACTTCCAAGTTATGATCATGACCAAACTAAGTGCTATAACTCATTAAACAGTAGCACGATGGACTTATAAGAACCAAATTGATTTCCAGGTTTTTGTTTTTTCAGAGATCATGGAGATATGACAAAGTTATTCCGGCAATTCCTTGCTCAACGAGCAATTTCATTTGTTTGTTTGTGTGTCTGTGTGCAGCATATCTCAAAAAGTTGTGGACAGATCAAGATGAAATTTTGTGGACAGGTTTGTTGTGTGACAAGGACGAGCTGATTAGATTTTGGTGAAGATCCAGATCTGCCGACGACAATTTTTGAAGTGGTTCTTTACCATTGAGAGATAGTGCCAAAAAACTAAAAAAAAAATCATATCTCAAGAAGTTGTGGACGGATTCGGATGAAACTTGGTGGACTGGTTGGGTGTGTGGCAAGGACGAATTGATTCGATTTTGGTGAAGATCCGGATCTGGATACGAGAATTATTTGATTATTAAAGCGATTCTTCACCATTGAAAAAACGACGTAGTGCTGTATAGCATGATATTTCAAAAACGCAATGCACCCGATATGTTCTCATGGATCAGGCATTACGTGGTGGAGGTATGCTCTCCACCGATTGCCCTTCCAGTTTATTTGTATGTCTATACAGTATGTTTTTTTTTTTGCCAAGCACCATTACATTCATCCACCATCATGTTAATCTGACCACACGTGAGACGTTTTTGTTGATACCTACAGTACAGCATCTGGGAGTCTCTTTAAACAGGAAATATGGATATTGGGATAAGTTGGAAGTCAAATTCGCCATACATGTCGCCGGTGGTGATAGTGTTGTGGTGCCGGGTTCGGGGGCGGGGAACGACCGCTAGATGGAGCAGTAGGGCCGTCTCCCACCGAACACCCGGAATTGAAGATCGTCACTCCGGATAACTCCGAAGTCGATGGGTCGCTTAATGGACTGTGGACGCCAATATTTCGACCTCAAGGTTAGGGTCTTTTTGTTTGATTCCAATTGACCAAATTAGCCGCGGGGTCTAGCTACCGGGGAAGCCACACCCTCGGCCGGCTTTGTCCGAACTGATTATCTGTTACTGACTCGGATCCGGCATAACCGAGCGGGAATTACCAAAGCTGCACCGGTCCAAATAACAATCTACAGCACAATCGGCCTCAAGATAACTCAAACCCGAACCATGCTAGGCCAATGAGAGAAAGCACAGAAAACGAGCTGTTACATTTAACACGGGGTTTATTCACAATAATCAGGAAGAAGAACACAGAGCAAAGTTAATCCGACTAGATTGCAATGTACAATAAGCAAGGCACTTATGCAATTCTACTTGTAAGACTGGCCACAGACAGACACACACACCCGAAAATAAATGGAGTCAACTGGTCTTTATTCGGACCCTCCAGCCGCGGAGAATAGGCAAGCTGGGGGTTTGAGTTTAGTCAGGTACCTGGCCGCCTCGTGTGGTCTGGCCGACCCGCACTTGTGAGCTAGGAGTCCGTTAAGGGGATTGGGGTCCCCAGCTCGAGCGCTCCACACGAACCACCACGGTGGGACTTGTACCCACGGCCAGAATCCAGCAAGCAACCAGGATCCTATGGATGACCAGCCACCAACGATCGATGATGACAACCAGGGAACGAAGACGGGAGCCAAGATAACCAAGGCACGACCGAAAAAGGACCCCCACTGGTCTTTGAGCGCCGCTGACTGTCTGTGTGCAAAAGGCTTCCAAATTCGTGACCTCTTCCAGAACCTCAGTGGGGACTAACTATTTTATTAATATCAACTGGAGCAAGGGATATCGTCAAATACTGGTCAGTGATAAATACGCGAATGGTATGCAGGACAACATTTGCGATAGATAACACCAACGTTGGCATGATGAACTCTGATAGCTGCATGAGAACGGGGCATGAGGAGGTCACTGTTTGGGATTTAACATGTTGATAATTATTTTGATCTGTACCCATACATCAGGTGAGCATGCCCACAGCCTGCCACATTGTCAGATCATCGTCCGATGTTGGCCAGAGTGAGGTTTGTGGCTCAGGAGATAGAACCTCTCTCGTTAGGCCTTCTTAATGAGGGTAAGATCATGGGATGCTGTGCAGTCCACGACACAGAGAGGTACGGTCATTCGTGCATCGAACACCGTATGTTTCCAGAACTACATCCCTCATGGTGCAGCCATCACTGCACCACTTACGGATTTGAAAATGTAGGGCCAGTAAGATGGTTTGGGGGGGGGATACACGGGAGAAGGCATTTTCTTTAATCACGGTTACACGAGAATACACGGTTCTTGAGCGACGGTGGCGGTTCTTCTTCAGGGTCTCTGCCGACTTTCTCAAAGATAAGATTTCCGGTCCTTTTTGACACGTCTTCACTGTCATTTTGTTATCTCTGTGTTTACTGTGTGTTTCTAGTTCGGTCTTGTGTTAAAACTTGTGCTAATTGTTGGGTTTTCGTGGTCTTTTCATATCGGATTTCCTTGAGGCCTACCCTCCCTTCTTCCCGCTTGTGTGCATGATCGTGTTTATTGTATTTTCTCCTTATCACCATCAGGTTTCATTTCTCCACTTTTCCCTCCCCCCTCATTCTATCCCTCCCAGCTATAACATCTGTTTCATGTCTTAAAATAGACAAAAACCCCCAAAAAACCTTTTACATCACAAACCACACGTGACAACGTCACTTCCTGTATCGACTTCTTCCTCCTCCTGCCGACCTCCCATCTACTACTTTTGCCAACCCACATTCACCATACACCTAAACGATTTTTCTTCAACCTTTCCTTTAGCTAATCTTACGTTATCTTTATCAAACAAGCTCAAATGAGCTAAGATCCTCGTCCTCAAATGATGACGTCATAAAAACGAATATGACGTCATTGTGATGTATCAGGTTTGCGATAAATTTTTATCTGTGCTAATGCCCGGCTTGATTCCCGCAAACAAAATTCAAACAGCTTGCCTAGTTTCGGAGATAATGGTATAGGCGATTTCCATTAGCGGCGATATTATGACGTTAACTTTTTTTCTAGAAATTGATATGACGTCATATGTGCGGTAATTCATCTCTGCTAATGCCCTGTTCGATTCCCGCAAACAGAATTCAAAAAGCTTGCCTAGTTTCGGAGATAATTTTTTCGGCGATTACCATTAGCGGAGATATTTTGACGTCATAACTTTTTTTCTGTGAGGAATTTTCAAAATCGGAGATGGTTACTATCTGCGCGGGGTATTTTTACATATTGTTACGAATTCGCGCCCACCCGCGTGCGAACGACCGCTTTTCAATAATAGTAGCCGCTCACCCACCGGGCGGACAATTCAGTCATGACCTTCCGGAACAACGCCGGAACCCTGTCATGGGTGGGTCTTCAACCCCACCACGGCCTAGCCCATTTTGTACCCGCGCAAAATAGGGTCAATCGCCGAATATCGATATACCTAAGTACCTGCGTGGGTAGCCTACCGGGAGACCGTACCTCGACGCAGGTCGGCTTGGACACGAACCGCTCAAGCGGTCTGTTCCGTTCTTCAGTGATAACCGAGCGGGTATTATCGCCCGACCTCGCTGGATCCGATCATATTTAACGGGTATTTAAAACCCAACTAATATTCCGCAATATGAGATGGCGTTCCAATAAGGGAAAGAGGACACGACGAACGGGTTTAACATTTAAATAAGCACATTTATTACTAAACACGTATACAGGCAAAGCAATGAAAACACGTATGCAGTAAAACAATCATGCACGGGACGGGTACAAAGACACGAGCAAGGTGAGAGCACTACGACCGTCTATCGGCAATTATCTAGCCACTTAACAGTTTTTACTTACAGGACACGGCGCCTCCAACATTCATTCAAAAGAAAGGAAAAGGCCACCCTCAAAGACGAGGGCGCCAGACAGGGTCCGTAGACCTTTCTGGCGTGGAGCCTGGATGACCGAATGGGCCCCCCGACACCGTTGCAGGTTACCTGCACCCTCGTGGTGCGATGGTGGGTGATTCGCGATGTCTGTCCCCCACGGCAGCTTGGACAGCCGCGGCTGAGCTCGGCCTTCCACGGGGCCGGCGAGCTCTCTCCGGCGCTCTCCACACAGATGTGCAGGCGTGCGCGACAGAGCTGGCAAAGCGGTGCCTCCCCTCCGCGTCCCCCGTGCCACGCCCAGACTCCCCACCGACTGCAAGCTCCGACGACTTGACCCGAACCACCGAACCCAAGACTCTCCGAAGACCAAGACGAAACCACCACGAAGACCCAGACCTGGCGTCCTGCTCGCCCTTATATTCCTCAGTTCCAACGCCTTGCTCCTCCCCGTTTATCGCTCCCCCTCCCCTTCCAGCTCCTGCGGGAAGCTTCGAGAAAAGGGGCGTTCCTTATCTCCAGCGCCTCACTTCCACGAACCAACCAATGACGAACGATCTCCCCGATCGGTGCACGGGAAAAACAGGCGGGAAAATCCGCGCGCCACCGATAGAGGGTTGCCGTTTGGTTTGTGGAGAAGGGGATCGGCAGTTAGCGTAGCGGTGAAGGTGATTAGGTGAGGTTGGTGGTTGAGGTGATCGTGGTTGTTGTGATGGTGGAGTTGTGAAGGTGGTTGTGGTGGTTGAAACGTGGTTGGTCCAAAATAACGATAGTAAAGAAAAACATTATCTCAAAGGATCACAGCCCTGTTAACACGAATAAACCCCATTAAACAACGGTGGGGAAATCTAACTGAACACAGACTTATCGATCGAACTGAACTAAGGATCTTTATGGTGTTCTGCGAAGTTCCACAGCCGTAACAATATATATATATGCCAAGTTTCAGGAAGTTTCGATGAAAACTGTCGGCTGTGAAACAAAAAAGTCCACAAGAAGAAGATGAAGAACAACAACGTGAGTAAGACTTGGAGATCCTCCACGAGGATATAATAAATAAAGTAAAATAATTATTTTTCACAAAATCAAAAGAAATCTATTTTACAGTATTTGTATTTTCGCACTCTTGAGACATCCTTGAGCCTGCCACCGTTTTCATTTCCCATTCCTCCCCTCGTTCCCCCAATGAAATTACATCGTTTCGACGACGACACCGTTTGGTCTGATGGTGATGTGACGCAGTCATGATGGGCCGAATGGCCTCCTGCGTCTCGTTTCCTCATTCCTTGTTATAATGAAAGTGCGAAAGTAATAATTCGAGAATCTCTTCTCAGGGATTACCCATCCATTTACAATGAGCCGACGAATGAGCCACGCCCCTTCCGCTCCCCATTTACTATGAGCCGACGACTGAGCCACGCCCCTTCCGCTCCCCATTTACTATGAGCCGACGACTGAGCCACGCCCCTTCCGCTCCCCATTTACTATGAGCCGACGACTGAGCCACGCCCCTTCCGCTCCCCATTTACTATGAGCCGACGACTGAGCCACGCCCCTTCCGCTCCCGAAGCGTCGCGTGCGTCACGAAGTGCTTCTCAGATCTACTGCAATCTATACACCACGATAAGTCGATGCATCGTGAAATGCGCTCTCTTGTTCAGGTACAGTATATAATCCAAAGTCCGCTCAACTATACTCCATGATTTGTTGGAGAGTCTATTTTTTAACCCTTTGCATTCTCCTTTCATCGGATGTTAATTTCATCGAGTCTCTAATTATAATTCCGGCAAAAAAACCCCTTCACCCTCCCGAAATTACCTTTAACGCCGCACGTGAGGGATGACGGGTGTTTGGACACAATTTTATTTACTTGGTCTCGGTACTGTACTATCCATTTCGACCTCTTGTCGCTCGTAGCCATTTGACGATTCTCCCCTAAAATGAAACGACGTCCCATATAATTACGTGATGACGTAGGTTCTGCGTGCTGACGTGTCTGGGGCATCCGTTGCGAGGAGACCGTGGCTCTTGCGGCGACGCAGAGAGAAGCCGAGGGTGCATTTTCTTGACCGGGTGAGCTCGTCAGAGTTGTCTGGGTGTGTTGAGGAAATGGTGGTTTTGGTCACTTTCATCCTTCAATCCCTCAAGGATGCTGGAAATGAGATGTGAGGTCCTGAGGTAATATTTACGTCGCTTTCTGATTCGCTGAGACCTTCCAACGATGTGTGGACGAGGTATGCTGTGCCTGTGTGAGGTAATTATCCCGACGAGGTAAATCTGAGGTAAATACCACAAGCGATCATTCAAAAGGTTGTTGTGAGGGTGACAGAGTCAAGCGGCAATGAGAACGCTCTGTGTGAACACAACAAGGAAGATCAGGAGGGAATGTTTACATGAGGGAATGAGGACTGTTGATGTCTCTGTGAGAAACCTGGGCAAGCTCGAGTGATCGGTGACGTCACAGCACAACGATGGCCAAATATCCACCTTGAACACGTTCAGCCATCACTAAGTTAGGATGAATTAAGGTGAAAATTGATTAACAACCAGGAACTAACAAATATCATACAGTTAATCCTTGAAATGTTTTATATTTCACGAAATTACTGATTCATGTTGATGAGGATAAGGTTTTATATTTACTGTATTGAATAAATTACCATATTTAATTTTAATGTGAAGTCAAAGTTGTTGAATGTTTAAAAAAAAACATGTATATATGTATGTCCCTGCCAAGAAAAGTGTGTGTCTGTCTGTCTGACTGTCTGACTGTCTGTCTGTCTGTCTGTCTGACTGTCTGACTGTCTGACTGTCTGACTGTCTGACTGATACAGTGGTTGTGGACCCCCTGTTTGGAGAGGTTGTGGGCTTAAAAGGTCAAAACCTCATAAGAATGGAGCCCAGCTCAGGCAGTTTGGAAAATCTATCAATTTCCTGCAATTGAATAAAGTTTTTACTTCATGTGGTGGTGGTGGTGGTGGTGGTGGTGGTGGTAGTCGTATGGCAGCTTGGCTGCCGGGGTAGCTATCATTTCTTGAAGCGCGACTGTCGCTGATGTAGTGCCCCTCTACCAGTACACACACTGGAACTGGTACTCATTTCACCAACCTCGGAAGGATGACAGGCTGAGACAACCCCCTGGTGTATTAATTCAGCGGCCGACAGGGCTTTAACTCAGGACCCTCGGATCGCAACTCGCCACCCTAACCACTGAGCCAACACCACGCTGCTTTTACTTCATGTGAACAACGATTTTGAAGTTTTCAATCAAGATGTAACCACAACTTCTCTCTCTCCTCTATCTTCTCTCTCTCTCTCTCTCTCTCTCTCTCTCTCTCTCTCTCTCTCTCTCTCTCTCTCTGTCTCTCTCTCTCTCTCTCTCTCTCTCTCTCTCTCTCCTCTCTCTCTCTCTCTCTCTCCTCTCTCTCCCCTCTCTCCCTCTCTCCCCTCTCTCCCCTCTCTCCCCTCTCTCCCCTCTCTCCCCTCTCTTTCCTCTCTCTTTCCTCTCTCTTTCCTCTCTCTTTCCTCTCTCTTTCCTCTCTCTTTCCTCTCTTTCCTCTCTCTCTTTCCTCTCTCTCTTTCCTCTCTCTCTTTCCTCTCTCTTTTTCCTCTCTCTTTCCTCTCTCTTTCCCCTCTCTTTCCTCTCTCTCTCTCTCTCTTTCCTCTCTCTTTCCTCTCTCTCTCTCTCTTTCCCCTCTCTTTTCTCTCTCTCTCTCTCTCTCTCTCTCTCTCTCTCTCTCTCTCTTTCTCTTTCTCCTCTCTTTCCTCTCTCTCTCCTCTCTCTCTCCTCTCTCTCTCTCTCCTCTCTCTCTCTCCTCTCTCCTCTCCTCTCTCTCTCCTCTCTCTCAGAGACGTGCACCAACTTTACACCACTCATCCCAACTCTCTCTTCCTCTGTGCTGGTTTCAATTGTCACCATGCAACTTGCCTGGGTGTTGGTACCTCTCTCACCAGCCATGGCACTTCAGCAAAGAACATCTGTGGTGGTCGTATGGCAGCTTAGCTGCTGGGATAGCTATCATTTCTTGAAGCGCAACTGTGTCGCTGATGCAGTGCCCCTCTACCAGTACACACACTGGAACTGGTATTCGTTTTGCCGTCCTCGAAGGATGACAGGCTGAGTCAACCCCCTGGTGTATTAATTCAACAGCCGACGGGGCTTGAACTCGGGACCCTAGGATCCCAAGCCGCAACCCTAACCACCCTTATACACTACCCCCATTGAACCTTTATTACCCCTCGTTTTTAAATTGAAGTACTTGAACTGCAAAACTGGAGGTTCTTGGAAGTATTATGACTGACAATTTGTGTTAGTGCAGTCTTCCAGTATATAATTAAATTTAAATAAAATAAAGATTGTAAAAGTCTTATAAATAAATTAAGTCTGTGCACGTACTGAGGTGTGTTCAATTACCAAGCCCGTGGCTCGCGCTTGCCAAGCCAGCCATTTCTTGTCAACAGTTTCAAATGGAGTGCTTGCTTGAATGGTTAAGCCACTTGGTAACTAAACACATCCCTACAAAACTGGAGGTTTTTGGAAGTTTAATGAAGGTGATTTGTGTTATGCGGTATTCAAATGTATAATTCAATTCAAATAAAAATAAAAGTTTAAAGAGGTTTAAAGGAATACTAATTATAAAAAAAAATACTGGTTTTACTGCCGTTTTACCCAGCATCTATTACATTACCCTATCTAACACATTACATTGAAGTTATTTGTGCCTGTTATTTATGTCCTTTATAGCATCCTTAAAAACAGTAAGTTTCTTGGTTGGAATTTTTTCCATTTCGTTTGACTGCCAGGTAGGCAGTCAGAGTAAAAATATTATCTCGCTCCTCTCTTTGCATGTGTGGTCAGGATGAAATCTAAGCCAATGTGCGTTAAAACGACAGACTTGTGTTCTTATTCGTGTTCCGATTCGTGTTCAAAATCTATTATTTGATTTCAATACGTTGTTCCTCGATCACAAATTGACGATCATGAACTGATCAGACAGACAGACAGACAGACAGACAGACAGACAGACAGACAGACAGACAGACAGACAGACAGACAGACAGACGGACCAACGGACGGACATAAACCAATTTCTTAACCCCGCTTTTTGCTTCTCGTGTGCAGGGTAATAAAGTCATGATAGTAATTTAAATAATACAATAATAATTCGAATATTTTTCACCATAAAGGAAAATTAATAAATGTTTCACCTTATTATAAAAATTCTTTTGATTTTAACCCAGGCTAGACAGCTTAGAGGCAAGTGTGCATACCTTGTGGCCACCCTGCCAGCCATTGTATTCAACAAAAATTTGTAAATGCGTATTGCTTTATAAAATGATTTTTTTCTTTACACAGGTACCTGCAGCCTTGGAAGCCAACACCAGCAGTTTATCCTGAAGACTTGTTGAAGATTGTACCATCTTGTTGACGCTTTGAAATTATGCATATCTCAAGCAATGGCGAATATTTCAACACATGGTGACTTACAAGGTGAAGGTCCAGTCATTTTGTGCTTTTCTTATAGCTGTGTTAAAGGTGAATGAATTTCCAAATGTTCTGCAAGGGTTTTCATCGATCACCATTCCAAGTTGACTTTGTGGTTGTTTTCCACATATTTCCCTGTCATGCATCACAGCCTGGAAACGATGCAGGTTGGCAATTCATACAAAAAATTATTGCTGTGATGTGATTTGAAATACAGTGGATCCTGTCTTGAGAGACCGCCCTTAATGCGAAGCCCAAGTCGGTTTCTCAAAACCGGTGGTATTTCATGAGAGGGACGAGCAAGTTGCCCATGCTCATATGGGATTATAAAACGGGGTTGGGATGGAGGTGTCAAAAATGCAAGTGGCATCCTTTGTCATTGAGCCGGCAAGCTGGCAGCAACAATTCGCATTTATTGCCACGTCTGATGCAATTTAAATGCTCTAATGGCAGCGAGGTGTTCCTGTTTTGAAACTGTTCGATATATGTAGCCATTGTAGCTTTTTGATGCTGAGAGTCCATAATATAGATTTGTATTGGTGTTAAAGCCAGTGACCAGTTGCATATTAATAGTAGGATACTCTCAACACAACATCCCGCAAAACTAGTATTACTAAGCACTCCCTTCAAGTGTTCCATCACAACAACGGGCAGAGACAGATTTGACAATAGTTGTCCAACATTAATTTATGAAATACTTGTCCCAAGCTACCGGAAAAGCAATGGTTCTGAAACCTGCGTTCATGAAATTGAAAAATCAAAATTTGTGGATGCTGGTCATAATGTCCTGGCCCTCCTGAATGGTGGTTTGTTTTTTTGTCTGTCTGTCCAAGCCATAACATCGACCAGTTTTCATGGCTGATGGCTGCATTTAACAGGTCTTTCTTTACAGGTGTTTATCAAAAGAAAACACAACCGTGCATTCTGTAAGTGGTCGTAAAGGAGAGGTGGTCGCTCAGTCTGGTGATCTCTCAAGAAAGAATCTATTGTACCAACCATTTAGAAACTTCTCTGTATTTGAAACATTTTGAGATTCCGGACAAGACTCGATGACTATGTGAGACTCCAGACGAGACTCGATGACTATGTGAGACTCCAGACGAGACTCGATGACTATGTGAGACTCCAGACGAGACTCGATGACTATGTGAGACTCCAGACGAGACTCGATGACTATGTGAGACTCCAGACGAGACTAGACGACAACTATGTGTGACCCCGGACTAGTTTTCCTGGAATTGTTTTGATTCCAAGTGTGACAAAGCATGAATATTACCCACCAACCATCAGTAGTTGCAGTTGTTAATCATTGAATTGCAGTATAGCAACCAGTCATGGTGAATGCAGGGTTTATATATTACAAGGCTGAGTCTGTACTTCTTGGTGCCCAGCTGACCAAGAAGATGCCAATGATGAACATTGTGCAATCCGAGAAGCATTGAAAGCTCGCTATGGCCAAGCCCTTGCGGCTGATCAGAAGAAAGGCAAGAATAAAGACCAGAAGAATAACCAGGAACATGTCATGGTGAGATTTGGACAAAAGCATCCATTCTTTATATGATCAAATACATTTTTAATTTTTATTGTTGACATGTTTTGTTGGCCAATTTTAATGCATGAATTTCTTTTTTTAATTTCAGACATTCCGAATATTTCGTCTTCTGTGATCTGTGATGTGTGTCTGTCTGGTCACAGTACCTTGAGGTTGGGTTGGGTCGAGCCAAAACCTGTCATTCAAATTAATCTTGGTTATACCTGCATGGGTTTTGAGGTTTCATTATTTCTCATCGTAAAAGTGCTTTGTGATCCAAAAATGGCCGAAGTGTTGCGTTAATATTGTCCGTTTTTTGAAGTATATGACTGGCTTTCTTATTAGCCCGTCCATCCATGCCACAGGAGACAGGTGTGTGTGTGTGTGTGTGTGTGTGTGTGTGTGTGTGTGTGTGTGTGTGTGTGTGTGTGTGTGTGTGTGTGTGTGTGTGTGTGTGTGTGTGTGTGTGTGTGTGTGTGTGTGTGTGTGTGTGTGTGTCCATGGCTTAACTCTTTTTTTTTTTTTTACCATTTGAGCTTTTGGCATCAAATCTTCAACGAGCCCTTATTATGAGAATATGGGGAAGACTAATTAATAATTGGGTCAAAATGTCAAAGGTAAAAGTTACTGTAAGTCCTTCTGAGCCCATCTACCACACGTCAGCGCGAGAGAGCTGGGTTTTTGTAATCGCTTCCATGTTTCTTTATTTATTTACCATTAAGCTTTCGTGTGTCTGTCCAAGCCATAATGTGTTTTACTTTTTGAGCTTTTGTCATCGCATTTTCAACAAACTTTAATTTTGAGTAAATGTAAAACACTGATTAATATATTTTACTTTTTTTTTATTTTTTAAGCTGTTCTTTTTGTCAAGTTTAGTTTGAGTACAAAGCAGAGACAGACAGCTTCACATTTTTTTTGTTTGCAGTTTCTAAGACTCGTAGTGGAGCTGCCATACACATATCTCGCATACATGCACGTACAAAGGAATACACGAGACACAATGCAGGACTGTTAGACCAGACAAACACAGCCACTGAGCTTAGGAAAGTGTCGTCATTTTCCCGGGCACTCTGGTTACTAGTGACGTCACACCAATGGCGCTGCCTTTCTCACCGCACTCAACGGGGCATTTCCTAAGGAGAAATTTTTGTCAGATCAGGACAGATTATATCTGTGACTTGCTACAGGTACCATGTAAACCTGCACTAACCTGTTTCATGACAAAACCGTCTGCCCCACCAGGTTTCTTGGTGAGGAGGGTGTTTGATATGGACACCCAGCAGGATTAAAAACAAAACCTGTGAAAGGGTGGAGGAGCTCCTTGTGAGCCAACGGCCATCCATCCCTCGTGTCCAACTGTGTCTGTAGATGTCCTCCTGCAGTTGGGTTACTTTTTATTAGGAGGTTGATGGCAGGATTTGCACTCGGGCCACTGTAAAACCCTTCATGACGCAAAACATACGAAAGCACAAAAAAATCTGAACACCCACTCTGTGGGAGTACCTCATGTGCAGCTGCCCTTCGCAGGGCAGCTCACCAGTTGACGGGATTGGGGCAAAGCCTTCGGGACCCCCAATCTTTGATGATAGGAGGGAAACCACGGGGTAACCTTCCTGGGTTAGATTGCGGTAGTGTGTGTCGGGGTGGTGCTGAGGTGTCATCCAAAAGAAAAAATGGACGCAGCAACCTGCTGCTCCGGCACATGCTCCCATACCTGACCTGACCTGAATCTCCTCCTCTGGATGCCAACCTTTGGGGGATGTCGGTGCACGTAACCTTTAAATGCTGAATGTAAGCAAGGAAGTGTCACGTACCATTTTAATAGTTTTTGGAATAACTCGGTCGGGGTTTGAACCACTGACCTCCCAGACTTAGAGCAGATGTTCGAATGCTTACACTGCCAAGTCTGGTGAAGATGATTTTGAGATGATTTCTAGTGAAAAGGATCAAGTCTGGTGAAGATTATTTTGAGATGATTTCTGGTCAAGATGATCAAGTCTGGTGAATATTATTTTGAGATGATGTCTGGTGAAGATGATTTTGAGATGCTTTCTAGTGAAGATGATAAAGTCTGGTGAAGATGATTTTGACTTGATTTCTAGTTGTATTTGCTTCCTGCATTGTTTACTTTTTCTAAATGACTCAAGGTGCTATATAAGCTTTTGTTTCTCATTCCGCATTTTTTATTGTTTATGTTTTATTGTTTATGTTTTATTCCGCATGTTTTATTGTTTTTATTTTTTTAATGCTCCTATTGAAGTGTATTCAGTACATGAAACTTAGGATAGGATGAAGTTAAGCTTCATAATACATGAATTAATAAAGATTTTATGTTATCTATTCAAATGTGCCTGGAGTGGCTTGGTGCTGGAGTGGGTAAGGCCCTGTCGAAACGCCCTCACTGGTGTGGGTTTGATTGCCTTGACTACTCCTGGGACATTCCCACACCCTGCGATGGAGTGCTGGCATGTCCAAGATCAGTTCTTGGACACAGAAACATTCATGACAATGCCTGGATGCTCTATCAAGAGTATGGGCCTCTGCTGTTATCATATTGAAATGCGCTGTAACTGTTGTGTTTCCAGACACACTGGTGCCGGTGATTGTAAGTTTAAAATTTAAACAACATGGTACCATACAGAATTCAACTTTTTCTTTTAAAATGGATTCCAGTAATGAATGTTTCTGGTAGCCATTGAGCTCGATATGATGTGTATCTCTGCACAGATGAAGACTCATGGTCGAAGCTTGGACCAGAAGACAAACAGCATGGAGGTGAACAGTAAATGCATTTATGTACGAGGGTCGTTGAAATTCGACTTTGAACTTTGTTCATGAAAAGCTCTGTAATGTACGTAGATTACTAATTACACTGAACAACAAAAAATTTTTACTGGAGATGTGTAAAGTGATTTAGACTAATTTGGGTACGCTGATTTCAAAAATCATAACCGTTTTGCTGTATCACGTCAGGATTTTCAGGAACAGAAATATTCCCATTGCCTAGAAGTCAGGATTTCAATGAAATTTACAAAAATTCATTTATTCATTTATTTCGTCATGAATGCTTCAAAATGATAGAAATTACAGAAAAACTCCACTAGAATGTAATTAAAAATGCTTTAGGCATTTGGCTTTGCGTTTGTGCTGCTCTGTGTCAGTTTCACGATGCAGGAACCAGCAGAAATCGCCCATCATGTTCGGGTTGTGCCGCCCTTGGTAACGCGTCTCCATGAGTGAAATCTCTTGGTGGAATCGCTCGCCGTGCTCGTCCGAGACTGCTCCCAAGTTGTCAGGGAAGAAGTTCAGGTGCTGGTGTAGGAAATGGATTTTCAGGGACATCCTGGAGCCAAGTTTCCTGAAGGACTCAGCAGCTGCTACACTATTTCTTCATAGTTGTCCGCGCGCTCGTTCCCCAAGAAGTTGTCCGTCACAGCTTTGAAGCTCCTCCACGCTGCCAGCTCTTTGGGGTTTAGAGTTGTCGGAAAAGTTTCGTCCTTCATAATCTGTCGGATTTGCGGTCCAACAAAGACACCAGCCTTGATCTTGGCCTCCGACAAGGTGTTGCCAAACTTTTCCTTGAGGTATAAAAACCCACGCCCATTCAGATCCATTGCCCGTACAAAACTTTTCATCAAGCCGAGCTTTATGTGGAGTGGTGGAAGGAAAACCTTGGCTGGGTCGACAAGGGCGACATGCTTCACGTTGTGTCGACCAGGTACATGCTCTTTTCGCTCTTCCCAATCTTTCTTCGTCCAGTGATTCTTGTCGTCTCTGCTATCCCAGAGACAAAGGAAGCACATGTATTTCGTGTAGCCTGATTGCAGCCCTAACAACAGCGCCACCACTTTCAAGTCTCCGCAGATGTGCCAGTTGAAGTCATTGTACTTGATGGAATCAAGCAGCTGCCGCATAGTCTCATAGGTCTCTGTCATGCCGAACGCGTGAGCCAGTGGGACTGATGGTTTCTCGTTGCCATTGTGGAGCAAAACAGCCTTCAAGCTGTTCTTCCCCGAGTCGATGAAGAGGCGCCAGTCTGCAGGATCGTGATCACACCCAAGTTCTTTCAACAGACCGTTGATGTCACTGCAGAATGTCATCGTGTCTTCCATCTCAAAGAACTCAGCCATGTCTCTGTGACGTGCTCTGAACAAGGATATCTTGGTGTTAGGTTCAAGTAGATTCCACTGCTGCAGCCTTGATCCAAGCAGCTCTGCCTTCGCCTTTGACAGCGAGAGATCTCTTACAAGATCATTTAAGTCTCCCTGGTTCAGAAGGTGTGATTTTTGAGTGTCGGGTTCAAAAGGTTCATCATCACCATCCTCTTCACCACTGCTTACAGCTATGTTCTGATCAGCTGGAGGTGTTGGAACGGGGTTCTCGTCATCATGAGGCACAGGTTTACGAGCAGAGACGCAGTCAGCGTACTTGATGTGACCTTTATTCTTCTTGTTGAAGCCGGCGATGCTTGTGCAGCAGAAATAACAATCATCATGATGATTCTGCGGCTCACGCCATATCATGGGCACCGCAAATGGCATGCTCGCGCGCTTGCCCACCAACCACTGAGTCAAGGTTGTGTGACAGCTTGTGCAGCAGATGTGTGGTGCCCAGCTCTGTTCTTGGTCCCCCACCTTACACCCGAAGTAGTGAAAGTAGGCGGCCTTCATTTTCACTGCTGTAGATATACTTCGCTGTTGATCTTTTTTGGTATACCGACCACAGACATAACAGAAGTTGTCAGGATGATTGGTACAGGAACGCCTACTCATCTTTATCTGAAAGAAAGAAATATAACACAAGTTAACAACAATTGTACGAAATAGACATGTTAAAGACATATGTAAATTTCATTGAAATCCTGACTTCTAGGCAATGGGAATATTTCTGTTCCTGAAAATCCTGACGTGATACAGCAAAACGGTTATGATTTTTGAAATCAGCGTACCCAAATTAGTCTTAATCACTTTACACATCTCCAGTAAAAAAAAAAATTTGAAATTTGTTGTTCAGTGTTATTAGTCTTGCTCCAAAGGGGAGGGTGAAACTATTGCAAGGCCCCTGTCTGTCTGTCCGTCTGTCTGTGTGTATGTGTCCGTGTCTATATATTTTTGCTTTAAAAATATTTTTCTCTGCAACTGGTGGTCCGATCGATGCAAAACTTGAAACATAGGAGGGACTCCCCATGGAGAATATTTTATTGATCACTCTGACATCATACAGTAGGTCACCTGGTATGGCAGCCATATTGGATTAAAGGAAAAATATTGGACATCTTTTTCTCCTAAACTGCTCAATGAAAAAAATTGAAACTTGGCATATGTCATGAACTCCCCATGGGGTATATAGGGTGATAACAAGGACATCATTGGTGATGTCATATTCCAGCCATAATTCGTTGAATGAAAATCCTTATCCGAAAAATCTCAAACTTAATATAACTGATCGACGACCCAACGTGAGTGAAGAACTAAATTTATGACATCACCGGTCACATAGTCTGGTGGCCATATTGTTTTGAAAATAAAAACGTAAAAAATAATCTTCTTCTCCAGAACTGCTTAGCAGATTGATGCAAAACTTCATACATATGATTGACTAGCTAAGGGGAATATAGTTTGAGTTTTTTTTCATATTCATCTTCATTGATGCAATTTCGCCTTAATGTGCACAAAAGTAGTTGTTAAATATCCTAATACTTAATCATTAATCAATAAAGCTTTAGATAATGGCAATGCATGATATGGGTATATGGGCAATAATAGCAGTGGGCCATAATGGTAGCATGCTCAGTTAACAATGCGATGGTATTGTTGTTCAGAATGAGCACACAAGGTGAGACGATGTGCTCTATGAGTGCCGTTCTCGTTGTTAAGGTATTTTCTCTTGATATGTTTGTAACCAACACCCATAATACTGTAACGGTGATTTGACTGGACCCATTCAAGCCATTACTACTTTAGTGACAGTCCATGGGAATGAAAAAGTCTAGTAGATATTTTCTTTGGTATTTTATGCACATCAATGGGCCTAACTCCAATGCTGAGTTTTTCAGTTCAACACGATGGGCCAAGCGAAAATCCTTGATGTACCACCACGTTTGTACCCTCTTAACAAGGTTTTGGTACCAATTGATAATAGTCACGGTTTTACTCGCGCTGTGGTTTTACGTTACCAATTCCAGACCGTGCCCCAACCAACACTTCAATAGTGAAACAGAATAAGATTTATTCAAAAGGAATGAGGAAAGAGAGATGGAGGAGGGGTCCACATGGCTTTTATAATCTCTGTCACTGACTCGCAGCTTTCTCCACACAGAGAGTGTGGTCTTGCTCAGCCGGGTGTGCTGATTGGCTGCGTAATGATCTTCTTGAGGTTTCGACCCCTTGGGGACATTCCCCTACCTCTTACGGTCGATGAGGTGCCGTGACCTTACCTTTGCGATCTTTTCGCATTCTTGGCACCGGGACGGGGGGCGGGGGGGTTCACTGTGTGTGCACAGTAGCTGTTTTAACCATTTCAAAGAACACATTGAGACAGATCACTAATGGGAATGATTTGGAGGCTTAGGGAGGTGGGATGATGGTGAGTCTATGAGACATTATAGAAGGGCAGGAGAGACTTTGGTTTTCTGCGAAACACTCTTTGTCACATGATGTACCATTTCAGAAATAAACCAAACACCTAGGTTAGACATTTATAATAAGATAACTAGTCCACCTTCCTCCTGTTACTCTCTATGGCCATCCTCGCAACAAAACCAGGTTTCATGCCTTAATGCATTCGGTGAAAACCAAGATGGCGCCAAACCAGATGAAGATGGTGGAATGGTAAATCATGATGAAATTTCTGCTAAACAAACTCGTTATCTCACTAATAAATGTCTAGCCTAGGTGTTTGGTTCATTTGTGAAATGGGACATCATGTGGTGAAGCATTTTTAGCAGAAACCAGTCTCTCCTGCCAGAAAGGAGATGGTAGAAGACAGAGACACCACCGACCTGTCTGCAATGGCGAAGTAATAGGCCCATAGACTCGGCTTCAGCGCAGGAGATTGCAGTAATCTTGAAGGCTTTGGTTTCCATGACATCAAGTTGAACAAGATGTGAGGCAGGGGAGCCAGCCCAGAGGGGAGAGCAGTACTTTATCAAGCTGCAGATGAAAACTTTGTAGGTGGATAGGAGTTCAGGTGTGCCAAGGAAGGACTTCGCACGATGGAGGATGCCCAGTCGGTGGCTGGTTTTGGAGGCCAACTTTGAAATGTGGTTTGCCCAAGAAAGATAATGACTGATAGAGAGACCCAGAAGTTTGAATAACTGAACTTCTTCAAGAGGATTGTTAAAAAGTAGATTTATGGGTGGGGGTGGGGGAGGTTGGTTGCCAGACATTCCTTCTGTAACGAGATCGTGAGAGTGTGAGATTTGTCAGAATTGAAGGACATATTCCAAGTGTTTGTCCAGCTTGTGATTTTATCAAAGTCTGAAGAGAGGAAAGAGGCTGCAACCTGCCTGTCTGAAGGATAAGGGATGTCATGGCAGAGGGTGGAGTCATCGGCATATGGATGAAGGGGATTTTCCAGAGAGTCAGAGAGATACGTAACATATTTTGAGCACAAAAGCGAACATTTTCTCAGCCTAGTTGACACGCTGGTATTTCAGACAAACCTCGTCCAATTTCTGGCAAACTTAGGGTGTTTCAGCCATTGGTGTAGCATGAAACCATCTCGGTTTGTATTACTATGCAAGCACAAACGAAGCATCGACTCGGAATATTTGTGGAAAATCGAAAATTATTCGTCATTTGAGTTAAATCATAATGCAATGTAACCTATATATAGTACGGATCTGGTGGTCTACTTCCAGGTGTGACATCACGGCTAATCTAAATAAGAAGATTTCGACTTTTATTCGCAAAATTCCCCACTTTATAATTCAGAAATCGGAAAAAGACACGTATTTTGTATTTTGTCGTGTATCGAGGGATAGATTAACGTTGAGGTGGTCTGAGCATTTGGGTTCCCTTTAAGCTGGGAAGATATCCACTCGCATTAGTCTGTGGATGTTATAGATCCTACAGCTACAGTGTCTTTTGAGTAATTGCTGGCATCATTGCCAAAATCGCAAATTTCTGCCCCAACATACAGGGGGTACTGCATCAGCAGTGCAGTCATGCACCCAAGAAATGTAGCTGCATGCGGTCCGAACTCGTAGTGAACTCCTTGCCCAATAAACATATGATATGATGCAACACAGAAAGCAAAGGTTTTTTTTCTGAATTGGTCCTTATTGAACTGCACTGCAGGGAGTTGGAAGTTCAAGGGATGAATGGAATAACTACAATGATGATGACCATGTTCAGGAGGGATCCATCAGCGTCTCTGATCCCACGTTGGTTTCACAAAAAGAGAGGCCAAAAAAGCATCGTGGGAAGAATAAGAAGAGGTCAGACATCAGCGAGTCTTTCAGTGAAACCAGCTTGACTTCTGGAAAGGTTCGGCTTCTCTCTTTCCTAGTTTGTAGAATTTTTGATGCTCTTTATTGCCTTGGTTTCTGGTTTTACGTTCTACCTTGCATGATCATCATGATTGGTTGTACATCTGTGCTGCAGATCATCAATTCTGCATTTTGTTTTTTCTTATCTTCACATCATATTTGTATTGTTATGGACTCGGGTTTCGGGGATTACCACGAGGGGAAGCACTCAGATTGCTCCCGACCGCCCGGTCCTATAGACCGATGTGCTATGGATAACTGTGGCCCGACGGATTGTTTAGCAACCGCAGACACCAGCAAAAGCAATTACACCCAGCAGGGACCTCGTGCCCAGAGTCGAGATACCTACTCGTTGCAACTACCTGAGCTAGGGTCCACGCCCTCAGCATGTACCCGAGTACTTATTACTGCCGAGCGGGACAGTGGATGCAGTGCTGGCTAACCTGTGGAGCCAATTAGCGGGGCCAAAACTTCCTATCTATCTATTACATAATGCTTTGCCAGACTAATGAAGGAAATGACACAAATGAGGCAGATTTGGAAAAACAAACACCAAGGATTTGTTTAACAAGCAAGGAAATCATTAAAGCAAGTATTTATAAGCAAGCAAAAGGCAAAAGGCACAGAAGAGCAGACTTACCCCAAGTAGTATTCCCCTTAGACAGACGTACTTAGACAAAAGACATATGGGCATTATTCAGTCCGGGAAGAAGAGACAAGAAGAACTGAGGAGAATGAAGCAGAACGGAGTGTGGGGGTTCCTCTTCTCTAACCTCACGCAACCATGTGGGGTTACATCAGGCCAAATATTGTGAAGGGGGGTGTGGGGGTGGGGGTTAGTATGGGAAAGACAGGCAATGGAGTGTTGGCAGCACATGTATTTGGAGCTGTGTGACACCCTGGGAACTGCACCGAGCTCCAAGGTCACGTGCCGCTCACCTTCGGCCCTTTCGCATGACTCGTTCCTGTGTCGTGTCCCAGTGCATCTGGGTCCAATGTGATCTGCACTCTGGCAGACAATCTCGAACAGGCAATCTGAGACATTTGCGGCACCCTTCGTTCATTAACACCAGGCCCCACGGCATTAACAACAGACGTGAACACTCCTCACGTTCCGTTTCTGGAATATCGAGGAACAGCGGTCCCTGATGCCTCGACAACGGCCCCTAGGGCATCAACAACTTCAGCAGCTCTCAGGGTATCAACAGCAGCAGCAGCAGCAGCTGCAGCCTCAAACACATTTGCGTTGCGTTTCTTAAAGCGGCTTCGGCTGGGTGTGGTTTCAGGGTGTAAACATCATGCAAGCATCTTCATTATTGGTGCGTGTCCGACGGTGACAAGTGTGGTGAGCGAGCACTGGAAAAATCCCACGCCATTCTGTGGTGATGGTCACTTGTGCCCCCACCCCTCCTTTCTTTCACACACCCAAGGCAATGACAAGAACTCCTGCTTCCTCCCTCGCGTGCAAACGTTCCATTGTACAATACATACTGTATTGCGTATATGAGATGCATTGTACTTCATTGCATATGCAGGGGTTTCCTTATTTCTTGGAGTAGGAGGCTACCATTAAAAAGTAGCAGGTTACCATCACCGCGAGCATAGAGAGCGCAGCTGTATGGCCGGGGTCCAGGGCCCACTTAGGGCCCTGGAAGCCGGAAGATCCTGGATGGCTGGAAATGCATTCTGGCATGATTTCTGACATGAAATAGTTCTCATATTATCATGCTGTTGGGATGGAAAACTCCACAAAAACAAGTGGTTAGGCCTGTACTGGATGTAGTTGCATTAACATAATGACTGACTGACTGGTTGACTGAAATTCAGCTATACTGTTTAGCTAGTTCAAGCAGCTTTTAAACAGGGTTCATTAATTTAAGGCCATGGTTTAGGGCACACCAAGGTGTCTGGAAGATGGAGTATCTAAGCACTTTTAAAGAGTCATTTTAGCAACATTTGGGCCATACCTTAGTTCTTAATAGGGAGATGATACCGCACATGGTGGAGTACAGTGAGCAATCTGAAGTAAGTGTGACATAATAATAGTGTAGATGAACTAGCATTCATTAAGGAAACCATATTCCATTTCTCGGATGTCAAAACAAGGGGATGTAGAGATTTCGTGGTGACAAAAAAAAAAAAAAAATCGAAAAATTGGCTCTGAAGTAAGAAGGCGGTGACCTTTGACATTTTTTCTCTGAGTAGACGGCTGCGGGTCTCCGGTAACTGGCTTCGAAGGAAACCCCTGATATGGGAAAAGCATTGTATTGTACTTTATTTCATACTTGAGAAGCGTTGTCCTACATGACATATGTGGAAGTGCAGGAAAGGAAGAATGGCGGAGGGTAATCCGATCAGCACGAATGATTGATCATCTTTAATGGCGAGGTACGAATGAACAGATTGTTGATAGAGCTATATTGTACAGCGATTCTGGGGTTGTACCCAGTGCTAGCCTTAAAACCATAACATTACCTTACGGAGGTACAAACACACGCAGTCATGTAGGTTTCAACGTACGAAGACGAAGAAGATTTATTGCACATGCATAGTATTATATACACACAGGCATACTGGTCACATGACAATCACAGCGCTTCATATTGGCTGGTTTCATTAATTATTGAAGGCACACACATATCGTATATGTCAACACCCCCACTTGCTCTCACATTATTATCTCCTTCAACTCAAATCATCATTAAAAAAACAAATATCATAAATGACATCATGTAGTGACGTCTCAACTTGAACATACATGGTTAGTCTCCAAACATAAACTTTGCAAATTTACTTAACTCAAATTTCGTTACAGGTTTTGTCATTGCATCTGCTACCATCTGTTCTGTTTGGCAATACTCAAGACTTATTTTAAAAATTATTTACAATTGATCTTACAAAGTGATACTTTATGTCAACATGCTTACATCTCTGTCTGCTTACAGGATTCTTTGCTAATGCTATTGCTCCTTGGTTATCCTCATAGATCTTAGGTGGTGCATACTGACACCCATCAATACTTTCTAGTCGTTGAACTAGGTACAGACACTCTTGTGTGGTTGTGGCTAACGCCATATATTCTGCCTCACATGTGGACAGTGCAATAGCTGGCTGCTTTTTGGTTTTACATGAAACCCAAGGACCATTCTCATTTAGGCGAACACAATAACCGGTTGTACTACATCTGTCAGTTACATCAGCTGCCCAATCTGCATCACTATATGCCCGTAGCCCCAGTCCCTCATTGTCACATTTCCTGTAACACAACACTTTGTCAATTGTGCCTTTTAGATATCTTAGTACATGTTTCACAGTAGTCCACTGCTCTTCTGTTGGTTCACTAAAATACTGTGACAATTTACTCACTACAAAACTTAGATTGGGTCGAGTACATGTAGTTCGATGGATGACGCTACCAACTTCATCTGTGTATTTTCTGGCATCACTCATTATTTCTGCACCATCAGTGTAATTCAACTTTTGTTCAGAAGGTGTCGCTCTAGGTTTACAATCTTGCACGTCAAACCTCTCTAGCATATTTTCTCCACATACCTCTTCTGTGACATTTTCACACATTCATCACACTGGTCAAAATCAATACCAAGAAAATGTTTCAGTCTACCTAAGTCTTTCATCTGAAATTTTGCTGTGAGCATCTCTTTCACAACCTTCAGTGCTTCTTCATCACTGGCAGCAATAACCTAGTCGTCAACCCATATTATGACAATCACTTTCTCATTCTCTGTTTTCCTTGTGTAAACACAATGATCAGCTGGGTTTTGCACAAACTCATTTTCACTCAGATACTTGTGCAACATTTTGTTCCAGTTTCTGCCCAACTGTTTTAATCCATATAGTGACTTTTCTAGCTTGTACACTAACTTTTCATTTGTACTAGATTTCACCTCATCACCCTCTGGTTGTTCCATGTAAATCTCACAATCTATTGGTGCATGCAGGTAGGCAGTTTTGACATCCATCTGATGTAAAATCAGGTTCTCCTGTGCTGCTTTTTGCATTAACACTAACACTAGTCAAGTTAGCAGTAGGAGAAAATGTCGTCTCATTGTCTACACCCATCTTTTGACTGTATCCTTTAGTTACATACCGTGCCTTATACTTGTCGGATCCATCAACATTGCTTTTAATCGCATGTACCCATCTACCCCCCACTGCACACTTACTCTCAGGTAAGCTGGTCAGAGTAAATGTGTCATTTTCTCTCGGCGATTGCATTTCCTCATCCATCGCACTGACCCATTCCTTCGAGTTAGTTGAGGTTACAGCTTATCTGAAGGTTAGAGGTACATTACACGTCAATCTGTAACAATAGTCTATGTTAGTCAGTGCCTGATCATCACTATCCACATCACATACATAGTCTCTTAAATACTCTGGTCTCTTCCTCACTCTAGAAGGGTACCGTGTAGACTCCTGTTTGGTCTCACCAGTCTGTGCTTGGATGTTAATCTCAGGCCCAGTAGTCACTGGAACCTCGCCCTGAGTACATCCTGGACTCACATAAGTAGTATCTTGCCTGGTCTTGCTAGCCCTATTCTGCACTCCTAAGTCATCGTCATCATCATCAACAGGCATCTTATCAGTCTGTGTCTGCTGCTCTACCATTGTTTTGGACACAAACTTCACCAGTATGTGCTTTTCACCTTCCTATTGTCAGGATAGTAGACCATGTAGGCTGGGCTATTCTTGTCGTACCCGACAAAGATACCTTTCTCACACCTTGAGTCGAGCTTGCTTTTGTCCTGCTTATAGGCATAACACACTTTCCCAAACTTCTGCATCCTAGACATGTTAGGCCGTCTTCCTGTCAACATTTGGTAAGGCATCTGTTTTGTGCGATTGCCAAAAACATCTGTTCCTCACTACAACTGCTGTTTGCACTGCATGGGTCCATAAGACCTTTGGCAATTCGCTCTCTATTAGCATACACACAGCCATGTCGACCAGGGTTCGCCAATTTCACTCAGCAGTACCATTCTAGTGTGGTGAGTACGGTGCTGAGGTCTCATGTTAATACCATTACTGCTGAGTAGTGCTTGGTATAGTAATCTTTTCCTGTGAATTCTGTCCCATTATCAGACCTGATACATTTAATCTTCCCGTATGGGGCTGCGTCAGCAAGAAACTTCTATGTTGCTTGCACTGTGTCACTCTTGTGTTTTAGAAAGTACACAAACACTGCACTGGAATCATCATCATCAGTGAAAGATAATGCAAACCTATACCCGTCTCTGGACTCTGGGTCTATTGGTCCCGCTAGATCTGTATGTACCAACTCGAGAGTGCTTTGGCTCTCGCATCAGGCTTCCTGTTCCTCGTTTGGATAAACTTTCCCTGAATACAAACTTCACATGTAGGGTAGACTTGTCTATTTTGCCCTTGATATTCATACCATCAACAACATTCTGTAATTTTTGAACATCATCGTAATTACAGTGCCCTAGAATCTCATGCTATGTCTGCATATCATAACAACCCATACATTGGTCATCACATTCATCATTCACTGTGTGCAAGTAGTATAGCCTATTATGTTCATGAATGTAGAATTGGGTACCGTCTCTGTGTTGTAGGACGTCCTTCCCTTCCTTGAAGATCACGGTCGCTTTGCTGGCAGTCGCTGCTTTCACGGAGAAGATTTCCTACGGGTATGAGGGGATATACAATGCCTGTCTCAGCATCGTGTTGAGGTGTCGCCCTCTGCTGTCAATCAAGCACACCTCCGTGTCTCCTCTGCGCTCCGTGACCCCGTTGCTCCTTGTGCCATCAGCCAACTCCACGCAGTGTGTCTCAGCCTGGAACCTGTCGTCGAACTTCTTGAACTTTGCTGTATCCGTGATGATATGCGAAGTCGCTCCCGTGTCCACCATCAGATCTTTTCCATTGATACTGCGCCCTGGCTGGATCTCGCTCGTCCGGAATGCAGATGTGTTGCTCGTCTCCTCAGAAACGCCTCGTGCGTCGTCTCGCCGCTGTCTCCGTCTGCAAGTTGCGTCCCGATCTGTGGTGCTTTTACACTGGCTACACCACTGTTTCCGTTGACATGCTCTGGCTTTGTGTCCTTTCAGGCCACATCTGAGGCACACTATGTCCACACTCTCGGCTCCCCGATCACTTGCACTTGTCATAGCGGGTTTCGCCGTCGACTGCACTCGGGCCTTCATGACGTTGTCATCGGAAGCTGTTGCACGCATCTTCTCAGTGTCCTCGTAGCTCCATAGCTTCGTTTTAAACTCGGAAAAAGGCACTGTCTCATCACTTTGAGTGACATGAATGGCGAATGGTTTGAATGATTCTGGCAGTCCCTTCAAAACCATTGCTCCTAACAGTCCATCACTCAATATCTCACCAGCATTTCTCAATGCTGTGTTTGCTGTCTTTACGCGTATGATGTAATCAGTCACACTTTCACTGCTCGACTTTTGTCATGAAGACAGTTCTGTATACAGGTTAATTATACGTGGCTTCCCTTTACCTGCATAGTAATCCCTCCGAATCTTTAGAGCTTCCCGCCCATTGTCCGTTGCTTCTCGCATTACCAGCGACAAACTTTTATCATTAAGAAACTGTATTAGTTCCGCATATGACTCGGCATTTTTGTCCTCATCTGCTTCCACCACGTCTTCGTCGGTAGGCTCATTTAAAATAGTGTCCTTTAACTTTTGCAACTGAAGATAGCCAAAGAATTTCGTCTCCCATAGTTCATAGTTCTTTTCATCTCCGTCAAAGACGAGGCGAGACCAACGGCCACTCGAACTTTCCGTCCTCATGGTGCTAGCATGCTACTCTCACCAGAGACACGTGGTATGTTGCGATATTTCTCTTGGTGGCAAACTATCTCTGGGTAACTCTGGGCCCATAACCTGTTGATAGAGCTCCATTGTACAGCGATTCTGGTGTTGTGCCCAGTGCTAGCCTTAAAACCTTAAAACTACCTTACTGAGGACCAAACACATGCAGTCATGCAGGTTTCAACGTAGGAATAAGAAGAAGATTTATTGCACATGCGCAGTAGTATATATACACAGGTATACTGGTCACATGATAATCACAGCGCTTCATATTGGCTGGTTTCATTAATTATTGAGAGCACACACATATTATATATGTCAACATAGATGGTCAATTGAGACGAATAAAAGGAGTTGATTTTCGTGGTGAGTCGAACAGATGCACCGAAGGACGAGAATAAACCTGCGGGGTTGAGGGAAAGACGTACGGGATGAAAAAGGGGTTATTGAATTGAGGTTTGTTGAAGCAGATTATTGGTGGATTGATAAAAGGCAGAGGGGGGATTGTTGGAATGCACCGTTGGTGGATTAAGTAGAAAGATTGAAAGTAGCAGAGGGAGGGGGGGAAGATATCACACCAGATATTTCCCCGCTAAACTCTTGGACAGGGGCAGAGATCTACCTACCACATAAACAATGAAATAACTCGTTCTTGGGAATCCTATGTGTGCATGTATGTTTTCCTCCAGGGTACATTTCCAAAACCGTCACAATATCAACGGTGTTTCACATATACTGAAGCTCGGATGTGGCGTTTGATAGGTGAAGACGAATTCATACTTAGTAGTCTTTTTCTGATTACAGGCCACTGACAAGAGGCACCTATTACATGGAGCTGAGAAGGAATGTGTTCTACCTGCTGTGGTCAAAGCAAAGAAAAAAGCAAATAAAGGAAAAGATGGTGGCAGAGCCTCAAGCCTGAAAAGCACGAAGAAAGATGAACTAAAGGGAGAAAGCATTTTGGATGATACCACATTATTGAGAGACAGGTACTTTATTTTCATTGTTTATAAGAATTATCATCTACAGTTTCAATACTCTGCATGTCAGCAGTCAAGTGAATGTTATGATTAGTAAATCTGCTTCATTGCTTCTGGCAGGTCCATGAAGCTTTCAGAGCTCCAATGTACTGATGCAAATGTAGATGAGAGGGGATTGGTAAAAGGCAAGACTGAGGTCACTGGTGACAGCACTGCAGAAGGTGATGGTAGAACCAAGGTAGAGAAGATGAACAAAGTGAACTACTCTTCATGGAGACTCGAGCCCCTTAGCTCTCAGCTACACATTCAATCATTGTCTGAAGACGGAGCGAATGCTGTTGTGAAGGCTCAAAAAATACGAAAAAAGAAGAAAGCTGTGAAAGGTAGATCACAAAAAGTGTATTTGGAGTAATGGGACTGAATTTAGCATTTCTTGATTCGACTTAAAATATACTTGTGATGAAACTTTATTTTACTTTTCATTGTTGCCTTTAAATTGGTTGTTCCATTCCAGCAGCCGATGGCCATTCTATAGAAAACGATGATGCCATTGGCCCTGCTCGTGCAGAGCCTGCAAAGCAGACTGATGCGGTGCCCAATTGTAAGTTTGAGGAGGATCATCAAGTGTTGATTGTGTGTGTCCACCGTGCTGATGCTTTACGGACTGACCCTGCTCATTCATTGCCCGTTGTACGAGTGCATGTTGTGGATGAGCTGACAGGGCGCCATGTACTCAAGGAGCACAGGTCTGCCATATTGCCGGGCTATAACTGGTTCTGTATACAGTCTCACGCTCAGCCAAATAATATCTATAAAAGGTTTTAAACTACTGATATTAATGCTGATGTGAAAGTCTTCATAAATTGTCACCAACTTAAAATAATTACTGACCATATAGATCAATATCTTACCTTCACTTGGTTTGCATTTGAGGAATAACATGAAGTCGCAAATGACACAAAGCTTGAAAGTAAGGTAGGTAAATGGCAGAGAGGGGTGGGGTGTATTGAGGTGGGGAGGGTATTGATCAGATTCAGGAAAGTCGAGATATTTTCAAAGATCAGGCAAAAGATTGACAGGTGCAGTTTAATATTAAGAAATATAAGGTGTTGGGGATTACATGATTAACAATTAACAACAATGAAAATGAGGATTACATGATGTAAAGTGCAGTGTTGGAGCATGTCACACAGGCGAAGGATCTGGGAATGGTAATATACAGAAGGTAAACAGATTAGGTCTGCAACCTGACACGGATTTGTTTGCTAACAGGGTTTTAAGTTGTATTTGTCGGATTATAAATGAAAAGAGGTAGTATTAACATTTTATTTAGTAAAGCCCCATCTAGAATATTCTGTGCAGTTGTTGTCACAACATCTGAGGAAGGACATCACTGCCGTAGAGAGGATACAGCATAGACCTACTAGAATGATTTTGTGCCCAGTTAGACTAAGCTATGAGGAGTGGCTGAAGGAGCCAGGGCTTTATACATTAGAAAAGAGGTGGTTACAAAGGGATATGATGAGATGTTTAAGATAATGAATATAAAATAACTGCAGAAGAGTTTTTTTTTATCAGAATAGACAGTGACAGGACACAACTTGAGAGTAAATAAGAGGAGTATAAGGATAGCAGGCAGGGGTCTTTCACTCAAAGAATAGTTGATGCATGGAATGGTCTTTCTGGAAAGTAGTGGCAGCAGAATGAGTAGTTACGTTTAAACTGGAATTAGATAGGCACCTAGAAATATTGGAGATAGAAGGGTACAAGGATATTGGTAGGATTGGCAGGTAGAGTATGGATAAGTGGTTGTATACAGTGCATGTGTTGTGATTGTGATGTCACTGAAAGGGTCTCATCCCTCATGTCTGTGTGAGGGTCTGCCTTCACACCCCCTCCCTCAAAATAAATGATCTATTTATCTTACTATCATGTATGTATGTATGTATGTATGTATGTATGTATGTGTATGTACCTATGTATGTAGCCAAAATAGGGCCCCCTGGTGGTGTGTGTGCTTGCCCAGAAGTGCATGGGAAACTGAAGCTGGAATTCAATTGTAATGATAAAGTATATGTGCACACAAAATAATTTAATTTGAAACTAAATAATGCAACTATCATGTATGTATGTATGTATGTATGTATGTATGTATGTATGTATGTATTTGTATGTACCTATGTATGTATGTATGTGTGTATGTATGAATGACATGACACAGGTATGTAGCCAAAATAGGGCCCCCTGGTGGTGTGTGTGCTTGTCCAGAAGTGCATGGAAAACTGAAGCTGGAATTCAATTGTAATGATAAAGTATATGTGCACACAAAATAATTTAATTTGAAACTAAATAATGCAACTATCACAGAACATCGTTATATGATCTGTTTGAGAATAAATAGTACTTAAGTGTTTTTACTGCCCATAGTGGACTGGCCCTTCAGCTGGTAGTGATAATAAAAATACCTCAGTAGCTTTAGTCTGATGGAGATGATTAAGTGTGAGGCAAGCAAGTGGAGCTCCCCCTTCCCTCATATGCCACCTCTCCCTTCCCCTATTGAGATTGGGTCTGTAGCCTGACACGGATTTGTTTGGTTTGGTGTTGGTGTAGCGCAGGCATGATTGGCCGAATGGCCTTCCCCTGCATCAAATTTGTTATTCTTAAATTGTTATTCCTTGTTATTCTTAGAAGGTGTTTAGGACTTGTGTATCAGGTGCTAAATATTAAATAACCAAAATATTAATGGGAAGGCAAGATTTAAAATCAGTGTTCACCTTGTCATTGAAACTTTCTCCCTCACAGTCCGGATGTACCTTTGCATACGATGATCACCTGTCCATATGACTTCCGACAAGCGAGGAGTTTGCGACCAGAATGGGAGGAACAGTTGATATTTTCAGAGAGGTTTGGCCGGTTCATAGAGGCAGCCCATGGTGGCCCACGTACACTGATCTTCTTTGAGGTTTGTATTCAGGTGCAAAGTGCAAAATATTCCTTGACGAGAGATAAAAATAATATCCGGGTGACAGTTGTCTTTAGTATTTTGTTTCATCATATGCCAGCATACTCAAATAATATGACCCCTCAAAGGATTCTGTTTGCACGCATCATAACAGACTTTAAAAGCAATCCCTTCCAGTACAAACAGTATTGTCATCTAACAAACATATACCTCAGCACAACCAGCAAGAAGAAGAAAAAGATGAAGAGCCACTCCTTTCATGTCTTCAGACGCATAAGGCTGCTGAGGTCGTTTTTCCTTGGCTCGGGGGCACAATCCTGGACGGCTCGCCGCTCCGACGCAGTACAGTATACTCGAATGGCTCATTCTTCCCAGTAAAATGGTATTCATTTTGCCAACCTTGGAAGGATGACAGGCTGAGACGACCCACCTGGTGTTATTTTAATGGCACGACAGCGAGTGCTCAAACTCAGGACCCTAAAGTCTTAAGTCAGCCACCTTAACCCTTAAGCCAACACCAGGCTTTTCAACTAGCAAGCCATTTACTTTTTTTTTCATCTCCATCCACTTGCTTGTCTCACCCAATTACATCAATGGGAATAGCGACACTGTGCTTAGCCACCAATGACTGATGCACTCCAGTTTTCAGAGCACTGTATTGCTGCTCCATCACCACCATTTAGCTCAATTGTCACCGCACGAAACGATATCAATTGTGACGCACATCTATCTCACTCAAGGATACGAAATATCATCCACATTGGCAGAAGACTATCGATTGTATTCATAACTGAATATCAACATCATTGATTAAGGCTCTTTACATGCTTTTTCTTTTCAAAAGCATGCATGGTTGTTGTCATTATAGTTCTTATAGGTAGTTGAATATGTTCAGTTCCAAATGACTGGAAAGGATCAGGCTTGTTAGATTCCTGCCACCACACTCTTTACAGCATCACCAACATTTGTCTGGATGCCTCCCTTTTTTTTTTCTTGGAGCAGACTGATTATAGCAGAACGATCGATGTTCCAAAACATGCTTGTTATTCCCACGATCTACGTCACTATCTACACTTCTCTTTTGTGTGAAATGAAATCCTCTTCCTCACTCAGCAAATGTCATGAGGCCTATTTACTCTGCCTTGAACCAATAAAATCACCTTTAAATCACTTTATATCTCCAAAACATCATTCTTCATGATTCCTTTTAAATCACTTTACATCTTCAAGATGCCATTGGATCTAACATACTATTATGATGAAAACTAGAGACGAGTTAATAGAACACCTTACATTGTGCAGTCTTGAGAAAAAGGACATGACAACGGTCTTTTTTAATCTCTTGTTTTGCGATATTCTCCAACATTGAGAGCACGAGCGACACATTTGATAGGTCGAGATGGTGTAAATGGCATAATATTTTGTCCAAGTACTGCAAAACTGGAGATTTTTGGAAGTGTCAAGAAGGCAATTTATGTTGTACAGTATTAAAGTATGCCTGATGTTGGCTTCATGGTTAGGGTGGTGGGCTTGGGATCCAAGGTTGAATTAATACCAGGTGGGGTTGACTCTAAATGTCATCCTAACGAGGTCAGCAAAATGAGTGCCAGTTTGCTGGTATACTGTGTCGGAGTGCCAACCCATCCAGGATTGTGCCCAATAGCCCAGGAGACTGCTTAAGCAGCACCAATGCTCTGCACAGAGTGTGGTCCCAATGGACGTTTGGATGGATGGAGTATTGAAGTATATAATTATACTGAAATAAAATTAAGGTTTTAATGGCTGGATAAAAAAAACATGTTTCTCGGAAGTTTACTGCTGTTGATGCAGCATATTTTACACCGCCCTAATTAACATGTAAGCTCACATCTCAATTTATCGCATGAAGCATGAAATTGGCAGCCATAAATGTACTTTTCATGAATAAACAAATAGCTGATACTCTCATTCCCCCGCCTTTTGGGTGGTATGAGGAATATATCTGTGCAATATGAGAGCTAAATCTTGAACGGTTTTGGGAATATGACGTATACAAGCCAAGTTACTGAGGTTGTTGCCATGGCAACATAATTCAGCAAATCACATCCGTGATCGAATCAGGTTGAGATAATGTCATGAGGAATATATATATATATATATATATATATATATATATATATATATATATATATATATATATATATATATATATGCAATATGAAAGCTAAATGGTCAACTGATTTTGAATATCATGCACACAAAATTCCATGGACGGATGATCGGTCGGACGGAACTCATTTTAATGTCCCCGTAGAAGGGGCAGGCTATTATCATTTTATCTAAAAGGAGTACCTCATATTGAAGATGTTATGACATCTCCAGCTGTCTTGAGTTTCCTAATATGGAACTTCAATGCAGGAGGAGGCCATTAGGCCGATCAAAGCTGGTGCTCTGCTCTCTCCTTTTTAATATCTGAGCATCAAGCAAGTAAGCAGCACACACCATTTTTGGAGTCTTTGATATGACTGGAGACCAGGGTTCAAACTGCCAATCTCCGAGACTCAAAGTCGATGCTCTAACCATTATGCTACGAAGTCTGATATTCTTGCAAGAAGCCTAATAATTCTTCCAAATGAGTGTAACCTTTCTCATCGCAGATCATGGAGAGCAACAGAAAACAGAATCCAAATGAGCATGAGGAAATGGGAAAACATGCATTGGCTTGGGCATTCTTGAAGGTAACAAAAGCGATAAACTTGTGTGATTGTGCCAACCACCCCTAAATCATCATATGTTCCATTTCCTTCATTATCATCATCCCTTAATTTACATATAGCGATGGTCCCAAATGATATCACCACATTTTATGTCATTTCCTGACTATTCCAAGGAGCATAAGATGGGTGTTTTTTTTTACAACTTAGCATCAATGTGATCGTTATTGAAATCTAGTGCAAGTAATGAAAGTCCAATCTTCGCTTTTCTACTTGTGTATATTGCATTATGGACAATGGAGAATCGAGGCACAATGAAAAAATTAACGTAGGAGGTGATTGAACCTGATTTGTTTTTCATCACATTCGCTTGCTCTCTACTCCATGTTTGGCCACCACATTGTCTTGCGCTAGCTGGAGGGAGCCAATGGAACCTTGAATGTGGGAAACAAGGTGCGCCTGCAGTTGTTTGCACCATCAGTTCTCCGTCGTATCTCATCCAACATGCTGCATGTGTTTGAGTGGTACAGTCGCATTGGCCGCCAACGTTACCCCTCCACGCTGTATGTCACAGTGATTGCTGGCCAACCTCCCCAGCAGGTAGGTCCCACAGTGATCAGAGAATATTCGTTCCATCCACTTTTGGTGGTGGAGGTATGTTATGCTTTCACCCCTGTTTGGCTATCTGTCTGTCTACTTGTTTGTTTGTCTGTCTATGAGCATGATATCTCAAAAAGTTATGGATGGATGGATGGATTTGGACGAAACTTGGTGGACAAGTTGGTTGTGTGACAAGGATAAATTGATTCAAATTAGGTGAAGATCCAAATCTGGAAACAAGATTAAAAATTATTTTAAAGTGATTCTTCACTTTTGAGAGATGGGGCTAAAAACGATACGAGGTCCGTCTAAAAAGTAACGGGACTGACTTCACAGAAATTTTATTCCAAAAAATATATTGAAATCACAGCTTGTCCCCTTCAAAATAGTTTCCCTCCAGTCTCACACACTTGTCCATCCTCTTCTTCCACGCTTCGATGCACCCCCAGAAGGCTTCTTCTGGAATCCTCCGGAGCTCCATCGTCAAGGCCCTTTTGATGGCCTCCACATCAGGAAATCGGGTCCTCTTGATCACCCCCTTGAGCTTGGGGAATTGGAAAAAATCACAAGGGGCCAAGTCTGGCGAATACGGGGGTTGCTCCATAGTTGGCACGTTCCTCTCCGCCAGAAGCTGTCAGATGCTCAGGGCACTGTGAGCAGGGGCGTTGTCATGGTGGAGCACCCAGGCGTTGTTCTCCCACAGATCCCTCCCTCCTCCTGTCCCGGACTGATCTCATGAGGCACTGGAGGATCTCCTTGTACACCTATTGATTCACTGTTTGATCCTGTGGTAGAAACTCGAAGTGGACGATGCCCTTGATGTCAAAAAATGCGATGAGCATCACCTTGACCTTCGACTTCGACATCCTTGCTTTCTCTTTGGTCTTGGTGATGCCGGCTTTTTCCAATGACGACTGCTGTTTGGTCTCGGGATTGTATTCAAATATCCACGATTCATCGCCAGTAATGACTCTCCCGAGCAGGTCTGGATCGTCCTCGAGGCTCTCGATAATGTCTTGACAGACAGTGACTCTTTGCTGTTTCTGGTCCTTGGACAGGAGCTTGGGGACCATCTTTGCGCACACCTTGCGCATTTCGAGATTTTCAGTGATGATGCTCCAGACAGTGTCCTTGTCGATGGAAAGTTCCTCAGCAATAATCCGCACTGTAAGTCGATGATTTGCGCGCACCATCTGCTTCACACGCTCGATGTTGTTCACCGTTCTGCTCGTTGAAGGTCTTCTAGACCTTGGATCGTCTTCAACCTCCTCCCATCCCTCTTTGAACCTCTTGTGCCATTCAAATGCACGTGTACGTGACATCGTTTCTTCCCCTTCAACTTGCTGCAGCATTGCGAAGGATTCGGAAGGTGTTTTGCCAAGCTTGGCAAGAAACTTCAGATTGGCTCTCTGCTCACGACATAGCGCGATGAATCAGACTAGACAACGTGTAAAGCACGACCTGTAAAAAAAATCACACAATGAGCGTAGTCAACCATCACCAATCATATACATTGCTGGAATGTTGTGAAAGACTGTGACACAACCCGTTCATTCAAGTTGTGTAAGTGGAGCACACAGCAGGCTCAGTCCCGTTACTTTTTAGACAGACCTCGTATAATGCACGATTTTTTAAACAGCTGTGGACGGGTGAGGAAAAAACCTGGTGAATGAGTTGGATAGGTGACAAGAACAAGCCAAATAATTTTGGTTAAGGTCGGAATCCACATCTTGCCTATAAGTGGGATACTAAACATAAACTGTTCAGCCTGGTGGAGATATACACTCCACCAAGTGTCGTTCTAGATATATATGTACTAAGGATCACGGTCAGTTTGTGTTTTGGTGTCTTACCCCCTACAAATCTGCTTCTGTGGTTTTTCTTCAGGTGCAGGCCACCATTTGCCCATTATCACATACGTTAATGTCTCAAGGAGAATTGAAGGATCCAGAAACTCAGCAAGTTGAGAATTCTCATTCCTCGCTTACCAATGTGTCTGGTCAGACTCAGAAGTGGAGTCGGTTGCCTGGACAGGTATTTTCAGAAATATATTTTTGTACTGTGCTTTAATTCACCATCACTCCATTTATCACCACGTATGCCTCATGTCCTAGGCATGTCAAATCCCCAACAAACTGCTGCTCTCTCTGCCCGCGGGTTCGGCTGGCTGCTTCCGCATCGCATTTTCCCATGATGGGCAGTTGCTTGCAGTGGCATGTGCACACCGAGATATACACCCCATTCGTTGTAAGCTTCCATGCACAACTTTTCAACCATGTTGTTTCCCCAGACATGCATGAACTGTTGTTGTTCTGTTTTAACTTCCAAAAAAGAGCTTACTTGGTTCCTGTTAATATTGTACAGAAAATGAATTGCAATTGCTTGAGAAGGCAAGAATCTTTCCACTTTAGTTTGACTGTTATACTGTAAAACCCCGGTTCATGTTGGGGATGCATTCCTGAAAAGTGCGACAAATATCGAAATGACGAAAATCAAAGCAGTTTTTCTCATCTATCTATAATTCCAGCAATCTCTGTGTGTGTATGTGTGTATGTGTGTGTGTGACCGCTGTTTCTCGACAACCACTGGTCCGATCTAATTGAAACTTGCCAGGTATATTGCTGGGGACCTGAGTATGTGCCTTTTCAAGGTTTGATATTAATCGGACAAGTGCTTCCCAAGTTATGGCCATTTATTTACCAACCAATGACAGGACACATTGCTGCGTAGGCGTGGCCGATGCGCCATTTAGTTACCAATCACAGGACATTTTGCTGCGTAGGCGTGGCTGTTGGGGAAGAGATCCTCAGCCGCGTTCCCCATTACGGGTTACAACGTACGGACTTCCGGATAGTGATGACTTAATGTATTCTAATAATTTTTCGATTTCTTATACACATTTATAGATAAACACAATGCCCCAATCCAGTCGTCGTTTACGAGAGCGAAGGAACGGCCTGTGTAGTTGTTTGAAAGTTTTTTGGGGGGTTTGCACGTATGGCCACGCACGTACGGGCACGCACGTACAGCCACGCACGTACGGGCATGTGAGAGCGAAGGAACGGCCTGTGTGGTTGTTGTTTCTGGCTCGCGGTTTGAAAGTTTTTCTTTTGTTTGTTTTTTTTTGCACGTATGGCCACGCACGTACGGGCACGTACTCGTAAGAATGAATGGAATAAAGGGGTGTGGGGTGGGGGGGGGATGCGTTCCTTACGTCACCACTTCAGGTATTGTATTTCACTTCTTACTGATGATATTACCCTTTTTTAATGAATGACAGTTAAATTCAAGTACACATACATATAAAAAAACAATTGCCGGACGTTTAAGTAAAAATATACCTCTTCCAGAAGCGATCGAAGTTGGTGGTCCATCGGCTTCTTCTTCCTACAATGAACATCGGCACATTTATCGATCAGAGGAAAACTTAATAACCCGACTACATCAAGGTCACATTCACCAGCATACAATCGATTAATAACATCTAATTTCACTTCTAAGATAACACTTTTACAATGCCTCTTGGTGAATCTACAGTCCAGTTCATTTCTTTATTTGCGCAGCAAAGTACAGTCGTTCTTTTGGCAATTTTGTACTCTCCCGATTTGGCACTTTAGTGATGTTTTCTGGCGTCTTTATCACTCTTGTATGTTCTGAAAACGCTCGAGAAAAAAAGGTATGGCTTTTAAAACAATGTAAATTTGAGTTGAGATGACGAATATCGAGAAGTGGGATTAATAAGGTGACGACGTATTTGCGAAATGATACAACAATGGGCAACGTAAACCGGGATATGACTATACATTATTCTCACAGTGAAATGTTAACATTTCTTAAACTTCTCTTTTGTGTGTACTGAAATCCTCCTCCCCTAATTTTTTATCCAAACCATCCTGTTTGCAGTGTATGAGATCCCATCTGGAAAACTGCTTGCAGAACTCCATGGCCACCTCAGCATTGTCTATGACTTATGCTGGAGCTCCGATGATAAACATATTCTCTCAGCCTCTGCCGACACCACAGCACAGTGAGAATAGAGATGGGGAAGAGAATGGGCACTTTTTATTTTGCCTCCGCAGCTGAAAAGCGGAGGCATTATATTTTTGGGTTGTCCATCTTTTCAACCGCTATCGGTTTTTTGTTACCACGATAACTTGTGAACCACTAAAAGGATTTTCGACTAAACTTTTCGGCACATGTATAAACTGTAATACAAGGATGAATTGATTACATATTGGTTGCAAAATATCAAAGGTCAAAGGGCATGTGGCTTTTAGTTGAAAATCGTTTGGTTTCCGCAATAACTTGTGAACCACCGAAGGGATACCTTTACCTTGTTCTTCCATGAGCCTCACTTCTGTGAAAAAAACAGGGTTTCAACCAAATTTGGTACAAGTACAGTCCTTCATACAATGGTGACTTGATTCAATGGTGGGTGCAACTGGTCAAAGGTCAACCCTTTGAAAATCTAATGAACCCTTTTAAAATCATTTTGCAGACCAAAACTTGAGTTGTTTCATCTGATGTTTTCTCTCTTCTACTTATCTTTCTTTTTTCTCTCGTACTATCTCTGTGATCTTTAACTCTTCATGTGACCTTAAATTGAGACCAAACATAACATTAGGTTGACATCTTATACAGGCGGCGCCACATCCATCGACACATTCACATTAAATTTTATTTTATTTTATCTTTTTTCTGCACAAGATTAAGGCTCATGAAAGAGCTGGCTGATGAAGGGTAAAAAGGCAAAAAAAAAAACTGACTGTGGGGCAATGTGGCAAGTGAGGAACAAGAGTGGGCAAAAATAGTGCACTGCCTGCTTCAGGCCTTGGAGTGAACAGTGAGATTGAACAGCCTCAGGAAGGCAGTTCTACAAATTGAAGAAAAAAATAAACAATAGAGTTGAGGTATGCAATCAGATTTGATTTTAGGAGTTTAGCTAAGAGAGGGTTATTTGAAGAATGGGTGCATCTTGGAGTTGCTGATGAGGGTCAGAGAGCTGAGACAGCAGAGGGAGCCAGACTGGAGGAGTCAGTAAAAAAAAAATTAAAAATTAAAAATGAAGTAAAACAAAAACTACAAAATAATAACATAGTATTAAAATAATGAATAAAAAAGATGAATATGTATGAGAGAAGAGATGTGAAAAGGAGCGTAAACAAGCAGCTGATACTCCAGGTCCCCTGCCTTTTGTGTGGTATGAGGAATAGATATTTGCAAGATGAAAGCTAAATCATGAACGTTTTTTGAAATATCATGTATGCAAGCCAAGTTACCGAGATGGTTGCTATGGCAACATAATTCAGCCAATTACAGCCTTGATTTAATCATGTTGAGATAACGTCATGAGGAATAGATAACTACAATATTAAAGCTAAATATTCAACAGTTTTTGAAACATCATGTACACAATAGTACATGGATAGATGAGCAGTCATGGACGGATGATTGTCGGTAATGGACGGATGACCAGTCAGTCAGGCAGGGCCAAATTCCAAATTCCTGCCCGAACCAGCAGAGCGATGAGAGTAATAAAATCAGCGACACAGCAGCGTCCTCAGCCAATAATGCTACGACGTAGCCTTGTGCTGCATACGAAAGAAGAATGGGGGTGGGGGAGGGGGGAAGGGATGGGGAAGGAGAAGTAGGATGGATATACATTCACAAGGAGGAAAGGAAGAATAACACAAAAATGGCCTGAAGAGGAAGAAAGTGTGATTAAATAATCAGTGTGTGTAGAAGAGATTGTGGATATGCACGGGTCCTGCCTGACAAAGTGATGAGCGGTGCATTTGTGTAAGACCGAAATAAGGATGAGACAACAGACAAAAGGAGACAATGCCACAATCAGGAGAACAAGAGGACAAATTCATGTGGGTGGGCAACCAGCGAAGACTTTGGGAAGATGAGCAGGTGAGGGTTTCTTGAGAAATGTGATCTTGGGTGGCTTGGCGAGAGCTGAGATAGGAGAGGGCAAGAGGAGCAATTCCAGATGTAAGCTTCATTGAAATAGAGGGCCTTCCAACTTGACAGCTGGTGGAAGAGTGCCACCTGAGAATCAGTTTCCTGTCTTGAGATGCCATTGGTGCAGAAGGCCTTGTTTTTCACCAGCTCAAGAGGAGCAAGGTGAGAAGAAGAGAACCAGCCTAGAGTGGGGAGCCCGACTCCATGGAACTCCATGTTAAAGTCTTGTACACTATGATGAGTTTGGTGTAGCTCAGGAATTCCTTAGCTCTACTTACTGATAATACCCACACGGCAACTAAACTTTGATGCCAGTTTGGTGATATGATCCACAAACGTTTATGGCAGATAAAGCGGCCAATGAGTTCCATCGACTGCACCTTTTTCATGAGTTGTTCAGAGAAGTGGATTGGATAGGTTGATTGCCAATCCTTGTGGAGAGATTGTGTTAGAGCATGTGATTTGCATAGTTTAAATGTCATGTTCCAAGTAGTTGACCAGTGGCTTATTTTTCACATGTCTGAGGAAAGGGATTTTTTGTGTACATTGTCGAGGCTCGTATGAGAGCTAACACACAGAACGTACAACAAAGAGGAGCAGGAGAGAAGAGGGGCGGGAGAGGGAAGGACAAAACAGTGGGGAACAGAGACATTAGGAGATCTGTGGAAAGGTGAGGGATGGGGCGGGGTACACGGGGTAAACAAGATAGACACAACAGGAAATTTCAGGTCCTTACACGACAGGAGCTTTCAGGAAGGAAAGCAGGGAATTCTATGGAGGTGGGTTTGGGGTGGATTAAAGGTGGTCGAGAAGATCATGGTTTTGGATGGGGGAAGATAAAAGATGGTGGTGAACAGCTGTTTTTAAGACCTCGAGGGAAGAGTAGGATTGAAGAATGTGTGGAAGTTTGTTCCAAAGGCAAGAAAAAAGAGGAATGAAAGAGTGAAGGTGAGCAGTGATTCTTGATTTTGCTAGTTTTATTGAAAGGGGGTTGCTGGCAGGCCTTGAGCACCCTGCAGAAATATAGGGGGAGGGGGGGAACATATCACAAACAGCAGGGGAGGTGAAGCCAGAGAGGAGAACGGTAGAAGACAGAATGACCACTGACCTGCATGCCGTGAGAGAGTGAGAAACCCAAAGACTCAGCCTCACCGCGGGGGATACAAATGATCCTAAATGCCTTGGTTTCTACAGAGTGAAGCCGAGGAAAGTGAGAGGCGGGAGCACCAGCCCAGAGGGGAAAGCGGCACTCCATCATACTACAGACGAAAGTTTTGTATGTGGTCAGGAGCTCAGGTGTGCTGTCGAAGAATTCTCAATTCCTCCTACATTTGAGTTATTTATTAAAAACAAACATAAACAAACAAACAAACACAAACATATCGATATGGAGAATTCAGGGGAGATTCAATAAGCAACACAGTCTTCTTCTGGTTCTGCCATACATGGACTTTTTGAGTTCTTATATAATATGCAAGGGAAAAAAGGGGGGAGGGGTGGTAAGATGATGAAAATGTCTGGTCATCCTCGAGATCGAGACAGAATGGCACCAAGACTGCAGCCCTTTAGGTGCTGGAATAGATCACACATGGCCCCTTGGTAGCGGTTATCTGGAGGTCAGGAGGTCACCCCAGATTGAAAGGGCTTGGGAACGATTTTAAAATCTGAAGTGAATAAAAGTTTCAAAGACATCTGGATATCACTTAGACACACATTCCAAAGAAGCCAGATTCCTTCTCCGAGCCAGACTTTCAGGCACCAATATATAATTATCGACACATAAGAATCCCTTTATAAGCAAGATAAAATAATAGATGATTCTTTTCTACTGCATAAGGATGAAAGATTATTTGGAAGGCCCGTCTGTTTTGGGAAGAGGAATATTTTGTTTAGCAGACTGATAACCTTCCAATGCAGTCAAGACATGCAAGGTCATTTAAAATGCAAATATATATGTGTATATATATCTTCAAAATAGATTCATGTTCGAGCATGTGGATGAAATAATCATGTTGTATTCCAATACATTTCCAATTCAAGGGTTATAACAATACATTGTGTTATATGCTAAAAACATTTACTTTTTCAAGTTAATTATCAATCAAGTTTAATTGGCAATAATTTTTCAATATATTTTTATCACCCTTAAACCCATTCTGCTAATTTTAGCGAAATTTGCATCCACAGTGCAAGACGGAGGATGCCCAGTTGGCGACTGGCTTTGGAGGACAGCTTGGAAATGTGGCAGATAGTGAAAGATCATGGCAGATAGTGAGACCTAGAAGCTTGAATGAAAGGACTTCTTCAAGAGAATTGTTTTGAAAGTAGATGGGGAGGGGAGGGGGGGTCCAGACGGTCCTTTCAGAGAGACATAGTGAGAGCGTGAGATTTGTCAGGGTTGAAAGACATGTTCAATTTGTTGGACCAGTTTGTGATTTTATCCAGATCTGCAGAGAGTGAAGAAGCTGCTGCTTCCTGATTTGAGGAATGACAGATGGTACGGCAGAGGGTTGAGTCATCAGCAAAGAGATAAAGAGGATTTCCCAGAGTGTTGGAAAGATCATTGATGAAAACCACAAAAAGAACAAGGCCCAGAACACTGCCTTGAGGAACTCCAGCCTGGATAGGAAGAGGGTATGAAAGAATTCCATTAAGGGCCACACGTTGGCTGCAACAGGAGAGGAAGTCTGCGAGCCAAGAGTGGAGATGGCCTTGGATACTATAGGAAGAGAGTTTCACGAGCATGGCAGTGTGCCAGGCCATATCGAAAGCATACGATATGTCTAGTTCTTAGGAGATGGTTTTGATTTCATGTCTGGCATTGAGGATCTCTATCCATTGTTGGGAGAGCAGAAGCAGCATATCCAGGGTAGAGTGACCTGGTCTGAATCCAAATTGATGATCGGAAATCAAGCCATTGGAGAAGAGGAAGGATTTAATGTCTGAAGATAGGATGGCTTCCATAACCTTGCTGATGATTGGGAGAAGGCTGATTGGTCTGTAGTTGCAGGGCAGAGCGGTAATGTTTGCTGATTTCCAAGCAGATAGCAGATGACCTTGAGCAAATGAGAGGGTGAATAGAACAGAGAGAGGGTGAGCAAGAGCAACACAGCAGATTTTTAGGACATGTGGGCTGATGCTGTCGGGACCAGTTGCAGAATCTGAGTCAAGGTTAGACAGCAAGCTCTCCACCTTGTCAGGAGAAAAGGACACAGAGTCTAGGGAACAGCTGGGTGTGACTGTGTAAGATGGGTACAGAAAGTGATCGGTTTGGGACACAATATTTTGAAGCAAACACGGAGTTTAGGCATTCAGCCTTTTCACGTGCAGTGTCAGCTGTGCGGCCATTTGAGATAAGGGAGGGGATGGAGGGGGAACATACACCAGAAACATACTTAACTAGATGCCACCAGGATTTGGAGGAGGGAGACAGGTTTGAGAGTTCAGACTTGAGATGAGAAAGATGTTATTTTCTGGCTCTCTTAAGGGTGGACACACACTTGTTCTGAGCTTTGTGTAAGGAACTGAAATTGCCTTCAGTTGGATTTGCCTTCCATGAGGCGCAGGCAAGTTGTTTCAGGACAACTACCTCGCCACAAGCTTCATTGTACCACGGGCGGGAGGATGGTTAGGACAACTGAAGACAAGATCGGATAAATCTGTGCATGAGAGAGATCAAAGTTTCTTTGAAAGAATTCTCAGGACGAGTTTATCTCAGAGAAAGTGGAGATGGGAGACCAGTCTAGAAGTTTGGCTGCTTGAAGTCCCTGCCAGTTAGCCTCCTGAGTGAAATGCCAGACTCGACGGTGCTGAGGTGGTTCTCTAATAACAGCCAGAGAAATGTCTATTTTGACAAGCATGTGATGAACTGATTGGAGCAGAGAAAGAACAGCAGATATTTTCAGGCAAATTGGTCAAAATCAGATCCAGAAGAGATAGGTTGAGATCTGGGTCATGGAGTTGACAGATTGCGTCAGTCCCAAATAGTCATAGAAGTCTTTTTCTGAAGTAGCATGGCAGGTGAGGGAAGTACCCACACCCTGCCAACTGGCATGATGACCATTGAAGTCACCACATATGAGGAAGAGAAAGTTGGGATGAGAGGATAGAAGTTGGTCCATATTTTCGGAGAGCAATTTGTAAATGGAGTCATCACTGTTTGGTGGATGGTGCAACACACATAGAAACATGAGGTCGGAGTGGAGGGGAAGCCGTAGCTAGAGATATTCCTGGGGGTGTGGGGGAGTGAGAGTGAGGAATAGAGTCTTTTATGAAGAGAGAAACTCTGCCGCCAGGACAAGGCTCAGGTCTGTCATACCGGAGGAGGGAGTAACCAGGGAGAGATACAAGGGGGTCAGAGATGTCTTGAAGGAGGAAAGTTTCTGTTATGCAGATTATGTCTGGTTTGTCAGTGGCAACCTGTATGGAAAGATCTGTCAGGTTTGAGCGAAGGCCCCAGATGCTTGAGGTCCACACTGTTAAAGAAGAGGGAAGGGAGCAGAGGGGGAGGGTAGGACGACAGAGGAGGGGGGGGGGGGGGGTAAGGAGAGTTGTTGAAAGAATGTGGGGGGGTTGCAGAAGAGCTAGGGGAGAGGTTTGGTTGAGGAGGAGAAAAGGCTCATTGGTGATGGGTTGAGGTACAGTGGGGAGTCATAAGAGAGGGGCAGAGGGCAGTTGAAGATTGGAGGTAGAGCGATGAGATGGAAGAGAGAGGGCAGTGGAATGTGGCAGCCTTGTGGGTGTGAGGGGGGGCAACTTTAAGAAAGGGGAGTTAGGGGGGAGATTGGAGGAAGAAGGTGAGAGGGGAGAGTTGAGGGAGAAGGGTGAGGGGGGAGTTTTTGAGAAAGGTGAGAGGGAAGGTTGGAGGGGGAAGAGTGTGAAGGTTGCTTTGAGAGGGATGGGAGATGCTGAGAGCAGGCACGGCCAAGGTGCAGGAGGGAGATCGGAGAGGTGGGGAGAGGGGGAGGACGAGACTTGGTTGTGGTATGGTGAAGAAGGGAGTGGGCAGGGGGAGGCACAAGATTTGAGGGGTTGGGAAGAGGGGGAGGTGTGATGAGAGGAAAGGAGGAGCATCTTTGTGGTGATGAGGAGTGTATTGATTGAGAGAGTGAGATATCTGTTAGGTTAGAATAGAGCCCACAGATGTTAGAACACCATACTCTTTGGGACAACAGTGGAGGAGCTGATACTGAAGCAGAAGACAGTGAAGAGATGCTAAGGGCGGAGGTAAGATGAGGAACAAGATGGGATGGGTAAGAAGAGGGGATACCAGGTGAGGGGTTCGGAGGAGGTAGATTTAACTAGGTGTGTTGAATTGACCCTGAAGTTGACAAAAAGGACTGATTGATGGAATACGAGCATGCATTGCAAACTGGGATTAATTTTTTTTTAAAGTGAGAGATGTGATTAATGATATTACGTGAGGAATGCAATAAAGGAGAATTAAGAGAATGGAGAATAGAAACGTTGTAACAGTGGGACTCTTTCGACACGGGATGAAGGAAAGGTCGAATTGAAAGCAGTCTTTTAAAGAAGAAAAGGAGTAGTGAATTATGATACAAGACAGAGAACCACACGTGTGAAAGAGAATTAGTCAGTGACCAGCCTTTAAGAAGAGTGATGTCGACATAAGGTCGTGTCATCGGCAAAATGGTAAAGTTGGTTTTCAAGAGAATCAGACAGATTTATGGTCTGATTTCTGGTTCTAATCCATTCTGGTCTGATCGTATTTTCTTGAATCCAGTTCAGCAATGTGGAGTCAAGCATGTCATCTAAGTGTACATGAGAGTGGAGGTTGAGTGTGCGAAGTTTGCTCGGAGTATATTTACAAGGCGGGAGTTGTAATGTCGCTTTATGATTGAGCCGGAATAAGGGAGAGTGAACAAAGTGTTGGAGGAGGTGAAAGCGGAAGAGATGAAAAGAGGACACAACAAAGAAGGAAGACAGGGCAGAAATTGCACTGTAGGAGAGGCATTACAGAATACATAGTTTAATGGAAGAAAGAAGAGCAAGTTTTTATTTCCTTCCTTCTCTTTATTAAAGAGAGATGCGTGGTTGTTGAGTGTTTGGGTATTTGAAGATATTGGCGTTCTTAAGTTCATAACTTCCACCAGGTACAGGAATCAATAAAACTAAAAGATCAGACAATTCCTTTCTTTGTAGTGGATTGGTTGGAGCACAGAACCACGCATTCTTCAACATATCTTTTTAATGTTGATTTTTGTTTTGTTTCTAACAGCACTTACAATGACCTTTGTTGAAAACAAACAAAGAAACATGGTCTTACTCTGTAAATTAGCTAAATGCTAACTAATTCCTTACTTGGTTAGGATTTGGGCCATAGCTTCTCCAAGAGAAGCCTCTATCATCCTGCCACACCCTGCTTTCGTCTATGCTGCACGGTTCCACCCACGACTGGATGTCACCATCCCAAGCCTCGCCATTACTGGGGGCTATGATGGGATGTTACGGGCTTGGACTGCAGAGAAGCCGACTGCCCATCTATTGCGTGAGCTTGAGGGTCACACAGGCTATGTGAATGCTATCTGCTTCGACCCTGATGGTTTGTTTCACTTTTTCATATTTCTTCTGATAAATTAAAAATTGCATCCCAAACTTAACACAGCTGTTTGTTTGTTTTTGCATGTCATCACTTTTCTCATTGTTCTTCCTCTTTTTTTTCTACAGGTGTTTGTTGGTTGTTGTTTCATTAATTTTTCATATTTTCACCAATCATCTTAATTTTTTTTCTCTCCCCCCCCATCTCTCTCTCTCTCTCTCTCTCTCTCTCTCTCTCTCTCTCTCTCTCTCTCTCTCTCTCTCTTGATCATAGATCATTTAGGCTGCCTTCTTCTTCTTCCTCTTCTTCTTCTTCTTCTTCTTATACTTCTTCTTCTTCTTCACACCTCATAATGTTCCTTTGTTTTCCTTGGCATTTCACCACAGGACTGATGATGTTTAGTGGAGACAGTGTCGGTGTCATTCTCATTTGGAGTACGTTTGTGGATCAGGCGGCACAAGGAAATCCGACTGGAGGATGGACCCTGCACAAGGTGATTTCTCATGGCTGAACATTTGATACACTGAATGTCCTTCACCCATCTTATGTTAACTATCCTTGGCATTTCTCTCACCGATAACCTCTGAACGGTTATCAAGTGGAGCATCCAGGATTCATTAAACAGACTTGGACGTGTCACAGATGGATTGTATCTTTGCAGAGTGTCAAGGAAGATGAACTCAAAGGTGTTCCTATCAATCACTTGAATCTGCACCCCAATGGCCGTCAGTTGTTGGTTCATGCTCGCGAAGGTGCACTGCGCCTCTTGGACCTACGGATGTAATGTTCTACACATTTATTACTTTATTACTCATTTATCAAGATTTCTGTTCATTGTAATGTCTTGTTGTATTTCCAGTATTTTGCCAAAATAGGGAACTTGATCATCCGTTTTTAAAACTGCAACGTGTCACAGGTCTACAAGAGCTCCAAGTAGTTGTTGGTGCTGTTGTTGTTGTGGTTCTTGTGAGGGGTCCATTTTTGAAATTTGCACCCATTGGTCGGACAGCTGCTGGACCCCACCCACATTTGTTGCTTGACACCACCCAACCATGACACCCAGCCAAAATAATATGGCCACTATATTGGTTTTCTGGTGGGCTTCTAAGATATCAGGCTTGTATGCCTCTGTTGATTATACACTGGCCGGGTTTGTTGCATCAGATTTCCATTGGCTTTGTTTGGGTCGAGTGTTATTCACGATGAGGGACCCTGAAAAATCTAATGATATGTCAAATAAAAATTATTCCTAACGTTTAATCAAACCCATCAGCATGCACGGTATGATATCCCATAAATATATAGCATTACGTAATTTTTGAACTAATTGACATGGTTTTATTGATATTTTCATCACAGCCATCATCCGAATTGCAAAAATATTTACAATACAATACAATGAGTTAAAACAGTGCATTGAAGCAATATTCAATACAATTCTTATATATAACAAAAATTTAAAGAAGCAAGAACATTAATAATTATAACCACATTCAATACAAGTCCTATCATTCATAACTATGGTCAGGTCAGGTCAGGTATGGGAACATGTGCTGGAGCAGCGCGTCGCTGTGTCCACTTTCCGCCGGTACTCCAGGGGTCTCCATCTGGCCATCCCCCAGGCAGATGCTTGGCCCATCCTCATATACTTGAGATGCTGATCAATCTGCTGCAACCATGAGACATGTGGTCAGCCCATTTGCCTCCTCCACTCACGAGGCTCCCTCGCTGAAAAAATCTGGTGAGCAGGATCAGCCTCAGGAAAACGAGCTACATGTTCATACAGCCGCAGCTGACGCTCACGGACTATGCAGGTAACAAATCTCATTTGAGTCTCTCTCAGCCACCGCTCATTGGACACAAAGTCCGACCAGCGATAGCCAAGGATTCTCCGAAGAGTCCTGGTACCGAAGGAGTTAAGTCTCCATCTCAGATCCCTGGTCAGAGTCAAAGTCTCACATCCATAGAGAAAGACTGGAAGCACGAGGGATCTGAAGACTCGGACTTTCGGCCTCCTGCACATGTACAGTCAGCGCCACATCACATGATCCAATGAATCGATGACTCCCAATAGACCCAGACATCTATTGACCTCTGGCTCACAGCCATGTGGAGACATGAATATCACTGCCAAGGTAAGTGAATCTCTCCCTGACCTCAACATCCTCACCACAAATGGGTACAAATAAGACAGCAGCATCCAAGATGTCATTGAAAGTCTGGATTTTAGTTTTGACCCAGGAAACCCGCAAGCCCAGTGGCTCTGACTCCTCATTCAGCACCTCGAGGGACCCCAAAAGGTTATCCAGAGACTCTGCAAAGGTGACTGCATCATCTGCGAAATCAAGGTCAGAGATCTTAACATTCCAAAACGATGCACTACAGCTCGATCTCTCCAACATCTTCCCCAGAATCCAGTCCATACAAGTGCTGAAAAGTATGGGGGGGGGCAGTACACACCCCTGATGAACTTCAGTAATAACTGGAAATAAGTCAGAGATGGAAACACCACATCTCACAGCACTCTCAGTTCCAGAGTATAGTTCAGACATCAGATTGATCAGTTTGGTGGCACCCCACGAAGACCAAGAATCCTCCAGAGGGCATCCCGATTCACTGAATCGAACGCTTTACAGAGATCAACATAGGCTGCAAGCAGCGCCTGCCGAAACTCTCGTCTGCGTTCGGTGAGGACACGAAGGGCAAGGATACGGTCAATCGTTGACCTCTTTGGTGTAAAGCCTGACTGCTCTGGACGCTGCTGCTCAAGCAGATGGTGGCGAACCCTATCAAGAATGATCTGAGCAAAGACATTGCCCGGCACTGAGAGCAGCATCACACCTCGGTAGTTGTTGCAGTTTTGACAATCATCTTTCCCTTTCCAGAGAGGACAACAAGGCAGTTGGGATTATGCCTTTGTTCCAGGCAGAGCACATCACTGCATGCAATGACATGAGTACAGCATTTCCACCATCCTTGAGAAGTTCAGCATGGATGCCACAGGTCCCAGGAGCTTTACTCCATTTCAACCGGTTCATCGCAGCCTGTGTTTCCACAAACGAATATGGACCGCAGTTGATTGGAGGGTCAGCAATCGGGATTGTAACAACCCTGACATATAACTCAACAGCTGGTGGGTCAGCCTGGTACAGCCGCTCAAAGTAATCGGCCCAGCGGGCCTTCACTTCAGACTCCTCTGTCAAGAGCCCACCACCCTCCGCTCTAACTGCAGCTCACTGAGGGACGGGCTTGGAGGAACGCAATGCGGAAATTTCCCTGTAAGCAGGATGAGAATCACTTGACCAAAGGTGATGCCCTACTCCCTCGCAGATTCCTTGCACATAGGCCTCTTTGTCCACCCTTAGCGCATCTACAGTTTTACAGCTCAACTCCCTCAACAGCTCAGCTCTGCCATTAAGCATGGCCCTGCGACTCTGATCAATGGTATCCAGTGTCCCTTGAAAGACAAATTTCTTCTTCGCCCTGCGGTGAGTTCCAAGACATCCACCAGCAATGTCAAGGATGGTTGCACCCAGATTGCTCCCAAAGCACCCAGACCCCCCATTTCCCACTCAGCCTGTTGACAAACTCCTCAGCTACCCTCTCATCCTTGAGCTTGCCAACATCCAGCATAGGCTGGGATGGTACCATTCTCCCAGATTTAAGCTGCAACTTCAGAGTTGCTACAACATGCCTGTGGTTGGTATTGAGGAACTGAGCACTCTGGTCGACCCTGCAGTTCTGGATCATCCTCCAGTGACCATAAACGAGCATATGATCAATCTCCTTTGCCGCACCGCCAGCGTTGAAAGAGAAATTCCAGTGATGAGCCTGTGGGTGCTGAAACCATGAACCAACCACCCTAAGTCCACGACTTCTTGCAAAGTCAAGGTACTTCGTTATATTCTGGTTCACACTTCCAGACCCATAGGGACCAACACTTGTCTCATAACCATCTCTATCAGTGCCAGTCGATGCATTGAAATCCCCCAAGACCAGAAGAGTATCTCTTCTGGGGCA
>NC_140965.1:97424489-97456989 GCF_056783735.1 Eptatretus burgeri | reverse complement strand
GTAAAGATGTTATAAGTCCTTGTGTACCTCACCAAACACAAATATCATTATACCTTTACAGGAGCCCCTCGATGTACACAGATGTCCCATTGGTAACAACTCTGAGAATTTAGGTGGGTATTTGATCCATCAGTTTAATCTTTCACTGATTGTAATGTAAAAGTGTTTTATTACTTCATTTACATGCAGCACCTGGCTGCTTGTTGCATCATTTCTGGGAGTGCAGCTGTACCACTGATGCAATCCCACCTGAAGATTAGTGCAGGGATTTGGAATTTGGTCAGGGTGCCAGGGTTAGTTGAGTAACTGAATATAAAATAGTATGTTGGACCAGTCTTAATCTTCAAGTCCTTTTTTTTCCTTTCGTATGCAGCCAATGGCTGCTTGTTGCATCATTTTGCTGGGGGAATAGCTGCGCCACTGCCACAGTGCCCCATTGTAGGTTAGAGCAGGAAATTGTAATTTGGGCAGGGTGCTGGCAATAGCTTGCCTACTATTCATGAAGGACACCATGGTATCTTTAATGTCCACGACCAAAAGCTCGCAGACAGGACACCCAGTTTGAGGGATATCACACCCATTGATGCCTCGCCCTGCCTGCGAAACACCAGGATTACAGTTTATAGCTGAGTCGAGATTCAAACCTCAGCTTGACAACTTAAAAGTGAGTGCACATACCTCCAGGGCCACAATTATCCTTCCATCCCAATCTGGAAGTAACAAAATTCCATTTCTGTTGAAAGGTGGGGGGAAAAAACAACAATTTGGCTTATACCTCTTACAGTGTATGCAGCAAATTATTTTATCTCACCCTTTCTCTTCCACAAGCATTATAAATTGTATAAAGCAATGTGTTTCATGGATCTTACGAGGTTAAAATGACTTTTTCACTTTTATTATGATACGTAACATTTTTCAGCATTGATAACACTGAACAACAAAAATTTTTTACTGGAGATGTGTAAAGTGATTTAGACTAATTTGGGTACGCTGATTTCAAAAATCATAACCGTTTTGCTGTATCACGTCAGGATTTTCAGTAACAGAAATATTCCCATTGCCTAGAAGTCAGGATTTCAATGAAATTTACAAAAATTCATTTATTCATTTATTTCATCATGAATGCTTCAAAATTATAGAAATTACAGAAAAACTCCACTAGAATGTAATTAAAAATGCTTTAGGCATTTGGCTTTGCGTTTGTGCTGCTCTGTGTCAGTTTCACGATGCAGGAACCAGCAGAAATCGCCCATCATGTTCGGGTTGTGCCGCCCTTGGTAACGCGTCTCCATGAGTGAAATCTCTTGGTGGAATCGCTCGCCATGCTCGTCCGAGACTGCTCCCAAGTTTTCAGGGAAGAAGTTCAGGTGCTGGTGTAGGAAATGGATTTTCAGGGACATCCTGGAGCCAAGTTTCCTGAAGGACTCCAGCAGCTGCTGCACTATTTCTTCATTGTTGTCCGCGCGCTCGTTCCCCAAGAAGTTGTCCGTCACAGCTTTGAAGCTCCTCCACGCTGCCAGCTCTTTGGGGTTTAGAGTTGTCGGAAAAGTTTCGTACTTCATAATCTGTCGGATTTGCGGTCCAACAAAGACACCAGCCTTGATCTTGGCCTCCGACAAGGTGTTGCCAAACTTTTCCTTGAGCCCAAACAAAAAGCCCACGCCCATTCAGATCCATTGCCCGTACAAAACTTTTCATCAAGCCGAGCTTTATGTGGAGTGGTGGAAGGAAAACCTTGGCTGGGTCGACAAGGGCGACATGCTTCACGTTGTGTCGACCAGGTACATGCTCTTTTCGCTCTTCCCAATCTTTCTTCGTCCAGTGATTCTTGTCGTCTCTGCTATCCCAGAGACAAAGGAAGCACATGTATTTCGTGTAGCCTGACTGCAGCCCTAACAACAGCGCCACCACTTTCAAGTCTCCGCAGATGTGCCAGTTGAAGTCATTGTACTTGATGGAATCAAGCAGCTGCCGCATAGTCTCATAGGTCTCTGTCATGCCGAACGCGTGAGCCAGTGGGACTGATGGTTTCTCGTTGCCATTGTGGAGCAAAACAGCCTTCAAGCTGTTCTTCCCCGAGTCGATGAAGAGGCGCCAGTCTGCAGGATCGTGATCACACCCAAGTTCTTTCAGCAGACCGTTGATGTCACTGCAGAATGTCATCGTGTCTTCCATCTCAAAGAACTCAGCCATGTCTCTGTGACGTGCTCTGAACAAGGATATCTTGGTGTTAGGTTCAAGTAGATTCCACTGCTGCAGCCTTGATCCAAGCAGCTCTGCCTTCGCCTTTGACAGCGAGAGATCTCTTACAAGATCATTTAAGTCTCCCTGGTTCAGAAGGTGTGATTCTTGAGTGTCGGGTTCAAAAGGTTCATCATCACCATCCTCTTCACCACTGCTTACAGCTATGTTCTGATCAGCTGGAGGTTTTGGAACGGGGTTCTCGTCATCATGAGGGACAGGTTTACGAGCATAGACGCAGTCAGCGTACTTGATGTGACCTTTATTCTTCTTGTTGAAGCCGGCGATGCTTGTGCAGCAGAAATAACAATCATCATGATGATTCTGCGGCTCACGCCATATCATGGGCACCGCAAATGGCATGCTCGCGCGCTTGCCCACCAACCACTGAGTCAAGGTTGTGTGACAGCTTGTGCAGCAGATGTGTGGTGCCCAGCTCTGTTCTTGGTCCCCCACCTTACACCCGAAGTAGTGAAAGTAGGCGGCCTTCATTTTCACTGCTGTAGATATACTTCGCTGTTGATCTTTTTTGGTATACCGACCACAGACATAACAGAAGTTGTCAGGATGATTGGTACAGGAACGCCTACTCATCTTTATCTGAAAGAAAGAAATATAACACAAGTTAACAACAATTGTACGAAATAGACATGTTAAAGACATATGTAAATTTCATTGAAATCCTGACTTCTAGGCAATGGGAATATTTCTGTTCCTGAAAATCCTGACGTGATACAGCAAAACGGTTATGATTTTTGAAATCAGCGTACCCAAATTAGTCTTAATCACTTTACACATCTCCAGTAAAAAAAAATTTTTGAAATTTGTTGTTCAGTGTAATTAACTTGAAACTTTTACATTGGATTTTGACCTCTAGTTTCATTAATGTTTCCACCCATAATCAGATACAGTATATTAATTGATATCATGATATGCACATAATTCCTCCAACATAAATATTAATCTGAAACTCTCAAGAGACATTGATCCACTCTCTATTGGATGGATCGGTAGATCATCCTCCTGAGGATTGAATACAAAATTTGAGCTGGCACTCCATGTCTGTCACATGTATGATAGGATGGTGCATAGGTCATTAACTTACCATTTTTCTGTGTAATATGGGTTCGATTGTAGACCTGACTATAAACAGTCAGATTGGTGTATTGCAAGCAATGCTTTGTATCCCAAACTTGCCCATCCCTCAGATGAACATTAAGCTGGGGACCCGTCTGCTGGCCTTAATTGGTGGATGTTAAATATCCAAAGGTTCCCCCCCCCCACCAAATTCTAAATTCCTGCCTATGAGTTCACCTCACCTCCAGTTCATTAAAGATTCTTCCCAAATTTGTTGAAGATCCCAAGTTCCAAATTCCTGACCAAAGTGGCTTAGGCTTACTAGTGCGTGAAAGTCTTGGGCTCATCTTGCATGCTTCACAAGCTGCTGACTCCATCGTCTTCTTCCGTGTGCAGCACAAGCCTGCAGGGTAACATCATTGGCTGACAGTGCGGATGTGACTCTGATTCAATGCACTCTGCTGGTTATGGCAGGAATTTGGAATTTGTTCAAGGTGTTGGCAATAGCTCACCTACTCTTCATGAAGGACACCATGGGATTTTTAACATCCACCAACTAATGCTGGAAGATGGGAAACCCAGTTTAACGTCCATCTGAGGGATGGCACACACATTAATGAATCACCCTGCCTGTGAAACATTGGGATAACAGTTTTTTGGTTTTTTTATATAGGTGGGTCAGGATTCAAACCCAGGCTCGACTTGGAGGCGAGTTTGTGTACCTCTAGGCCATCCTGTGCTGACTTCATTATACATGGGACATTGCATAGAGAGACCACAGCTCATTGTTAAAGATATAATGCTCTGTTGTCTTTGTGAATATAACGACTTGTTTGAATAATAATTAAACCAAGCTCAGGTATTTAAAAAAAAATGTTTTTAATAAAATAAAAATAAAACGTTATTTTGACTTTTTTGTTTCCAGATAAAAAGGATTCACGACCATGGAGATCATCAAATGATAAAAACGTTTCAACTCAGGTGAAGTTCATTTTTGGTGTTCTGAACCTTTGTCAACTTGCTTTCTTGTTTATGATGTCACCACTTCATCTTTACATCAAGCATACCTCTTTTTCATCTATTGGGCATCAGGTGGAATTTTTGTTGTGCAAGTCAATAAATCCTGCTCAAATTGCATTTTTACCCTCACCGAAGGAATTATTGACACATTTGGGTCCATTTGTTACTTACGAAATCTAAAGATTTCGTAAGTATATTGATGCCTTCCGTTTCTGTTTATTTGTTTGTTTGTTTGTTTGTTTGTAGGCACGATAACTCGAGAACGGAAGAAGCTACCAATGTCAAATTACACCACATGATTCAGGAGGGTGATGGCTAGTGCTGATTAGATTTTGGTCAAAATCGGTCAATGGTCAAGGTCACAGTGAGGTCAAACATCCAAAAAATGATAACTCGAGAACAGAAGAAGCTTCCAATGTCAAATTACACCACGTGATTCAGGAGGGTGGTGGCTAGCGCTGATTAGACTTTGGTCAAAATCGGTCAAAGGTCAAGGTCACAGTGAGGTCAAACATCCAAAACATTCAATTGTTGATGGTTTGGTACAGAATCATCGTAGAAACTTCTGTTTTATGTCGCTACCTTCTCAAGAGACAGCTTTTATTAGACAAGGTCAGAGGTCAAGTTGACGATTTCGTAAGTACCAGTCTATGACTGCTTGTTTGTTTGTTTGTCTGTCTTGTTTGTTTGTTTGTTTGTTTATTTGTATGCACAGAACTTTCGTGTTTTTCTCTGCAACCGCTTGAGACAAAAAATTTCACCATAGGTGCGTCTACTCCTGTAGAATGTTTTAATGATGATTTTGACATCATAGGTCACGTGGTGTGGAAGCCATGTTGGAAAAACGGAAAACCTTTGGGCCACTGTATCTCTGAAACCGCACCAAGGAAAAAATTAAAACTTGACACACGACAAGTACTCCTCATGGGGAATAAGTGATTTTTTATGACGTCAAAACTGCATATGTAGAATGTTACATCTGATCAGTATGAAAAATTTTGAGGGCCATCTAGGGATAATTGTTTTTTTCCACAGCAAAAATTGATGATGTCATCGGCCACGTGATTTGACAGCCATGTTGTTTGTTTTTTTAAAACCTTCAAAAATCTCAAGTTGCTGAACAGATCGAGGCGAATCTTTACATGTATGACCGCCTATCCATTAGGAACAAAAGGTTCACACATATGACATCATAGGTCGCATGGTTTGGCAGCCATATTAGATTTACCCAAAAACCTATAAAAAAATCTTCTCCAGAACGACTAGACAGATCGAGGGGAAACTCCACAAAAATATTTCCCAAGGCATGGGTGTGCAAGTTTGTTAAGGAATAATTGATAGGTCACATGGTTTGGCAGCTATATTGGATTGAAGAAAAATATTAAATAATGTTTTCTCTGGAACCGCTTAATCAATCAATTAATCGATCAATGTCTGTTGAAACTTCACATTTATGGTCTAGTAGTGACGGGGAATACATGTTATAAATTACAACTTGATTGGACACATGGTCTGGCAGCCATAATTAGTGAATTTTTTTTGACCTGGGTTCTTTTTAATTTTTATTATTTCTATTTTTTTTTTTTGAATGAGGCTCTCTTGGCTGTGCCTGGATGGGGTTGAGGGTCGAGGAGTAGTAGCTGAAATGTGAATCCTATCCAGGTTCTTCCTGATGACTTCATCTTTGCTTTTTTCTTGTTTGGGTTCCTTCTGATTACTCCAATGCAGGGCTGTACCTATTTGGTCTTCCATTTGATTTGAATTAACTTTATTTTATTCCCATTCTAAATGCAGTTGAATAATAAAAAGTCATGGGTCAGGGCCAGGTGTCCAATCAAAGTGGGATGTCTTGGTACCCGGTCATTACTGCCAGCAGTTATATAGTGGCAGTTCTAATTATGTCTCTTATTAATTACGTAACACACCAGTACACAAACTCCACACAAAATACACTACACAAAACAAGTCCTGGTGAGGGTCTGCAATCTCTGATTGCTCTTTTTCTTGTTTAAATGTGCAAAAGAAAGAACTGTCTGTTGTCGCTTATTATTGCCACAAATTCTCCCACACAAGAGACATTGAGGGATGAAAAAGCTCCAGGACCAGATAATATGCATCCTAGAGTATTGCAGGAGGTGAAAGAGCAGATAAGGTTGGTGTTAACTGTGGTGATTAAATGTTAATAAAGTTAAAGTGTGGTGATAAGTGTGGTGTCACACACCCAACCTCTCCACCAAATTTCACTGTCTGCAACTTTTTGAGATACCCTGCCCACAAACAGCTGGCAGCTGAATTTTTTTCCAAATTCAGTGCCAACTCACCCCCCTCACCCCTCACTCTCACTCTCAAAGCAACCATCCCACTCTTCTCCCTCCAAGCCTCCCTCTCACCTCTCTCAAAAATCTCCCCCTCACCTTTCTCCCACCTTTCATCCCCCTCACTCTTCCTTCTCAAAGTTGCCCCCCCTCTCATCCACCAACCTGCCTCCCTCCACTGCCCTCTCACCTCCATCTCTTCACTCCACCTCCTCAAATCCTCAACTGCCTTCTTCCTTGTCTCTTGTCCCCCCCCTCCCCCAGCACCACAGAGCCTTTCCTCCTCATTCGGCGCCCTCCCCTCGCTCCTCTGCCATACCCCCCACTCCTTCAGCAACCCTCCTTACCTGCCCCCTCGTCCCTTGTCCTACCCTCCCCTCCCCCTCCACCTCCTGCACCCAAAGCCTCCTCCCCTTCCTCTTCATTAAAAGTGTGGACCTCAAATATCCGGGGCCTTCGCTCAAACCTTTCAGATCTTTCCATACAGGTTGCCACTGACAAACCAGACATTATCTGCCTAACAGAAACTTTCCTCTCCCAAGACGTGTCTGACTCCCAAGTATCTCTCCCTGGCTACTCCCTCTTACGGTATGACAGACCTGAGCCTCGTCCTGGTGGAGGTGTTGCTCTCTTCATCAAAGACTCTATTCCTCACTCTCCATGCACTGCTCTCACTCCCCCACACCCCCAGGAATACCTCTGGCTTCGGCTTCCCCTCCACTCCCACCTCATGTTTATATGTGTACTGTACCGTCCACCGAACAGTGATGACTCCATCTACATCTCACTATCCGAAAACATGGACCATCTTCTATCTTCTCATCCAAACTCTCTCTTCCTCTTATGTGGTGACTTCAATTGTCATCACGCCAGTTGGCTAGGTGTGGGTACCTCTCTCACCTGCCATGGCACCTCAGCAAAAGCTTTCTGCGACTCATTGGGACTGACTCAATCAGTCAACTTCCCGACCCGGATCTCAACCAATGGTACTCCATCTCTTCTGGATCTGATTTTGACAAATTTCCCTGACAATATCTGCTGCTCTTCCTTCGCTCCAATTGGTTCTTCTGACCACGTCCTTGTTAAAGTGGACATCTCTCTGGCTGTTATCAGAGAACCACCTCACCGCCGTCGAGTCTGGCATTTCACTCAAGCCGACTGGCAGGGTCTCCGATCAGCCATCAAACTTACAGACTGGTCTCCTATCACTACTTTCTCAAACATCAACTCATCCTGGGAATTCTTTCAAAGAAACTTGCTCTCCCTCATGCACAGATTTATCCCCTCTCGTCTTCAGTTGTCTTACCCTTCCTCCCGCCCTTGGTTTACTGAAGCTTGTGGCGAGGCAGTTGTCCTGAGACAACTTGCCTTTGCCTCATGGAAAGCAAACCCAACTGAGGGCAATCTCAGTTCTTTCCACAAAGCTCGGAACAAGTGTGTATCTACCCTCAGGAGAGCCAGAAAACAACATCTTTCTCATCTCAAGTCTGAACTCTCAAACCTCTCTCCCTCCTCAAAATCCTGGTGGCGTTTAATCAAATCTGTTTCTGGTGTATGTTCCCCCTCCATCCCCTCCCTTACCTCAAATGGCCGCACTGCTGATTCCACACGTGATAAAGCTGAATGTCTAAACTCGGTGTTTGCAGCTAAATCTTGTGTCCTAAACCCATCACTATCTCTACCCACTTTACCCAGTCGCACCCAACTGTCCCTGGACTCTGTATCCTTTTCTCCTGACAAGGTGGAGAGCTTGCTTTCAAACCTCGAGTCAGATTCTGCAACCGGTCCAGACGGCATCAGCCCACGTGTCCTCAAAGCCTGCTCTTCTGCTCTTGCTCACCCTCTCTCTGTTCTATTCACCCTCTCATTTGCCCAAGGTCATCTGCCATCTGCTTGGAAATCTGCTAACATCACTGCCCTGCATAAAAAAGGTGCAAAAACAGATCCCTATAACTACAGACCAATCAGCCTTCTCCCAATCATCAGCAAGGTGATGGAATCCATCATCGCCTCAGATATGAAATCCTTCCTCTTCTCCAATGGCTTGATTTCCAATCATCAATTTGGTTTCAGACCAGGTCACTCTACCCTGGATATGCTGCTTCTGCTCTCCCATCAATGGATGGAGGTCCTCAATGCCAGACAGGAAATCCGAGCCGTATCCCTGGACATATCACGTGCTTTTGACACAGTCTGGCACCCTGCCCTACTCACCAAACTCTCTTCCCATGGTATTCAAGGCCATCTCCACTCATGGCTCGCAGACTTCCTCTCCTGTCGCAGTCAACGTGTGGCCCTAAATGGAGTTCTTTCATCCCCTCTTCCTGTGCAGGCTGGAGTTCCTCAAGGTAGCGTTCTGGGCCCTGTTCTTTTTCTGGTTTTCATTAATGATCTCTCGGACTCTCTGGAAAATCCTCTATTTCTCTTTGCCGACGACTCCACCCTCTGCCGTACCATCTGTCATCCCTCAGACCGGCAAGCAGCAGCTTCTTCACTCACTGCAGATCTGGATAAAATCACAAACTGGTCCAACACGTGGAACATGTCTTTCAATCCAGACAAATCTCACACTCTCACCATGTCTCTTCGAAAGGACCGTTTACAAAACCCCCCCATCCACTTTCTCAACAATCCTCTGGAAGAAGTCTTTTCTTTCAAGCTTCTAGGTCTCACTATCTGCCATGACCTTTCCTGGGAAAGTCACATTTCCAACCTCGCCTCAAAAGCCAGTCGCCGACTGGGAATCCTCCGTCGTGCTAAGTCCTTCCTCGGCCCTCTTGAGCTCCTGACCACTTACAAAGCTTTTGTCCGTAGCCTGATGGAGTACTGCTCTCCCCTCTGGGCTGGTGCTCCTGCCTCCCACCTTTCTCGGCTTCACGCTGTCGAAACCAGGGCATTTAAGATCATCTGCATCTCCCGCAATGAAGCTGAGTCTTTGGGCCTCTCACTCAATCACCGCAGGTTGGTCGGTGGTCTTTCTGTCTTCTACCGACTCCTCTCCAGCCTTGCCCCCCTGCTCTCTCTGCGATTTGTCCCCACCACATTTCCACAGGGCGCTCAAGGTCCGCCAACAACCCCCTTCTGGTAAAACTACCAAAATCACGAATCACTGCTCATCTTCACTCTTTCATTCCTCTTTTTTCCCGCCTTTGGAATAAACTTCCTCACTCTATTCTTTCCCATTCTTCCCTCCAGGCTTTCAAAACAGCTGTTCACCACCACCTCTTATCTTCCCCCATCCAAATCCTCGATCTTTTCTACCCCCGATAATCCACCCAAGCCCACTTCCTTCATTTCTCCTACTTTCCTTCCTGAAAGTCCCTGAAATGTCCATCTTCTCTTCGCAATGTTCCCCGTCCCATCCCCATCCCTCTCCCTTCCACAGTTCACCTAATGTGTCTGTTCCCCACTGTTTTGTCCCTTCCACTCCCGCCCCTCTTGTCTCATGCCTCCTTGCTGTGAGTTGTGTGTTAGCTCTCATATGAGCCTCGACCAAGGTATACAAAAATAAAAAATAAAAAAAAAACAACAGACAAACAAACAGCCAAAGATGGGTGGAAATACAACTTCCATCCCCCATTGGTGGTGGAGGTAATAAATTATCCAGAGAAGAATTGGGGAACTATAGACCTCTTAGCTTGACTTCATTTATGAACACGGTGTTAGAGATATTAATTAAGGAGCGGATAGGGAAACATTTGAATATTTTCAAACTAATTAAAGGTGGTCAGCATGGATTTGCCAAATGGAGATCATGTTTAACAAATTTATTGGAGTTCTACGCAGTAGTTTCTGTTTGGGTGGATGAGTGATTCTGGAGTTAGCAATGAATGTGGTGTTCTAGACTTTCAGAAGGTTGTTAGCCAAGGTGAGGGCTTGTGGTATGGCTGGTAGACTATCTAACTGCATTTGAAACTGGATTAATGATAAGAAGTAAATAGTGGCAGGTTTGGAAGATGTAAATAGTGGGGTACATCGGGATCGGTACTGGAGCACGTCAGGGATCGATGCTGAACCATTATTATTCATAATAATTTACACAAACGATTTGGACAGTGGGGTTAAGACTCGGCTTTCTAAAGTTGCCGATGGCACAAAGCTTGGAGGTAAGGTAGAGAGGGAGGAGAGGGGTCAGGTGGGGTTGATTTTATTCAGGAAAGTCTAAATACTTTAATAGATTTGGCAAAAGATTTGCAGATGCAATTTATCATCAAGAAATGTAAGGTATTAGGGATGGGAAAGGATAATAAATAAAATAGAGATTACATGATACAAGAGGTAATCTTGGAGCGTTTCACACAGAAGAAGGTTTTGGGGATGGTAATAGATACGGTGGGTAAGCAGACAGGACAATGTTAGGCAGCTATAGGTAAAGCAAACAGGGTTTTTTGTATCGATTGTAAATCAAAGGAGGTAGTGTTAACACTGTACAGTATAGGAATTTAGTGAGGCCTCATTTAGAATATTGTGTGCAGTTTTGATCACCACATATGAGGAAGGACATAGCTGCCATAGATATGGCACAGCGTCAGGCTACGAGATTGATTCTGGAGTTAGCTGGACGAAGTCATGAGGAGCAGTCAAAGGAGACAGGACTTTATCTATTAGAAAGGTGATTACGAGAAAGCTGATGCAGATGTTTCAGATAATGAAGGGTGTGGACAAGATCGGTGCAGTGGAGTTTTTCAGAAGAGTAGACAGTGTTAGCACCTGAGTTCAGAGCTTGAATGTAAAGAAGATGAGCGTTTGGATAGTTTTAAGGCAGGGGTCTTTCAGTCAGAGAGTGATTAATGCATGGAGTGGTCTCCCTGGAAAGGTAGTGGCAGTAGAGGGGGTGGATAATGTTTAAATGGAAATTATATAGGTACCTGGATGCATTGGCGAAAGAGAGGTATGGGAATATTGATAGGACTTGTTTGTAACTTGTGTGTGGATGAGCGATGATAGCCTGGCCAACTGGGGTTGGTGCAGTGAAGTCATGATGGGCCGAATGACCTCCTCCTGCAACAAAGTTCCTTGTGTTGGAGTGGTGACCTGTCCAGGATTGTGCCCAATAACCCAGGAGACTGCTGGGGCAGCACTAATGCTCTACACCCAATGGAGTATGGTCCCAATGGATTTGGATTTTGGATTGTTTGACTCAACCTTTTGAGTTGAGAAATAGCAACAGAAAATCGACACCACACCAAGTGAAATCCATTGATTTGAGATCTCTGGATGAAAAGTTACCTGTCAGGAGTTGTATTTTTGGTGTTTATGTGAACATGTGTTTCTGTAAAACACGGCTGTTCCTCTTTGTTCTCGTCCATTCCATATAAGCCACACTCTGATGAGCTATGCTCTCCCTTCTTTCCTTCACTGTTTCTTTCCTGTTCTGTAGGGTGTTTCAAAAGAAATGCCGCAGTAGAAACTTAACTCCTCTTGTGCAAAAAGACAACTCTTTCAGAGAAAAGTATTTACAGTATCTACCGTATATGAATAAAAGGCAGTGTGTGTGTGTGTGTGTGTGTGTGTGTGTGTGTGTGTGTGTGTGTGTGTGTGTGTGTGTGTGTGTGTGTGTGTGTGTGTGTGTGTGTGTGTGTGTGTGTGTGTGTGTGTGTGTGTGTGTCCCTCCATAACTCTAAAACTATAAAACCAAGCAGCCTGAAACTTTGCAGTTACACTAAGAAAACTCCAAGAAAGTGCAAGAGTGAAAATTGGGTGCTTGGGTTAATTAAAACACCCCTTTTGAAGATAATTAACGGCCTTATTTAAGTATATCCTTCATGAGGTGATCCTCGGCCACCTCGCTCTCTGGGGTCTCAAGGCGTTTCCTGAGTAATCTCGCTGGGGTCTGAAGCCGCCATGTTTTTTGGCCTGCTCAACCATGCCTTCATTTGGATCAGGCCGCAACGATTTCTGAACGATAAAGTTTTTTTTCACTTTCCTCACTCATATTATCGAATGCCTATTCATAATAGCTACGAATTGCTGTATAAATTACTTTTGTAAGCCCTATAGTTTTCAAATTAGGAGCTTGGAGTGATTTCATACATTATATGATACGATTTTCCATGATCTACTCTCACGGACTAATTAACGTGTATCATCGAAATATTATTTCGGTTTTGAAGATCAGATATCGTCGGGACTAAATAAGTGTCGAAATCTGTTATGAAATCTGATAATTTAAAGAAATAACGAGTCTTGTAACGAAGCCAATATACCTATTTGCTTTAAACAAGCAATGCTATGTTCCCTCCTTCTCCAAAGATACACAAGAAAATGTGAAATTTCCAAAGCATTAAACTTATCCTTTTCTACTGTTTGGAGAATTATATTGAGTAACAAAAATTTTTGGAACATGCCAAAATTAACTAGCTTCATTGAGCTACATGATTTAATGCATTCATTCCTGGACTTGATGCACCCTGTCCTCCAGAGGGACTGCCTATCCATAGCATCTGCCAGATCTGTTTCTATATTTTCAGAGGTTTTGTGAGGTGCTCTACAGGAAATCAAAGCAAATCTGGTAAAAAATGGACGTTTCAAAAAAAAAAGTTATAACATTTGCGCAGATCCCGAACCGATGTACCATGCGACACGTGCACAGACGAGCAGGCAAAATGGCAGATTTATTATTATTTCATTAACTGCTGCATGTGTGGTGAAGACGAGCTTTAAAGTTAAAGGGATCCTTTTTGGTATGCAGTGACAGCCTGGCCAACCATTCCTCATCAACCACTGAAATGGAGTGCTTGCAAGAGTGCTTAAGCCACTTGCTGAGTGCCCATTGTCAATAGCGGTCACCCTGATTGTCGAGATTGTCGATAGTCGCCCTGAGCGAGTGGTACGTCATTCTGAGCGAATCTTTCACTCATTGCGGACGCTTTTGCCGCGCCACATCATTCAGAGCGAGTGGTTCGTGTTCCGCCACCCTGATCGAGTGGTTCGTGCTCCGTCACCCTGATCGAGTGGTTCGTGCTCCGTCACCCTGATCGAGCGGTTCGTGCTCCGTCACCCTGAGCGAGCGGTTCGTGCTCCGTCACCCTGAGTGAGCGGTTCGTGCTCCGTTACCTTACCTTGAGCGAGTGGTTCGTGCTCTGCCATTCTGAGTGAGTTGTGAAATAACACCCGATTTCTGAGCCATTTGCCATATTAACGTGTTTTCTAAATTACCGAGCCAAATTTTTTTCCACCCATCACTTACAGCTGTTTATAAAGAATAATGTTTGTGAACACATCCCTGAAATGTTTATATAAATGCAACGTCGATTTTCGGTGAAAGCTACTCAACATTTCTGGGTTGTATACAGTAAGTACTGTAGTTGGTAATCACACTGACTCCATCCTCCTGGTTCCCAAAAAATTGCCGATATCAGCCAACAGCAGTGTGTGTGTGTGTGTGTGTGTGTGTGTGTGTGTGTGTGTGTGTGTGTGTGTGTGTGTGTGTGTGTGTGTGTGTGTGTGTGTGTGTGTGTGTGTGTGTGTGTGTGTGTGTGTGTGTGTGTGTGTGTTCATAAAGCATAACATATTCTCTCTGCTAACTCCCCTACCTCCACCTCTCTCTTTCTGTCTGTCTGTCTGTCTGTCTCTCACTCTCTTTCTTTGTCCTATCCTTGCCCTATGCCCTCCCAATACAGTGCAGCACCCTCCTCCCACATCTCCTCTCTCACTCTCCCCTCCTCTCTCTGTCTGTCTGTCTGTCTGTCTGTCTGTGTCTCTGTCTCTGGATATATCCAGATGGTGATTGTGTCTGGACAGTGTTTATCTCTGGACGTGTCTGGGCAGGGTTTGTCTCTGGACGTGTCAGGGCAGGATTTGTCTCCGGACGTGTCCGGAAGGGTTTGTCTCCGGACGTGTCCGGGAAGGGTTTGTCTCCGGACGTGTCCGGGAAGGGTTTGTCTCCGGACGTGTCCGGGAAGGGTTTGTCTCCGGACGTGTCCGGGAAGGGTTTGTCTCTGGACGTGTCCGGGAAGGGTTTGTCTCCGGACGTGTCCGGGAAGGGTTTGTCTCCGGACGTGTCCGGGAAGGGTTTGTCTCCGGACGTGATCTTCACAAAATACCCCATGATGACAAAGTGAAAACATGTTTATAGACATTTTTACGAATTAACGAAAAATCAAAAGCTGAAATGTCTTGCATCAATAAGTATTAAAACCCTTGAATCAATATTTTGTAGCAGCGCCTTTGACAGTGATGACAGCTTCGTATCTTCTTGGGTTTGTGTGTATCAGCTTTGTACATCTGGATTTGGAGATTTTCTCCCATTCTTCCTTGCAGATTTACTCAAGCTCTCAAGTTGGATGGGGAGTGTCAGTGAACAGTAATCTTCAAGTCTTTCGACAGATTCTCAATGGGATTCAAGTCTGCGCTTTGATTGGGCCACTCAAGGACTTTCACGTTCTTGTTCTGAAGTCATTCCAGTGTTGCTTTGGCTGTATGCTTGCGGTTATTGTCCTCTTGGAATGTAAATCTTTGCTGCAGTCTAAGGTCTTTTGCACTCTGAAGCAGGTTCTCTTCAAGGACTTGCCTGTATTTGACTCCATTCATTGTTCCCTCTATCCTTACAAGTCTCCCAGTTCCTGCTGCTGAAAAGCATCCCCATAGCATGATGCTGTCATCACCATGCTTTATGGTAGGGATGGTGTTAGATGGGTGATGAGCTGTGCACAGTTTCCACCAGACGTAGCACTTTGCATTCAGGACAAAGTGTGTAATTTTCATCTCAGCAGACAACAGAATATTTTGCCTCATGCTCTCAGAGTCTTTCACGTGTCTATTTACCAACTCCAGGCATGCTGTCATGTGTCTTTTTCTCAGAAGTGGCTTCCGTCTGGTCACTCTCCAATAATGCCGAGATTTGTGAATTGCTGCCGAGATTGTTGTCCTTCCGGCAGGTTCCACAATCTCGGCCAAGGAATTCTGTAGTTCTGTCAGAGTGGTTATTGGGTTCTTGGTCACCTCCCTTGGTCACCTTGGTCACCAAGAAGGACCAATGTCCTTCTTGCCCATTTGCTCACTTTGGTCGGACAGCCAGCTCTAGGAATAATCTGGGTCATTCATATTCTTTCCATTTCCTAATGATTGAGCTCACTGTGCTCTTTGGAACTTTCGACATTCCAGAAATTGTTTTATACCATTCCTCAGATCTATGTCTTCACAATTCTATCACAGAGTTTTGTTTGGACTTCATGGTAACGTTTCTGCTCTGACATGCACTGTCAACTGTGGGACCTTTTATAGAAAGGTGTGTTTTTCTAATCATGTCCAATAAATTTAATTGGCCACAGCTGGACTCCAATCAAGTTGTGGAGTCATCTCAAGGATGATCAAAGGAAATTGGATGCACCTGAGCTCAATTTGGAGTGTCATATCAAAGGGGTTGAATACTTATTTTCGACAAAACATTTCAGCTTTTCATTTTTAATGAGCTTGTAAAAATTTCAAAAATAAAACATTCCACTTTGATATTATGGGGTATTATCTGTAGATTGGTGACCAAAAAATTTAAATCTAATCCATTACAAATTCAGGTTGTAACACAACAAAATGTGACAAAAGTCGAGGGGGGTGAATACTTTCTTAAGGCATTGTAGCCAATATATCGGCTGATAGCTAGATGGGTCAGCAGCAGGTTTCACTGGCTTAAGGATGGCAATGACGTTACCCTCTCTCCAGGTTGGTGGTATGATTCCAGTTGCATGGATGTTCATGAAAAGAGAAGACAACCAATCACGTTCATGAGGTCCAAGGTTCTTCAAAAATTCAGGATAGATGCCATCAATTCCTGCTGCTTTCCTTGCTTTTGTGGAGGAAAGGCAAGTGTCAAAGTCAGCCCTGGTATATGGGGAGAAAGTAGGGATGTAGAAGGAGATGATGAAATGGTCTTGGAGAGTTCCTTATGGACTTCCCGGTGAGCCTTCTTAGTTGAGGTAACTTTGGAGTTGAGTAGCCTTGAAGCAACAGCATGAGCCAATACTTTGGGAGATTGTTTGTAATCAATTGTAATCATTTTGTAATGTTTGTAATCATTGGATGTAATCAATGGAACCTCTGTTCCATTGTGGATTAATGCTGGTCGATGTTGGCTGTGGAGAAAGTGTGGAAGGCTTTTATAAGATGCGTGAAGAGGGTGTCTTACTATCCCTGGAGACCAAACAAAGGTCTGGATTGTAGTCCTTCCTCAATCTACATAAATGGAAAGTGTCTGGTTGCTTGGTATCATGCAAGAGATAATGATCACCAGCGGAAGCCCAATCCACCAGTTGTTCATCTACCTGTCATCTGAAATATATCTCCATGAGGTGTGGTGGCTGTTTAAGTTACCAGCATTAACTTCAGGGTGAGCAGTAATGGGTTGTGCTGAAAGGAGCCACCCTACCTGAGGCAGTTTGTACACATTGGTGATTGTTGTATCCCCAACTTTCACAGTGGCTATGAAGACATTATTGACACGAGATTAAAAAATAATAATAATAATTAAAAAATATATATTATATATATATATATACAAAGTCAGTCAGGTGGTATCATAAGTAAGTAGGCTGCAATGCCATACTTCGCATAGTGCACTGCTGAAATAAGTTTAAAACCACAGATGTGGAGCTTGGAAGCACTGAAGTCATCCTGAGCACGTGTCTCTTGAAGAACAAGAACATCAACATCAAGGTTTTTAGCAGTTCTTGACATGGAGTCACACTTTGCTTGTGACATACCTTTTACTTTTAATTGGTAGATGTGAAGAGTTCTCCATGTACTGTGAGATGATTGGCCTTGAAAAAAGTCATTTGTAAGATCATTGTGCTGCACAACAAGAGCCAACAGGATGGTCTAGAAGTACGCACATGCCTCTAAGCTGTCTAACTTGGGTGTGAAGCCCGACCCAACTATAAATTGTCATCCCGATGTTTCACAGGTTCATCAGTGTGTGCCATCCCTTGGATGGATGTTAAGGCCCTGTCACACCTTGACGTTTTAGTCAGCGTATGGCAAGGTCTCAAATTGTATGTAAAATGCTGGCGTACGCTGAACTATTGATGTTTTTTTTAAGTTTTGGGCATATAATAATGTGTTGGACGTATGCATAACATATTGGTAACGTGCACAGAACGTTTTCATCACATATAGATAACTTATACCAACGAATGCTGAGCGTGTTGTCGGCATTCACAACCTATGCCCAACGATAGTCTAACTTATGCACAGCGCGGCAGCGTATCGCCGACGATCAAGTGGCGTCGGCTATTCATAGGCTGCGGCTTGACGATTCAAATCATAACCGCACTAGACTTCGAAGTGTGAAGTCGGTCACACCTTGACGTTTTAGCCAGCGTATACCGACGTATGAAAAATTTGCCGAACCAAGCTGGCACACGTCGAATACGTTACGGGTAAGTTTTGTATACGTTAAGAGCACGCTGGCATACGTCGTAGTTTTCTGGCATACGTCGTCATACGCTGAGTACATCGAGAAATTTTCAGCATGTTGAAAATTTCTCGACGTATGACACACATTCCACATATGCTGGCATAAGTTGTAGGCACGATACGCTATCGTTGACACACGTCGACATACGTTATTTGTACGTTACTCATAAGTCGAAACACTTACGTTACTCATAAGCCAGCACCATGGCCAAATTCCTGCCCTAACCGACAGAGGGCATTTCATCAGTGGCACAGCCATGTCCTCAGCCAATGATGCTACCACACAGCCTTGTGCTGCATACAAACAAAGAAGAATCTGCACCACAAGCACATGAAACATTAAAGTATTTCATTCAGTGCACTGTTACTTTTGAAACACCCTGCATATTGTTTTATCGTCTCTACCCCCCCCCCCCCACTCCCACCATCGGAGCAATTAATGGTCAACGCCCGAAACATCAGCCTCACCTTATTTCCCGTGGTGGTTAGCTTACCTCGATGAATCTTATGTTGATTTTACAGATTGTTCTTCAATCACTTCAGTCACATTATCGCTGTCGCCTTCAGTCACTTTTGCGCAGAAACTTTAAATTAATCTTGACAAATCCAGAAAAAGAAAGCCACAAGAATTGTTGAATCACCTTCACCAAGGTTGCAAAGGCTTACAGGATAGTCTAGAAGTCTGCACACTCTTCTCTGAGCTGTCTAGCCTTGGTTTGAATATTGGCCCAGTTATAAACTGCCATCTCAGTATTTCACAGCTATAACAATTCATAAATGTGTGTGTGCTGTCCCTCCGATTGATTTTAAACTGGACATCCCATCTCCCGGCATTAGTTGGTGAGTGTTAAAAGATCTCGCTGTGCTTTTCACACCGAGTAACTGAGCAATCACGGGCAACATGGTAACATTTTAAAATCCTGCTCAAACCTAGAGGGGACATTGCATCAGTGCCAAAACTCCACCTCCCCCCACACCACCCCCTTCTCCCACCACCACAAATGATGCTACACCTTTCGCCACATGCTGCATATAAAGAAGAAGAGGAAAAAAAGCCAATGTTGCAAATTATTGCTGGTATTTATTGCTTTTTTTGAATCTCTTATGCAAAACAAATTGCCTCTTTCAAAGATGCAGTTTGACAACTGAACACCTGCGATGCTACAAGTGTTTTATCGGCAGGATTACAAGTGCCATCTCGTGCGCGTATGTTTGTGTTGTCTCATCTAAGTTTGTAGCTGCACATGCAGACCACCTGTCTAAATACTTGCACGTGTCATTTAGGAATAACACAAGAAAAGAACTTTACATATATTTACATAAAACAATGTTTGCATACGTTTTTAACTTGCTGTTTTTCTGATGTGAAATATATGTTGCTTTTGATCTGGTGGAGCTTTTGGCTTGTCCAATGAGCAAATGTGCAAATGCTCTATCAATCGTTGTTCATTCTGCTTTTTACAAAGAGAAAAACTGGCTTTGCTACGTTTATTTGCTTAAACTCAGTTCTGAGAAAGCATTCGCAAACTTGGCCTCTACTATTATCTGCTGCGTATAATATAGTTTGATCTCGATAAGCAATCTAATCTCTGCCATTGCAGGACAGCCGTTGTTTTGCATGTTGTGCATTGAATTGGTTGAAATCCTCCTGTGTTTTTATCTTTGCTTTTTCCATCTTTCCATCTGTTTTCTCCCTATTTATTTCACTCTTGTATTTCTTTTTCTCCTCTCAGCCTCTCTATTGTGTATTCTCTCTCTTTTTTCTTTTCTTTTCTCTCTGCACATCCCTTCTGTCCTGCTGCTTGTAAAACCATTGCTGGATGAGTAGTCACTCTGCACCTTGCGGATCTACACGTGTATTTGCCAACGTGCATGAGCATGCTACTTCACGCAGTGATTCAGCCGGTTTTCCCAGCAATCGGTGCAACAGGTGGCCGACCTGGAGTCCACTCATTCGAGCTTGTGCTGCATTATTTTCCCTCCTGCCATGTGGTTTGTGAACAGGCCACATTTAAAAAGTATCATTTCATGTCTCATTTTATTTTGAGAACAGCAGCCTTTCATTGGCATTATGAAAATTTCAAATATTCTGAAGTTGATGTTTTTAAAATAAAAAAAAATCAGTTTTCTGACACTAGAGGCAGTATGATCCATTAAGATTCCTTTGGTGCTTTGGTGAAGATCAGGCCGATGTCAGTGCTACGTCAAGTTAAAGTGAGAATTTGAAATTGACAACGTTATCTGCATGTCACACTGTGATACTCATGAAATGATGGTTCTTAGTTCCATTATAATTTTAGTACAATTAATATGGATAACCACCTGTAAAGATAGCTCCATGTTAGCTTAAATTTTCAACAGGTTGATTTGATTTTTTTCCATGGGTACATATTGGGTACCCTTCAATGAGGACATGTTTGGCGACCTTAATTACAATGAGGGAATTTTATATCATCAATGATGTAATAATAGCAGAAAAATAAAAATCAACACTACATACAAACATGTTGTTGATGAATTAATATAAGCAGCAGGTGTCTGTTGCACAGTTGTACCGAGGTATGACCTCTGTGCGTCCAATCACATATGTTGGAGTTCCACCAAGTGGCAAATATTCATTATTTTACCTCCACATTGATTCATATTAAGTTTAATAATAAGTCGTGTGTGTGTGTGTGTGTGTGTGTTGTATGCTTGCGTGTGTGCGTGCGTATGCACGCTTAACTGCGTGTGTGTACCTGCATGTTGTGTAGTCTACAACATGTCTGTGGATTGGTTCCTTTCCTAAGGCAGGCTGACAATTTTGTAAATAAATGGCTTATAAAGCCACATAGGTTGACTGATGTGGTTAGCAATGTAGCAGCTGATACTGCATTATGCAGTTCTATGTTTTTGGTCGGTTCTGTGTTTTTTATGCCTCCGCTGATGAAGTCGACAGTGCCACTGTATTTTTGGGTTGAATGTATGACTGTCCATCTGTCCATCCGTCCATACATCAGTCTGTCCATGCTAAATTTCTCTGTTTTCTCTGCAACTTCCTATCCGATTGACACAAAGTTTCACCATAGGTGCGACTACTCATGTAGAATGTTTTAATGATAATTATGATGTCATAGGCCATGTGGTGTGGCAGCCACATGTTGGAAAAAAAGAAAAACTTTGGATCACTGTATCTCTGAAACTGCTCCTTGGAAAAACTTGAAACTTGGCACATGTGAAGTACTCCCGATGGAAAACAAGTATGATTTGCTTATCTGGAATTTAAATTTCAGATAGGGTATTGTTATCGAGCACCATTCAAAATATATCGAGCAAAATTTGGGTTGCAACATTAGGCCAGGGCTCAGATAAGCTCCAGGTTAAAGTGGTCCTATTTTTTTTGATGTCATTGATGGTTTCGTTATTACGTCATAATTCCAGAAATGAAACGCTTTATCTGATCTGTATGAAAAAATTTCAGTCATCTAGGCTAAATTGTATGGGGGGAAAAATTGATGACTTCATCGATCACGTGGTTCGGCAGCCATATTGTTTTTATGATAAAAACCTTTAAAAATCTTCTCTGAAACGGCTGACCAGATCGAGGAGAAACTTCACCCACATGTTCCCAAGCCTTGGGGATACCATGGTGTTCACGATTAATTAATAGGTTGCATGGTCTGGCAGTCATGTTGGATTGAACGAAAATCGTAAAAAAAAATTTGTCTTGAACTGCTTTGTCAATCGATGTGAGATGTCACAATTATGATCAAGTAGTCATGTGGAATATATGTTTTAAATTTCAACCTGATTGGGCACATGGTCTGGCAGCCAGAATTATTTAATATTTTGAATCTGGGTTCAGGGATCCAAAATCAAATTTGGTGCATAAGTGTATAATGATGTAATAATGTGGGCGGAGGTATATGTGGGGATGTTGTGACACCAAAGAGTGCCCTTCTAGTTTCACATATTGAATCTGGGTCACAATAGCCATTTAATATTGACATTTATTCTGCTGGCTACAACTTAAAGTTATTCTTAACTTTTAACAGCTACCAAAACAGAGTGGAGGTATGGCAGGCACCCCTTGTTGGTCAGGACTGTTGGATTCGCTATATATGCTAGATATCCCTTATTGTCGGGTTTTCCGTGTGTGTGTGTGTGTGTGTGTGTGTGTGTGTGTGTGTGTGTGTGTGTGTGTGTGTGTGTGTGTGTCTGTGTCTGCAACGCGAGGCTCCACAGCATGAACCAGAAAAACGATTTCAATGAAACTTTGCCAACATTTGCAATATGTGATGGGAATGTGTGCGTTTGAATTTCGTTGCCGAGCATCCACCCGTTGCTGTGCAGCGGCCGAAAAACCGCGTGCAGTATTTTCAATACTTGTCCTTCAGTTTTGAATGTAGAGAAAAGAGACTTCGGAATTAAACACTTCGAGATATTTAAAAAATTTTACTCGAGTTGATTTTTGATTGAGGTTTTATTTTTCAAATGGTAGTCCTTCAAAAATCGGGTGTCTATTTACCGTCATTTTTTATGAGGGGTTTAGGAAAGTGGGCAGAGCTTAGGGAAAGTGGACGTGGTTTATGAAAAGTGGGAGTGGCGTAGGAAAGTGGGCGTGGATAATGAAAAATATTGTGTGGCTCAGGAAGTGTGGTCAAACAAGAGCATTGAGAGAAGTTTATCAGGTTTTTGGATTCGCTATATATGCGAGATATCCCTTATTGTCGGGTTTTCCATTGTGTGTGTGTGTGTGTGTGTGTGTGTGTGTGTGTGTGTGTGTGTGTGTGTGTGTGTGTGTGTGTGTGTGTCTACAACGCGAGGCTCCACAGCACAAACCAGCGAACCGATTTCGATGAAACTTTGCCATCATGTGCAGTATTTGTTGGGAATGTGTGCGTTTGAATTCCGTTGCCCAGCAACCACCGTTGCTGTGCAGTGGCCGAAAAACCGCGTACAGTATTTTCAATACGTGTCCTTCAGTTTTGAATGTAGAGAAGCGAGACTTCGGAATTAAACACTTCGAGATATTTAGAAAATTTTACTCGAGCCGATTTTTGATTGAGGTTTTATTTTTCAAATGGTAGTCCTTCAAAAATCGGGTGTCTATTCACCGTTATTTTTTATGAGGGGCTTAGGAAAGTGGGCGGAGGTTAGGGAAAGTGGACGTGGTTGATGAAAAGTGGGTGTGGCGTAGGAAAGTGGGAGTGGCATAGGAAAGTGGGCGTGGCTTATGAAAAATATTGTGTGGCTCAGGAGGTGTGGCCAAACAAGAGCATTGAGAGAAGTTTATCGGGTTTTCCGTGTGTGTGTGTGTGTGTGTGTGTGTGTGTGTGTGTGTGTGTGTGTGTGTGTGTGTGTGTGTGTGTGTGTGTGTGTGTGTGTGTCTGCGTGTGTGTCTGCAACGCGAGGCTCCACAGCACAAACCAGCAAACCGATTATTTTTGAAATGGTAGTCCTTCAAAAATAGGGTGTCTATTTACCGTCATTTTTTATGAGGAGTGCCATTTGGCAAAATACGCAATTGCAAAATCTTGCCAGGCAGAGGAACAATTCTATGTGAACCAATACGTCTTGGCAATGAATTTTCGTCGGTGGATCGGTCAGAATGAAAAGCATCGTATCCAGCACTTCAATACTTGCGAATCCCTCGTCGCCTACCGGCTTGTTGTAATATGTGCTGATGTGGAACATGGGTTCATGGCCACCATTCCAGGGAAGTGTGTAAGTAGTGTGTATATGTGTATCTGTATGTATGTGGATATATGTATGTATGTGTATATATATATCCTGGTGTTGGCGCAGTGGTTAGGGCAGCGGCTTGGGATCCAAAAGGTCCTGAGTTCAATCCCCGTTGGGCCACTGAATTAATACACCAGGGGGTTGACTCAGCCTGTCATCCTTTCGAGGTCGACGAAGTGAGTACCAGTGTACTGGGCCGGTGTATACCCCGGTTAAAATAGGTGTACCATATCCCTGTGTCGTAAGAGGTGACCAGGGTTGCGTCAGGAAGGGCATCCGGCGTAAAACATGTGCCAAATCACTATGCGGATCATACGGATGATCCGCTGTGGCGACCCTAACGGGAGCAGCCGAAAGCAGAAGAAGAAGAAGAAGAGATATATATATATATATATATATATATATATATATATATATATATATATATATATATATATATATATATATATATATATATATCCTGGTGTTGGCGCAGTGGTGAAGGCAGCGGCTTGGGATCCAAAAGGTCCTGAGTTCAAGCCCCGATGGGCCACTGAATTAATACACCAGGGGGTTGACTCAGCCTGTCATCCTTCCGAGGTCGGTGAAATGAGTACCAGTATACTGGGCCGGTATATACCCCGGTTAAAATAGGTGTACCATATCCCTGTGTCGTATGAGGTGACCAGGGTTGCGTCAGGAAGGGCATCCGGCGTAAAACATGTGCCAAATCACTATGCGGATCATACGGATGATCCGCTGTGGCGACCTCTAACGGGAGCAGCCGAAGGAAGAAGAAGATATATATATATATATATATATATATATATATATATATATATATATATATATATATATATACATACATACATATACAGCTCTGGAAGAAAATAAGACACCATTCCAAATTTTTTTTTAATCAGCATCTCTACATGAATGGCAACCATTCCATTCCAGTGTCTGTTGAATTCCAACACAGGCACACCTCATTCTACTTAGTGAGGTACTGATTAGGTGATCACCTGAACCGAATCTTATTTAACAAGAAAAAGTATAAAAACCACTGCAGTGGTCATCAATATCCTCTTGCAATAGGACCAGCTGGATGGCAAAAACAGTGCTAGTAGTATCTCAAAAGTAATTAGAATCAAAAAAATAACTATTGACCATGCCAAAAGAGTTGAAAAGAAAAGTTTTGAGTGAGGAAAAGAAGGGTTCAATTCTGGCTTTACTGGCAGAGGGATACAGTGAGCGTTACGTTGCTTCCATCCTTAAAATTTCAAAGACGGCGGTTCATAAGAACAAGGTCAAGCAGCAGACATTGGGGACAACAAATCTACAGACTGGCAGAGGGCGAAAACGACTTTACACTGACCAGGATGACCGCCAACTCATTCAAATGTCACTCAACAACCGTAGGATGACATCAAGTGACCTACAAAAAGAATGGCAAACGGCAGCTGGGGTGAAGTGCACGGCGAGGACAGTTGGGAAAAGGCTCCTGGGGCAGGGCTGAAATCGTGCAAAGCTAGAAAAAAGTCCTTCATCAATGAGAAGCAAAGAAGAGCCAGTCTGAGGTTTGCAAAAGACCATAAGGATTGGACCGTAGAGGACTGGAATAAGGTCATCTTCTCTGATAAGTCCAATTTTCAGCTTTGCCCAACACCTGGTCGTCTAATGGTTAGACGGAGACCTGGAGAGGCCTACAAGCCACAGTGTCTCGCACCCACTGTGAAATTTGGTGGAGGATAGGTGATGATCTGGGGGTGCTTCAGCAAGGCTGGAATCGGGCAGATTTGTCTTGTGAAGGACTCATGAATCAAGCCATGTACAAGGTTGTCCTGGAAGAACACTTGCTTCCTTCTGTTCTGACAATGTCCCCCAACTCTGAGGATTGGTTTTTCCAGCAGGACAATGCTCCATGCCACACAGCCAGGTCAATCAAGGTGTGGATGGAGGACCATCAGATCAAGACGAGCAACATCGCCGCCGACAGACGCGAGGGTTCCCTGTTAGAGCGGGAGCCGATGATTCCTGCAACGTCCGCATGGTTGATGATTTCACCCACGTCCGTGCATGTCCGGTCTTCGCGAAGAGATCGGATCAGAATCACAAAAGGGGCGGAGCCAGCGGGGGGTGAGAGGTGAGAGATCAAATGCAGCCCCGACCCGATAAAAAGGCGTGCCGGAATGCCAGTCGAGCAGTGGAAGTCTGAAGTCAAGCTGGCATCGAGTCGGAGGAAGCCAGCAGTCCGCCAAGGTTCGAGTCCAGTGGAGGGCAGTCGAGGTCGTCGGTGTGCAGCCAAGCCTGCCGTGCCGCACAGAACTGCGGGAAGGTGGAGAAAGCCGTAGAGAGGTTGCCAGCCAGTGACAGAACGGTCCGAGCCAACTCTGAGGAACGGGCGGGCTCTTAAAAGAGCATCAACTCTCGAAAGAGCAAAGGCCCGTTCGTTCCTCTGAGGCGTCGTCGGCTAGGCCGATCCACCAGGACCAACCTGGACCAACCGAGCTGCCGTGTTTCCAAGGAAACGTCGAGGGTCGCTCAGCGAGTCACCACGAGGGTGACAGGTAACCAGCCCGGCCTCTCGGAGCTCTTGTGGTCTCCACAGCTCCATGGATATTAAAGGCCTACGGGTCCAGTTCTGCCCTTTTCTTTCCTGGGGTTTTCTTTGTATGAAAGTTGTGGCACCGTGTCCATAAGTGGAACTGTTAAGTGAATGTACAGTAATAAATAGAACGGTTGTAGTTCTTTGTCTTGCTCGTTTTTTGTCCCTTACCCCCATTGCATACGTGCCTTCATTACTTGCATACGTGTGTGAATAAATGTCATGGTTTGAATGTTCACCTGTTCGTTGCGTCCTTTCCTGTCATTGACTGCCATTATTACGTACGGAATATTAGCTGGCTTTTTAATAGCCGAAAAGATAATCGGGTCCAACAGGGCCTCGCGATAATACACCGCTCGGCAAATCGCAAACGGAGCGAGCTGCTTAAGCGGCTCATTTCCAAGCAGGTCCCGTTGAGGTGTAAATCCCTGGCATTTCTGTCTGCGCGCATACCAAGGTAAATCGACAATTCGGCGATCGGACCCTGTCGCGTGCAGACAGAAGAGTTGGCTGATTTACGTTGTGATTAAAAACACACCCGTAGTTGGATTTCGGCGTTGATCCGAAAGCTGCGACTAGGTTTGTCACGTCCGGTGAGCGCGCGGCTGCGATTAGCTAAAAGCGGTGACTCGCACGCCGGGGTGGTGAGAAACCACAACAAAATATATATATATATATATATATATATATATATATATATATATATATATATATATATATATATATATATATATATATATATGTATGTTGTTGTTCTTCTTTTGGCTGCTCCCGTTAGGGGTCGCCACAGCGGATCATCAGTTATGATCCGCATACTGATTTGGCACAGGTTTTACGCCGGATGCCCTTCCTGACGCAACCCTGGTCGCCTCTTACGACACAGGGATAAGGATTGGGTTTCGCCCAATTGGGATTGGGATTCACGGGAATCGGTCCAGGGGTGAGACAAGCGACCCCCGATTCCCTCCAAATTACGAGCGATTTAAATTAACCCTTTACGAGAAATAAGATGGCGTCTCAAGGCGAGCGGGAGCCGGGGGTATTAGAAATGGATTTAGAATGTGTCGAATCCATGGTCCAGGATGAAAACCCCATGCAGGAAATGTTGGTTGTGCAGGAACACGAACTCCCCCAACTGAACCCAGAGCCCGAAATAGGTGCGGCGGCGGCCGCGGTGTATGACACCTCCCTCCCCCTCTCCACCAAAACCCTTCCCCGATCCCTGCCGAAACGGCTCACCCAAACGCACCCGACATGACCCAGCTATTCACCATGCTGGCAAAGATGAATGCGAACATGAACAAGCAAATGAACGAAGTGAAAACGAAAATGGATGCAAACACAAATGAAATGAAAAACGAAATAAAAGGCATGAACAAGCAAATGAACGGATTGTAAACTAATATGGAAACAAATGCGCAAGGAATGAAGGAAGAAATGAAAGAACTGCGGGGTGAGATGCAGAAAATAGGCCGAAGCCTGCAGGCGGGCATGAAGGCGACGACAGTGGAGCTCAAAATGGCGACGCCACGTGTGGGAGCGAACGAGCTGGGAGGGAGTGCAACGGCTGTCAGGCCCGCGGTGGAGGCGGGTAAGGAGAAAATAATTCGGGGGACGTCTTGGGCGAGAAGCGTGACGGTGACCGAGAGGGAAAAACTAACGAGGGAGACAAGAGACGAGGTGAAAGGAATTGCGAGAGAGAGAAAAGAACAATTAAGACGGAAAGCAAGGATGAGGTACGCTGAGATCGTGAAAGAGCAAGGAGTGAAAAACAGGGAAGGACGGGAGCGACTTAAGGAGAAAGCAAGGTTGACCTACATAAAGATAAGGGAAAGACGCCAGAAAGAAGCAGAGACCAATAGACACGAGGAGACGACAGAAAGAATAAAATGTATAGAGACACGGGAGATAGAGGGTGAATTGGACAAGGTTAGTGACGCACACACACACAGAGGTAGTGGAGGACCATGAGGGGGAGCTGGCGGACTGGGTGGAGGCCCAGTGCGAGCAGCTGGATGGCCTCCTCCAGGAACGAGGGGAGCGAGTATGCCCCCTTGAGGCGAGTCACGACCAGGTGGGTTCGGTCGTGCTTTGCGAGGTTGAGGGGACGGGTGCTGTGGACAGGTGCACGCCGAGCTTGGGGGGTATAGAGGCCCCGGAGACCCTTGTGGGGACACTAATCCCCAGTGTGGTTGTCCCGGTGTGTGTTCACGAGTGTGGCGAAATGCGTGCTGCAACGCACGCATAGCGCGGGTGCAAGGGCGTGTGTGAGAGCGACCGGGTGGTTGACAAAGACCCCGTGTGCGGAAGCGACCCCGTGTGTGAGTGGTGTGGTGGTAAGTGTGCAGAAGATCGTGCTTCCCAGCACACCGTGTGTAAAAGGGGCACCGCAAGTGGAAGAGGCCGTGTGTGTGAGTGAAACGGCCAGTATGAATGGAGCACCACGAGTGAGTGGAGCCACGTGTGCGAGGGAGGTGGCATGCGTGAGTGAGCGGCCGAGTGTGAGAGAGACAGCGTGTGCAAGGTCGCTGTATGTGAGGGAGATGTCGGTTGGCATGTGTGAACATGCAACCGCGTCTCCCGGTGTGAGTTTAATGGTGAGGTGTGTTAGCGTCGTAACACGCGGGAATGCGTGTGTCGAATGGAGACGACGACGGCGACAGAGGAACAAAAGCCGAGTAGCGGCTGCAGCTGTTTCGGGAACCGTGCCGGGTTCACCCAGCAGCGAGCGCGAGGTCCGTGCTGTGCAACGCACGAGGCCCCCACGTGCTCGCTTACGAGAGTGAAGTCCCGGTCCGGAAACGCACGCGGTGGATTTGCCGATCCCGCGGACGGACAAAGTTGAGGCAGGTAAACGGATTTGGACCGGACGGGTTCTCCACGCGGGCGTGTGTGTTAAGCTCCAACGGGCAAAGCACATGTGTTCACGTGGGGGAACCCCTCGAGACGTGGGGCTTGTGTTTTTTTTATGCGCACGGTGACGTCATGGCTGCACGTGGGGTTGGAATCCGGCAGGAGGGGTATCCCTGCCGGATGGTACCGTCCAAGGAGGGACGAGGTACACGTGCAGCTGCATGACGTCACGGGCAGGTGCAAAGTGCGCGAGCTGTGAGTTGCCGCGCTGGTGCTGCGCATGTGGAAAAAAAAAAAAAAAAAAAAATAAAAAAAAAGCAAGCCTCACTCTCGGGTGCACAGGATTCCCGGGCAAGGGGTGGAAGACCCCCTTACCTGGGCATAGGATGGAAACTAGTTAGGGGGAAGGGTTAGCTTAGTTAGACCGGCTCCATGGGGCAGGGATAAGTCCTCATGGGGCCCGTGTAATGGATTAGCTAGAGGGATTGTAGCGAGATTTAGTTTGGGAAATTGATTAATGGGATTATTTGGAGACAGTGACTGACAGTGAATGTGTAGCGGGGACGTAGCTTAGCTACGTAGGTTAAATGGAACGTGCTATAGTTTAAGGGACGACGTGGGAGCACGAGTTAGTTAGGGGAGGTAGTTAGAAGGATGGCGGAGTTCAGCGGTGTGTGTGTTGAAGAGTTGTGAGGTGAGTACATGATGAGTAAGTGAGGCCAGCGGGTCTGTGTGAGTGGAGCGAATGGGGAATGCATGGTGCGATGAGTGAGTGGGGGAGGAGTGACTCCCGCCCAAGGGACCCCGGGGTCAGTGTAGAGTGAGTTAGGGGGTTAGTTAAATTGAAAAATGGAGGTCGTTTTGTTGTTGGTGTGAATGTAGGCTCGAAACCCATTTGGAGGGGTGCAGGAGCCCTGTTGACGGGCTGGGAGCGTGGCTGCGAAAGGTGAGTATCGCTGAGTGGGTACCCTGGGCACCAGGCGAGTCGGCCGTGGTAGGCCAAGGGCCCATGGGGGGCCGGGATAGCGTAGTGGGCACGGGTGCGTCTGCTTGGTGCAGGGGCCCGGGGCGCCATTAGCCGCGTGGGCAGTGTTGTGGGCACGGGTGACCCTCGGAAAGGGGCCTGGGAAGCCAGCCTGCCACGTGTGCGTTTCAGGGGAGGTGCCATGGGGGGCACTCCCCGGTGTTAGGGAGCTGGTAGGCTCGGAGGCAGTGTAGTGCCCGGGGGTGCCATAGCTGGAGATTCGGCAGAGGGTCGTGCCTGCCAAGGGGAGCCACGCGTCCCAGCCATGAGACCGTGTGAGGGCACGGAGAGAAAATTGGGGGGCGAGGCCCGAAATTGTGAGGACACCAACACAGGCGACGGGAATCTGGGTTGTTAGAACCAATAGTTTAAGCGAGAGGCGCTTGTTGAAAGCCCCGGGGTAGTTTAACAGTTAAATGGATAGGGTAGATTAGGAAGTGTACCCCTCCGCACCATCCATCCCCTCGCTCTCGTTGTGGGCCGCTGGACCCACTTTGGTTATAGATCGCTGAACTCTGGGGAGGCCATCCTGAGGCTTCGTTGGGCCTCGACACAGGACGCTAGCTCTCCCTTGTTCCCCTCCGGGAAGGGAACGTAGGGGTTGGGAGTAGGCTAGGTGACAGGATAGGTTCTTCGAACAAGGACAGTACAGGGGGTTAGGGGACGAATTATAGTGGGACGGTTAGGGGACGAATAATTATAAAAACAACAAAAAAATAAGTTGGGGCTAAATTGGGGTTTGACAAATTAAGGAGTGGGTATAGACAGTGACAGGCAAAGGCGATAGGTTGGGAGGGAGACCGTAGAGTAGGTCCGAGCCTGCCTTCCGAGTGGCCAGCACCACCGCACTCCCTCCACCAACCTCCACTGAACGGCGAAGGCTGGCCAGCTTCATCGGCAGCTGTTGTTTTGCTGCAAGGCCTGTGCCGGCGAGATCGGCTGCAGCTGCTGTGCTGCAAGGCCTGTACCGGCCGGATCGTCTGCAGCTGTTTTCTGCAAGGCCTGTGCCGGCCAGTTCATCTGCCGGCTGTATTTGCCTGCAGCGGCCTTGTTCTGCAGGCTGTGTTTGCCTGATCACCTTTGCCATGCCATGCCCACTGCCCCTGTTCACCAGCCCCGTTCAATTTTTGCTTTGCCCCCCCCCCCCCTGTTCATTGCCATGTGCGCCAGGATCAGAAAGCAACAGTTTGCAAGCTGCGAGAACTGCCCTGTTGGCAGCTACAACATGGGCCTGCAGTGGCGGCCCGTGCACCGTGTTTGCGTTCATCCATCCATTCGTTGTGTTCATTGCGTGTGCCACTTGAGCTGGCACGGAGACTGCGTTTGTGCAGCCCATGCACCGTTGTGGTTCACTGGGTTCATTTCAAAAGGGAAGGCCTTGGACTGCGTGTGAGCAGCCGGCCACGTTCCCTGTCACCTGCATTGTTTGAGCCAGAGACTTCATGCGAGCAGCCTGGCTCCCTGCAAACTGCTTTCTTTTTGCAGAGTTCATTGATCCTGGGCCATGGTTTAGTGTAAAATTTGTAAGTTAAGGTAAGATGTACTGTAAATATGAGTGCGCCCCCGGCATGTCTGTCTTAGCGCCGGCAATTTTATTTAAGTCGTCCGTGTGAGTGGGTTTGTTTAGTTAGTTACTCAGCCCTCAGGTTATTTATTTTGGGGACACGAATACCATGAATGTCGCACTCAGGGATCCGTAGGTAAAATGTACTAGGGGAGAACTACACATGATGGCACACGAAAATTTGACGACTCGGGACGAGTCTGTAAAAAGGGGAGGGGGTAGTGTCGTGGTTGACGAAATTCGCAAACCACCATTCAGGTCCCGTAGGTGAGATATCTCTGTAAGTATATGTGTAGTTAGCCCAAACCCGTTGTTTAGAGGGAATAAATGTTATTCATTCGGGCTGCGACCCTTTTAGATAGCCGTTTTTCTTTTACTATCTTTATTTTGGACCAGCCGCCATTACTACCACCACAACCACCACCAACCACGTCTCAACAGCCATCACACAACAACCACCAACCGCAACGCCGCTTCACAACAACAACAACGCCAACAGCCACGACCTTTACCGTCACATCTCGCTCTCACAACCATCGCATCACCGCCATTCCCGCGCCGCTTGTGGGCACCGATCCTGGACTCGTACAGGGCGCGCACCGAGCAGCGGGTGCAAAAACACCAGCCTTTCCGAGAAATCGGATCAAGAATGATTCACGCCCACTTCTGTTCCGTCCTATCAGCGAGCG
>NC_140965.1:97376989-97399489 GCF_056783735.1 Eptatretus burgeri | reverse complement strand
AGCAGCCTTTTTGCATGAACATCGTTTCAGACATTTGGATAATTTGCACATGCAAGACACCGTTTTGTCTATGTTTGGCTTGGCTGGCTTAGACATGAGAATTGGGACCAGTTTTCCATTGATAAGGGTTCTGCCAAATGTTGTGGCTGGGGGAAGTGCTCGGTCACTGAGATGTGCACGTCTATACAGAAGCAATTGATACAATGCTCTTAAAACAAGGAAGTAAAACGCATCTTCTGTTGCTGGCAGTGACCTAAGGTCTAATTTTGAAGAGACAAACATATGCTGCCTGAGGGTATCCAAACAGCTGAACCCTTTTTGGCCATGCAGAGCAGTCCAGTATACTCTGGCCTCATCAATGACACATTCTGTTGCTGCCATTTCACTATCTCTTCCAAAATCAACAAGGTGGGGAAGGTTTCCTATCAGTCCCAGAGAAACCTGTGCCGCTCTTCTTTTCACAGGAACACAGGCATCATCCCAACTGACTGGAAGAGGGGCCTTGTTGTCCCTCTCTGGAAAGGGAAGGGTGATCGCCAAGACTGCAAAAACTACCGAGGGGTGACGCTGCTCTCAGTGCCAGGCAAGGTCTTTGCTCGGATAATTCTTGATAGGGTTTGCCACCATCTGCTTGAGCACCAGCGTCCAGAGCAGTCAGGCTTTACACCAAAGAGGTCAACGATTGACCGTATCCTTGCACTTCGTGTCCTCACCGAACACAGACGAGAGTTTCGGCAGGGGCTGCTTGCAGCCTATGTTGATCTCTGTAAAGCGTTCGATTCAGTGAATCGGGATGTCCTCTGGAGGATTCTTGGTCTTCGTGGGGTGCCACCGAAACTGATCGATCTGATGTCTGAACTCTACTCTGGTACTGAGAGTGCTGTGAAGTGTGGTGGTACCATCTCTGACTTATTTCCAGTTGTTACTGGAGTTCGTCAGGGATGTGTACTTGCCCCCACACTTTTCAGCACTTGTATGGACTGGATTCTAGGGAGGATGTCGGAGAGATCAAGTTGCGGTGCATCGTTTGGCAATGTCAAGATCTCAGACCTTGATTTTGCAGATGATGCAGTCATCTTTGCGGAGACTTTAGACATCCTCTTGGGGGCCCTCGAGGTGCTGAATGAGGAGTCGGAGCCGTTGGGATTACGGATTTCTTGGGTCAAAACTAAGATCCAGGCTTTCGGTGACATCTTGGATGCTGCTGTCCTGTCTGTGTCTGTTTGTGGTGAGGATGTTGAGGTCGTGGAGAGATTCACTTACCTTGGCAGTGATATTCATGTCTCCGCAGGTTGTGAGCCGGAGGTCAATAGACGTCTGGGTCGGGCCTGGGGAGTCATGGATTCACTGGATCATGGGGTGTGGCGCTGCCGGTACCTGTGCGGGAGGACGAAAGTCTGAGTCTTCAGGTCCTTGGTACTTCCAGTCTTGCTCTATGGGTGCGAGACTTGGACTTTGACCAAGGATCTGAGACGGAGACTTAATTCCTTTGGTACCAGGTCTCTTCGGAGAATCCTTGGCTATCGCTGGTCGGATTTTGTGTCCAACGAGCGGTTGCTGAGAGAGACTCGGATGAGATTTGTTACCTGCATAGTCCGTGAGCGTCAGCTGCGGCTGTATGGACATGTGGCTCGTTTTCCTGACGCTGATCCTGCTCACCAGATTCTCTCAGCGAGGGAGTCTCATGAGTGGGAGGCCAGTGGGCCGACCACGTGCCTCATGGTTGCTGCAGGTTGACCATCATCTCAAGGAGATGGGGATGGGCCTGGCATCTGCCTGGGGGATGGCCAGACGGAGGCCCCTGGAGTACCGGCGGAAAGTGGACGCAGCGACGCGCTGTTCTGGCACATGCTCCCATACCTGACCTGACCTCTTCTTTTCCCCTTCTGAATGGGTAGCTCACTGTGTCACATCCACACAACACATATGTGCACAGAAGTGTAGCTGCGACATCAAGAGGATTTTCTGGTACTTCTTGCTCAACACTTCTACCAGCTCATGAATAGGTAGGTATTGATTCTGCCGTTGTATCTAGAGTTCTTGCAATGTGTTCAAGCAGCAGAAGTGATATATACACAGCATAATTATGTCTGTATCTGTTGCATGCACAACAGCTCGATGGTGATCAAGATATTCCACACAATACGCAAGATGAGCAATAATCCTTGTGTCTGCCTCTTCATGTTCTTCACAAGGTAAGTCCAGAACTGAACTTGATGCTGATGTGATGGAAAGAGTGTGACCTTTGTTTTCCATCATACTACCAAGAATGATGGTCACTCCATCCGGAATAGCTTCAGGACTCTCACAAAGGGAAGTGCCAATGAAGTTCTGAAGATTTCCTTTATTTCTTGGATTCTTCATGAATAAATTCCAGTCCGGAATTTCTAGACTCTTGGATGGTGAGAATTGTCTTGCCTGGTCTGTCTGGTTTCTCCTCTGCTGCTCATCACCCTTCAAAGTATGGCTATCATCAAAATCATACTGATCACCAATGATGTTGACACAGTTGCACATTTCAGGTTTCAACTGCAGGATACACCTGCTTGCGAAGATACAGCTGGGGAAGTTCACCAAATGTTTTCGCACCCATTTTTTGGTATTTATTTACAAATGCCATTGTGTCTACCAGATAAACTGTGTATAGGTCACTCTGTGGTAATGATGGCAGCTGTAAAACAACATCCTGCTCAGCTTCAGCAATTAGCACTGCCACGAAATCAGACTCGTTGCCTTTGCGCATTACAACCCCCTGTGCTAAGCGTGGATCAACCTCAAACAGGGATGATGGATAGTCTGTCCACTCATGGGAAAATGCAATCTGTCTTGTGACTGGGTCGGCATCTCGATAGAAACACAGCACACGTGTAGTTGCAGTCTCATCTTGATAGATCCTGATTAAACTCTGTTTCCTTGATGGTTTTGATTTCTTCTGTGAGGAGAAAGTTACCAGCTTCAGTGGTTCAATCTTAATAGAGACCACCTCTTCTGCTTTCATAATGGCTTCCATGCCCTTAGCTTGAGCATGGACCAAGTCTTTTGAAGCAGCCTTCTCACTAGTTGCTCTATTGAGCAGAACCACTTGGTTGTTACACTGGAATGGGTTTATCATCTGCTGGCATATCACTTTCTTGATCTCCTCAACATGCATATGTTCTTCTGTTGCCTGCTTCTGTGTTTCTCCATGATGAGTAGATTCCTGTTGGCCTAGATTAGCCATAGACTTTATGTTCTCTGATACAGCTGTGAGAAATGGTGCTGTTTTCACATATTTATCTCGAGCAGCTGGTGCCTGAGATATGCGTTTGAACAGAGATGTCTTCCCTTCATTGTTGTATGTCTGCTCCAGGGCCATGTCACTCCAAACACCATTGAATTTTCCTTTGGAAGAGTGAACTGTGAAGTACCCAACCTGGATCCAGCAAACCTTAACCGAACTGTGTTCAATAGAGTAAGAGGATTTTGGGGGTAGGGGTAACTTTGGTTGACAAAAATGTTAATTTTCTCTTTAAAAATTGATAGAACTCAATCAAATTTGCTGTTTTAATTAGCCATGGATACCATGTTCATATCACATTAAGAGAAATTAGTATTCTAATGCAGCATCTGCCTATGATAAGAAAAGTTCTAAAGGCCATCTTCAAAAAACGTTATTTTTAAGGCATTTTTCACAAAATTATGTACTTTTACGAGGTTTACTTTCACAAAGGCAATTTTTTTTTGTCATTTTACAATGCACTGATTGAATTCTTACATTTAGTTCACATTTATTTTTCATGAATGTGATTTTTTAATTTTTTTAGAAATTTTATTGACAATTGCTGTTTTATCAAATTTTTCAAATCTTCCTCAAACAAAAACGGCCGCCAAAATTTTTCGCAAGAGCTTATGAATTGCCAACATTGGTTTTCATGAACTGCAAACATATATCTAAACATCCTGGGGGTGTAAAATTTTATAGCAGAGGCTGTAAGGTCCAACCCTAAAACAGCCTCGTACACAGGTTGGCTCCCGGACTATTGTGTAAATAGTCCCGATGTATCTCGCTGCTAATTACACTAATATATATGGTGAACATTTCTATTCTTTAACTCACAGGACAAGATGTCTTTCCTATCTTCAGGTAGATTATGATGAGTGCTTTTAAAATATAACAGCTCAGATGGTGCTGTTTGTAGCAAGATGGTGATTTACACAAAGATGCGCTGAATATTTCCATTGTGTAATGTCCGTATTTGGCGGCCTGTTAATTCTTGGATCCATCAATAGATGCTGTTAGTGTTTTCATTCTGTGAATAACTCAAGGGGGGTGCCGTCACGGGGAATAACTTGTTACATTGGTGAGATATCCCACGAAACTGTTAATGCCATGAAGCTACAATACAGTACCTTATGTTTATAGTACACATGGTGAGACGTCCCACGAAACTATGTTTATCCCGCAAAGCTAAAATACACGTAAAAAAAAGAAAAATAAAATAAAAAAAATCCTGCTCCTGTTCTTGGCTTGTGGAAGATTTTTTTTTGCGTATTTACAGAATTTTACTGTATGTACATCAAGCTGCTTTGAGCATGGCTCATGGAAGATATGTTTTGGAACTGTGTTGTGCTCACAGCTTGTGAAAAAAAAAATCACTGCAAAAACTGCGAATACATGGGGCATTTTTCCTGCGAATGTCGGAGCATGTTGCAAATTATCAACTGCGTATACGTAAAACCTGAAAATGTTGGAACAGCAAATGTTGGGGTCCGGGAGTATATATTTATCAGACGCATCTCCTGACTGTTATGGTGAGCATTGCTGCAGATTATGTCTCGCATGGTAAAACTGCAGAATCCGCAAAGAACAACCGTCCATCTGCCACCCAGACGATTGTTCCCGCTATTGCAAACCATTCAACCAGAAGGCACGTGATGTAATCGGTGGGTCTATCAAAACATGTCGAATGTGGCGAGAACTCCCCCGATCTCCATTTGACATAGTCCTACACCAAGCGTCACCTCCAATCCGGGGCCTCGCCCCGGCAACTCTTTCAAACAGCCAAAAATTACATTGTCAACGTCAGTTAAACATTAATCGGAGCTGCCTATCCAGGTTTCTGGCTTATTTGCCCTCATCAGGATGGCATACCAATAAATATATATCACCAATGATGACCACATTCATCGTTTAAACATGAGACACACCTCCTGACTGTTATGATGAGCATTGCTGTGGATTATGTCTCACATGGTAAAACCGCATAATCCACAAAGAAAAACCATCCGTCTCCCACCCAGACGATGTCCCCACTAATGCAAACCATTCAACCAGAAAGCACGTGATACGATTGGTGGGTATATCGAAACGTGGAGTATGACGAGTGCTCCCCCAATCTCCATTGGACATAGCTGTGCTCTTTGCAAGTTTCTTACACCCTGTGTCCTTTCTGGTCTTGCACCATCTGCCCCATCGCCCTTCAAGTTTCTTCCTGTCACGCACACGGTCTGCCAGTAACGGTTTACTGATGAAACTCCCAAAATACAGTTTCATTGCTCACCTTCACTCCCTTGTTCCTCCTTGTATCTTACATGTAGAACCAATTCCTTCAGTCTTTTCAGTATCATTCTTCCCTTCAGGTCTTCAAGGCAGCTGTTCTCCACCATCTCAGGTCACCCCCCCTCCCCATCTACTACCATGATATCTTCTAATCCCATTAACCCTCCCCAAGCACACACCTTTCTGAGTTTGCAGTTCTTTCTTCCTGATAGTTTGCTTCTCTATCCACCTTGTTCAGCTCCTGTGTTCTCCCCTATTCCTCATTCCTCCCCACATTCTTCATTTCTTCAAGTCTCCCTTTATTTTGTGATCCAACCCTGCTGTTGGTGTGTTTACACCCCCCCCACCCCCACCTGTTCCTTTTGTTCTGTTACATCCTGATCTATTCTGTGTTCTAGCTCTTCCACCGGCCTCAACACTATATCGCATATACATACATATATATATATATATATATATATATATATATATATATATATATATATACATACATATATATACACATTCATATATAATATATATGTATATTTATACATATATATATATATATATATATATATATATATATATATATATATATATATATATATATGCATTTTGCGATACAACCATCACAATGGATGGCAGTATCAATATGTCGAATTTATTTTTGAGAATGCATGTGTACCTGTCTACTTTCTGGTAATGTGTGATTAAAAATGGGATCATTGTTGAGTGGGAGGGGTTGGAAGGGATGGTTTATGGGAAATATGATCTTGTGCTCCTGGTTCTCCATCTGATGACACAGCACATTGCGTGATTGTAAACAGCCGTTAATTACTAACCCTATCAGATTGAAAAAAACCCAGATTCGTGAATGACCGCAGGCCGTTAACCACAATGTGATAGGGAAGCCTTATTAGTGTTTGCTTTGCCTATTTCCCTGAGAGATTCGGATATTTAGAGAGTTTATCATAACCTTGTTATTCTAAATCCTTGGCCATTCATTGGAATCCATGCAACCAACATAGCACTGGAATTTTGTGTTACACTTTGAATCTTCCCTCTTGTACTGGAATAGTGGGTTCAAAAACGGTTTTGCATCATTTGGTCACGTCTTCTAAAATGTTTCTGAAACAAATGATCGTGCTATGAAGGACGTTATGCACCCAAATTTCTAATTAATCCTCATCATACATGAGATGCACGCGGCGTTCTCTAATGCCAACGATACGTGGGGCATTCAAAATTTTCTCAGTACAAGGTGCTTACAAAGCTCGAACAAATGCCAACGTTTCTTATTTTTCAATGTATAATTATATATAATTGGTGATTAATTTTTTTTTCCTTACTAATCATACGTACTTTATATCAACGAATAGAAATACCCTTGCTGCCTTCAAGGAATATTGTATCTTGTTCTGAGGGCATTTTAAATGTCGATCATATTTATAGTTGGCTACCCTTAATGTTACGGACATTCACTGTTGTAAGTATCCGGGCATTTGGTCTTTTATCAACCATGGAAATCTGCATCGTACTTGAACTTGTACACTTGCTTTTTGAATCTTGAAAGAAAAAAAATTGCCTTAATTTTTTTGCCTGCCTTTGCCTTTGTTGAAAAAAAATTGCCTTAATTTTTTTGCCTGCCTTTGCCTTTGAAAAAAAATTGCCTTTGCCTTAATGTTATGGACATTCACTGTTGTAAGTATCCGGGCATTTGGTCTTTTATCAACCATGGAAATCTGCATCGTACTTGAACTTGTACACTTGCTTTTTGAATCTTGAAAGAAAAAAAATATCACGTGTACTCACAGATTTTTATGATGAGTGTACTGTATGTATGTATATATGTATGTTTTGTGTATATATGTATGTATGCATGTATGTATGTATGTAATGTTACGATTATGGGGGTAGTTGTAAGTATTTAATAGGGTAGTTAGCATTGTGTAGTACGAGGTGTGTTCAAAAAGTGTCCAACCTTAATTTTTCGTGCGTAAACAAATGAAGCTAGGGAGGCATGGTTTGGTGCACGTATGTAGGCGATCCTAATCCGTATGCATGAATATTTTCCCGCCTGCAGAAGCTGTCAGTCGCAGACAGACCGCCGATGAGTGAGGATGTGTAAGTGAGCGCCGTCGGATTTTCGTTTTTGTCAAAATGACGGAAAAACTTGAACAACGCTACTGCATCAAATTTTGTGTAAAGCTTGGCGATTCCCAAGTGGAAACGATCCACAAGATTCAACAGGCCTTCAGGAACGAAGCAATGGCCACCACACAGATAAAAGAGTGGTACAACCGCTTCAAAGATGGTCGCACCTCAGTGGAAAGTGAAGCACGTTCTGGTAGGCCCTCAACATCCCGAAATGAGATTGTCATTGACCAAGTGAGGACCCTGCTGATGCAGGATCATCGAATCACGATCAGAGAACTTGCAGACGAGGCGGGCGTCAGCATTGGATCCGTTCATTCCATTGTGACTGAGGATTTGGGCTTAAGGAGAATCTCAGCGAAGTTCGTGCCAAAGCTGCTAACGATCGAGCAGAAGCAACTCCGTTTGGAGATTGCACAGGACATGCTGGAGACTGTGAACAGCGATCTCAACTTCTTCAACACAGTGATCACTGGCGATGAGACCACAGTGATCCGTCATTTTGTCAAAAACGAAAATCCGACGACGCTCACTTACACTTTCTCACTCGTCGGCGACTGACAGCTTCTGCAGGCGGGAAAATATTCACGCATACGGATTAGGATCGCCTACATACGTGCAACAAACCACGCCTCCCTAGCTTCATTTGTTTACGCACAAAAAATTAAGGTTGGATACTTTTTGAACACACCTCGTATGCCATGGTCTGTGGACGAGTAGAAGCATCTCGATGGAATTAAGTTAGGGAATCTGTGAGTTTAAGTGTTACGGGTCAGCACATGAGGGGTGGTGCGGTGTAAATTAGCTTTGGGAGTAAAAATAAGTCCCCCCAGTGAGTGATTGCCCTCTGTGATTTTTCCCTATGTTTTTTTATATTTCAAGCAAGGCCATAAAGCTGGAAACACATCCCTGAAACGGCAACAAACAGGAGGAGCTCTGCCTTTCCAGGTTTGGGGTCGAGCAGGCCACGTCCCTGAGGGGATATAGAGCATGGAGGGGAAGGAGCTGAGAGGAAAAGAGGAGGTTCCTACTGGATGGGACGAGGAAAGGGAGTGATCGAATGCACAGGAGAGGTAGGCGCATTTTGCACGTGTGGAGTGTGGAATGCTCCCGTCTGGTTCAGCAGAACATGCACACATGATTGGTGTGAGGACCGCACGAGGCAGGTGGCACCTTTTAAGAAAGAGGAAGGTTGGGACATTTGGAGCCTTCTTGTGGAAAGCTGCGAGGGAAGCGCCACTGTGCATGCATGTGCTCTGCTACAAGTAACGGTGACATTTTGCCTGTGTGTTCACGTGCTGGTGGAAGCATTCCCCATTCCGAGTTTGACAAAGACCAGCCCTGGGCGAGGCTGAGAACCAGTACACTTAAAAAGGGTTTTTTTTCTTTTCATTTTGTCACCCTTTGTCTGTGTTTGCGTCCGTGTACGAGGCCTCGACCATAAGATTTATTTATTTATTATTGCTATTATTTCCTTTGCCTTATCGTCTTTGTAAATATTTGTGATTTAAATATCATTATTTTAAAGAAACTATTCGTGTAATTTTGGTGGGTTACCGGATAAACTCCCTTGAGCTGTCCCAGTGCAAAACGCTATGCTGTGTTCCTCCCTGTGCTCCTCCCGGTACTCCTCCTGGGTGGATTGGCTCTCCGCCATTACGCTCGTTAACACGCGTGCATTATTCCCTGAGTCTTGGTTATAGCCTTCAAGGGAGAAGCTTTGCCATCCGTCCAGGTAGAGTTTTAATGCGGACCCTGGACGCGACAGTATGTATGTATATATGTGTTTTTATGTATATATGTATGTATGTATGTATGTACGTAATTTGACCTTGTAACTAAGTGCGTACGTTCCAGCTTGATTAACTTTTGTTACAATATTTATATATTTTTCTTCAAAATACATTAGTCGAGAAATGAGTGTCACATACCAAACTATAACGGCCACTCAGTGGAGTGCATACCTCCGCCAGGCTGATTGTTTTGTATCCCACTGATCGGCAGGATCTGGATCGGACTTGAACTAAAATTTGATCGGCTTGTTCTTGTCACCAAACCAACTCATCCACCAAGTTTCGTCTGAATCCATCCATAACCTATTGAGATATCATGCTATTTATCACTTTAGCCCAATCACTCAATGGTGAAGAATCACATTAAAAATTCTCAGATACTGATCCAGATTTGGATTTTCACCAAAATCGAGTCAATTCTTCCTTGTGACATACCCAACCTGCCCACCTAGTTTTGTCCGCCCACAACTTTTTCAGAATTGCTGCTATTTGTCGTTTTTGGCCCTATCTCTCAAGAGTGAAAAATCACTTAAAAATTCTCGGATCCAGATTCGGACTCGGATCTTCTCCAAAATCTAATAATTTCGTCCGTGTCACATACCCAAGCTCTCCACCAAAATTTCGCCTAACTCCGTCCACAACTTTTTGAGATATCCTGTTCACAAACAAACAGACAGACAGGGGTGAAAACATAACCTCCATCCACTTTCGGTGGTGGAGGTGATAAGATGTGACCCTTGCCTAAGTTTGTTTGACGTGTAGTGATGTGATTTGAGAACGTTTCACCATCTTAAATCTGTACTGCGTGAATTGCTCAAATCCTAAAGAAATCCCTTTTTGCCTGAAAGTCTGTGGTAATAGATATCTCTCTACATGATGGAAATATCTTCATTGTGATGCTGGCATATTTCACAAGCAATTGGCATATCTACAGAACTTTCGTCAAATTGATAACCTGGAAAAAAAATTGTGCCTGTTCTATGTGACATAATGTGCGTGTAAAGATAACATAATTTTTCTCTGTCATGAGGTTAAAATGAGCTGTGTCTATTTATATACCAATTTTCATCTTGCTTTACATGCATGCTATATTTATATTAACTAGTTGAACCCACTGAAATTCTGTGAACATAATCGATATCCAAATTCTAATTTAATGTATATCTGAATAAATGTAATCTATATCTAATTTCTAATTTAATCTATATCTAACTAAACGTAATCTATATCTAATTTCTAATTGAATCTATATCTTAGTAAACGTAATCTATTTCTAATTTCTCATTTAATCTCTATCTCACTAAACGCAATATTTATCTAATTTTTAATTTAATATATATCTAACTAAACATAATCTATATCTAATTTGTAATTTAATCTACATCTAATTGAACATGATCGGTATCGAATTAAACATAATCTATATATAATTTCTAATTTAATCTATATCTAACGTAATGTAATCTATATTTAATTTCCAATTTAATCTATATATAATTGAACATGATCGGTAACTAATTAAACACAATCTATATCTAATTTCTAATTTAATATATATCTAAATAAATGTAATCTAAATCTAATTTCTAAATTAATCAATATCTAACTAAATGTAATCTATATGTAATTTCTAATTTATTCATAATCTATATATAATTAAATGTAATCTATGTCTGATTTCTAACATAATCTATATCTAATTAAACAGGATCTATTTCTAATTTATAATTTCATCGATATCTAACTAAACGTAATCTATATCTAATTTCTAATTGAATCTATATCTAACTAAACGCAATCTATATCTAATTTCTAATTCAATCTATATCGAATTAAAGGTAATGTTTATCTAATATCTAATTTAATCTATATGTAACTAAACATAATCTATATCTAATTTAATCGATGCCTAACTAAACGTAATCTATATCTAATTTCTAATTTAATCTATATCGAACTAAACGTAATGTATATCTAATATCTAATTTAATCTATGTGTAACTAAACATAATCTATATCTAATTTAATCTATATCTAACTAAATGTAATCTATATCTAATTTCTAATTCAATCTATATCTAACTAAATGTAATCTATATCTAATTTCTAATTTAATCTACATCTATGGAAATGTAATCTATATCTAACTGCTAATTTAATCTATATCTAATTAAACATAATCTTGATCTAATTTCTAATTTAATCTATATCTAATTGAACACGATCGGTGTCGAATTAAACATAATCTATATCTAATTCATAATTTCATCTATATCTAACTAAACGTAATCTATATTTAATTTCTCATTTAATCTTTATATAATTGAGCATGATCGGTATCTAATCAAACACAATCTATATCTAATTTCTAATTTAATCTATATCTAAATAAATGTAATCTAAATCTAATTTCCAATTTAATCTCTATCTAACTAAATGTAATTGATGTCTAATTTCTAATTTACTCCATAGCTAACTAAATGTAATCTATATCTAATTTCTAATTTATTCGTAATCTATATCTAATTAAATGTAATCTATATCTGATTTCTCACATAATCTATATCTAATTAAGCATGATCTATTTCTAATTTAATCCATATCTAATTAAACATAATCTATAATTATCTAATTTTTAATTTTAACCAAGTCTAATTGAACATAATCTATATCTGATCTGTAATTTTCTAATTTACTTAAAGATAAACATAAACATATACTTACTGCGGTCCAAACATTAGGCAGGATTTCCTCTGGCATCTCCTTCTGACTATGAAACCTTATTTTCTGAACAAATCACATTCAAATTTCTCTTTAAATAGTGTGATAAAGATAAACTATATTTCCTATGAATCAAAACGTTAGGCGGGATTTCCTTTGATATACTTCAGGCATCATCTGTATGCGTTGTCTTCCTAAACCTATGTGAAACATACAAACATACAACTTACACTGACAATTATATATATATATATATATATATATATATATATATATATATATATATATATATATATATATATATATAGTCATGTGCCGCTTAACAACGTTCCAGGCAATGACGGATCGCATATACGACGGGTCTGCCAGCTTTGAAAAAAAAAAAAAATATGCAGCTGAAAAATTCCTATTTTTGAGTGATGTAGCCTCGTATAAAAATAGCACATACAATTATGTACACTCTACAGAACATAATACCTCATAATGATAATAAACAACGACAGTGTGGCCCTGTTATAATGCAATCGTTGAGGTCCATAAAATGTCCGCGAAAAAAGCAGGGTCGTGCTAAATCGGGATTCAAGGAAATCGGCTTTCAAACTGAACCAATGTTTCCACGTTTACCTTCTAGCAAGTAAATTACCTTTGAATTGAAGAATTCCACAAATAAATCATTGTTGTTCGTCAATGAAAACATATTTATTTTTAGTGAAGCTTTTTATGTTGTTAAAACAATCGCACGGTTCCGAAAATATATATCACAATTGACAGGTGCTCGTTTATTCATTTGTAAATTATAACATCGATGCAATGATTATGTATTTATAAAATCCAAACGCTATTTATTCATCTTTCTATAATCGATGCGAGAGGAGATTGTAAGCTGCTGCTAACCACACTGATGGCCGTCATGAACTGCACAAAGGTAAATCTAATGCGTCTTCTGTCTCTTGGATGTGTGTTACAATTGCCGACAGTATTCAGTACAGTAACATGCTGTACAGGTTTGTATCCGAGGAGCAATAGGCTACACCATATCGCTTAGGTGTCTATGTTTGTGTAAGTACGATGTTCGAAAACGAAAATGAAAAAAAAAAAGATGTTCGCTTAACGACGCGTTTCTCAAAACGTAACCCCGTCGTTAAGTGGCGCATGACTATATAATATATATACACATATACATATATATATATATATATATATTTATATATATATATATATATATATATATATATATATATATATCTATATATATATATATAGCTCTGGAAAAAATTAAGAGACCACTGCAAAATTATCAGTTTTTCTGGTTTTACTATTTATTGGTATGTGTTTGAGTAAAATGAACATTTTTGTTTTATTCTATAAACTACTGACAACATTTCTCCCAAATTACGAATAAAAATATTGTCATTTAGAACATTTTTTTGCAGAAAATGACAACTAGTCAAAATAACAACAAAGATTCAGTGTTTTCAGACGTCAAATAACACAAACAAAACAAGTTCATATTCATTTTTAAACAACACAATACAGTACTAATGTTTTAACTGAGGAAGAGTTCAGAAATCAATATTTTGTGGAATAACCTTGATTTTCAATCACAGCTTTCATGCGTCTTGGCATGCTCTCCACCAGTCTTTCACATTGCTGTTGGATGACTTTATGCCACACCTGGCGCAAAAATTCAAGCAGCTTGGCTTTGTTTGATGGCTTGTGACCATCCATCTTCCTCTTGATCACATTCCAGAGGTTTTCAATTGGGTTCAGGCCTGGATATTGGGCTGGCCATGACAGGGTCTTGATCTGCTGGTCCTCCATCCACACCTTGATTGATCTGGCTGTGTGGCATGGAGCATTGTCCTGCTGGAAAAACCAATCCTCAGAGTTGGGGAGCATTCTCAGAGCAGAAGGAAGCAAGTGTTCTTCCAGGACAACCTTGTACGTGCATTGATTCATGAGTCCTTCACAAAGACAAATCTGCCCAATTCCAGCCTTGCTGAAGCACCCCCAGATCATTACCGATCCTCCACCAAATTTTATAGTGGGTGCGAGAGACTGTGGCTTGTAGGCCTCTCCAGGTCTCCATCTAACCATTAGATGACCAGGTGTTGGGCAAAGCTGAAAATTGGACTCATCAGAGACGATGACCTTATTCCAGTCCTCTACGATCCAATCCTTAGGGTCTTTTGCAAACCTCAGACTGGCTCTTCTTTGCTTCTCATTGATGAAGGGCTTTTTTCTAGCTTTGCATGATTTCAGCCCTGCCACAGGAGCCTTTTCCCAACCGTCCTTGCCGTGCACTTCACCCCAGCTGCCGTTTGCCATTCTTTTTGAAGGTCACTTGATGTCATCCTATGGTTGTTGGGTTACATCCGAATGAGTTGGCAGTCATACCGGTCAGTGGAAAGTCGTTTTCACCTTCTGCCAGTCTGTAACTTTGTTGTTCCCAATATCTGCTGCTTGACCTTGTTCTTATGAACTGCTGTCTTTGAAATTTTAAGGATGGAAGCAACGTGACGCTCACTGTATCCCTCTGCCAGTAAAGCCAGAATTGAACCCTTCTTTTCCTCACTCAAAACTTTTCTTTTCAACTCTTTTGGCATGGTCAATAGTTATTTTTTTTTTTTGATTCCAATTACTTTTGAGGTACTACTAGCACTGTTTTTGCCATCCAGCTGGTCCTATTGCAAGAGGATAGTGATGACCACAGCAGTGGTTTTTATACCTTTCCTTGTTAAATAAGATTCGGTTCAGATGATCACCTAATCAGTACCTCACGAAGTATAATGAGGTGTGCCTGTGTTGGAATTCAACAGACACTGGAATGGAATGGCTGCCATGTATGTAGAGATGCTGATTTCAATATTTTTTGGAGTGGTCTCTTATTTTTTTCCAGAGCTGTGTGTGTGTGTGTGTGTGTGTATGTATATATATATATATATATATATATATATATATATATATATATATATATATATATATATATATATATATATATATATATATATATATATATATATATATATATAGTTACGAATTTGGAATTCGATTGCACACAACATACAGGTTCCTTTAGTCAGCTATGTCGATAAGTGCTTGTTCCCTAGATAGCTCACCTTTCATTGTTTAAATGTTCAGAAATCGATTATATGCGCTGCGGATCGATTTAATAGTTGGGGAACGAACAATGGAGACTTCCCTCCCCCTCTTCTGCGAAGAGTAAGAAGAATCGTGCCGTCCCGTGACTCATGACTCAACAACTCCCTCCCACCCGTGGTTGAGCGGGGCGGGGGGGGGGGTGGAGCACGAGGGCATGAGTCACGCCGGGATCGGGGGAAGGGTGGAGAAGGATAAGAGGAGATCTTTTTCTTTTGTTCAGGGCAGAGTTGAGAGGGCAGAGTTGGAAGGGCAAAGTTGGAGAAGGGAATTGAGGGGAGTCGTTCAGCAGACCGTCGAGTCCTGCTTGGCTTGCGTTAGGGTTGAGGCCTTCGGAAGCTTTTTGCTTTGGCTGGCTCAGTGAGCTTTGGCTGAGGCCTGGCTCGGGAGGAGGCTTTTTGGAGGCTCTTTGCTTTGACGGTTCCGTGAGCTTCGGCTTCTGCTTGGCTCGGGAGAGCTTTTTGCTTCAAGCTGCCCTGTTTGGAAGGAAGTTAAGCCGGTCGCTCGGCTCGAGCTGCGAGTGGTTGCTTCTTCTTGTTTCTGGAGCCCTTTGTTCTCCATTTTGGTTCCCGGCTTGGTGCGACTCATCGACCTCTTCGTGGAGGTGGTTCCTCGGGGAAGCGACGCATCGACGGGAAGGATTGGCGCCTCGCCTCACCAGCACGTGTTGAGAAGCGCGGGAGGATTCGCGGGAGCTCGGGAAGGATTGCGGCTCGCGGCGATTGGATCCAGCTCACTCTCGCTGGAGCCCGGGTCCGAACAACTTGAAGACCACACTAGGTGGAGAGGTTCGAGATCGGTTCTGGGTTTCAGCTCACCTGTCCTCCGAGCTGGGGCTCGTTATTAAAGGCCTCTGCCACCATTTCTTGGGTGTGTGTGTGTGTGTGTGTGTGTGTGTGTGTGTGTGTGTGTGTGTGTGTGTGTGTGTGTGTGCGCGCGCGCGCGCGTACGTGTGTCTGTGGGCCCGTCTAATAAGAAGGAACTGCTGTTAAGTCCATGTGACTGTATATAATAAGTAGACGGTTGTAGTTCTTTTGTCGTGCTTTTGTTGCTTCTATAATTCCATACGTGTTTTGCCTTGTTTAATTGCATACGTGCTTTATTATAATAAATGTTCTTGTGTGAATGTAAACCTGTTCGTTGCGTCCATTCCCTCATTGAACTGCCCCATCTTGCACTCGGAATATAGTTGGTTTTTAAATAGCCAATAAATAGAATCGGGTCTGGCGAGGTCTGGCGATAATACCCGCTCGGTTATCCCAGAACGGAACGGACCGCTTAAGCAGTTCGTGTTCAAGCAGGCCTTCGTCGAGGTACGGTCCCTCGGTAGGTTACCCGCGTGGGTACTTAGGTATTTCAATATTCGGCGATTGACTTTATTTCGCGTGAGTAGAATATGGACTGGGCCGAGGTGGGATTAAAAACCCACCCTTGACTGGTTTCTGGCGTTGTTCCAGAAAGTCACGACTGGATTGTCCGTACGGTGGGCAAAGCGACCGCTATTGGTTAGACGCGGTCATTCGCACGCTGATGGGCGGGAAGTCTACAACACTGGTGTCAGGAGTGGGATAACAAACTCTCCCGCCTTCAACAGAATTAACGGAACCGGATCAAGGGTGTGCGAGGCGACCCTCCGGTTCCATTAAAAAAACGAGCTTTTAAATTATTTCCGTAAAGCAAGATGGCGGTTCAAGGCAAACGGGAGCAGGGGATAATGGATGTAGAGTTAATAGAATCCATGGTCAAGGACCCCATCGCCATACGGGTTGGGCCAGTACCAGAAGGTTGGGAAATACGGCAATGCAATGTATCTGGTTCTCCTTTTTATTACAACCCCACCACGAATTGTAGTCAGTGGGAGCGGCCTGTGCAGGAACTTTTCTGGCAAACAAACTCGGAGTCGCAAGATGGCGGCGCGGCCGTACCTCATCGCGGCACGAGGCGTGAGCGGGCCGCTATTAATAGCGCAACGAGCCGCACTGCATGGCAGGGGAAGCGCTCCCGACCACCGGTTCAAACCGCGGGGGCATGGCAGGCGAGGCAGGGCGCCGGCGCATACATGGGCGAACTTCATGGACGAGTGTCGAATGCCTTGGTGGAGTGGAAGTGTGGTGAGAAATATACAAAAGAATTGCATTTGTTTGCCATTAAATTGGACGAGATACAGCGGCGCGCAGGCGAGGTTCAGGAGGATTGTATTCATGGGGAGTCACAACAATTGGCCGATGCGCAGGAACGAATTTGGGAGCTGAATGAGGAATTAGCCAGCACAGTTGAGGAACTACATAGGGAAACGATGGAAGTAGATCGTTTGCGTGGGTTTTGTTACAAAAGGCGAGCGAACTGAATAAAAGAAAGGAGGAGGAACAAATTAGTATCTCCCGGGATAGGGAGAACTTGGAGGAAGAACAAATGAAGCAGGAAGGAGAGAACAACAAATTGAAGGAAACAACGAGATTGGAGAGGGAAGAACAAGAGAGACGGTGGAATAAAATACAAAAAGAACACGAATTGGAAATTCACCAACTAAAGGAGAGGAGCAAGAGAATGGATGAAATGAGGAAGGCAGAATGTGAAAGAGGTGTGGAGATGAGAAAGGAATTAGAAAAAAAAGCTTCTGAGTTACAGAAACACCAAAGCAGAGAGAGAGAATTACAAAACGAAATGAGGATGTTAAGAAAGGAAAGAACGAGAACGGAGAATAAAACGTTAAGAAAGCACACTGTGCAGATCGAACAGTTAGAAGCCAAAGCAAGGTTGGAGTGTGAGGAGGTGAGAGAGGAATTCGAAAAAAAAGCTTCTGAGTTACAAAACGAGCTGAGGATGTTGAGAGAGGAAAGAACGAGAATGGAGAATGAAACGTTAAGGAACCACACTGTGTGATCAAACAGTTAGAAGCCAAAGCAAGGTTGGAGTGTGCGGAGATGAGAAAGGAATTGGAAGAAAAAAATTCTGAGTTATAGAAACACCAAAGCAGAGAGAGAGAGAGAGAATTACAAAACAAACTGACTATGTTGATGGAGGAAAGAAAGACAATGGAGAATGAAACGTTAAGGAACCACACTGTGCAGATCGAGCAGTTCGAAGCAGAAGCAAGATTAAAGAATGAGATGCAAGAAAGAGTATTGAAAGAAACGATGAGATTGGAGAATGAAGAACGTGAGAGATGATGGGGTAGAAAACAAAAACAATATGAGTTTGAAATTAATCAACTCAAGGAAACAGCAAAATTTGAGTCCACGGAGATGGAAAAGCTCCGGAAAGAAAATGAACAACTAAAGAGGCTCAGAGAAGGACTCAAATGGGAAGGAAAATGGAGCGAGGAAGAAAAGGAAATAATAAAGGAGGTAGAGGTGACAACGACGGAGACGCAGAAAATAGAAATAACAGAGACACGGGAGATAGAGGAGAGGGGGGGTGAAGTGGACGACACAAAGGACGAACACACACATGGAGGTAGTGAGGGACAATGGGGTTGAGCTTGAGGAATGTGTTGGGACCCGATGCAAGCAGCAGGATGGCCTCCTTCAGGAACGAGAGGAGGGACTGTTGCCCCCTTGAGGCGGATCTCGACCAGGTGAGTCCAGTCGAGCTTTGCGAGTTAGAGGGGGTGAGTGCTGTGAATGGGTGCACGCGGAGCTTGGGGGGTATGGAGACCCCGGGAGCGCTTGAGGTAGCGCAAATCCCCAGCGTGGTCGTCCTGGTGTGTGTGGTTACGAGTGTGGCGAAATTCGTGCTGGAAAGCAAGCATTGCGTGAGTGAAAAGGTGTTTAAGGGAGAAGCGCCGTGTGTGAAAGAAACCACGTGTGTGAGGTATGAAAGAGAAATGGCGGTTGGTATGCGAGAGGGCACAACCGCCTGTCCGAGTGTCATGGCGAGGTGTGTGAGCGTCATGGCACGCAGGAGTGTGCACGTTGAATGGTGATGACGACTGCGACAGATGAGGGACAAAAGCCGGTTTGCGGCCATAGCTGTTTTGAGAACAGTGCCGGGTTTGCACAGCAGCGAGCGCGGGGTCCGTTCTGTGCTCCGCACGAGGCCGCCACGTGCGCGGCTACACGAGTGAAACCCAGTCCGTAAACGCACGCGGTGGATTAGCCGATCCCGCGGACAGACAGAAGGTAGGCTGGACATGGATTTGAACCGGACGGGTTCTCCAGGTGAGCGTGTGTGAAGCTCCGACGAGCAGAGCACATGTGCTCGCGTGGGGAACCCCTCGAAACGCGAGGCTTATTTGGGATGCACAGTGACGTCGTGGCTGCATGGTTGAAATCCGGCAGAAGGGAATCCCTGCCGGATGTTCCCGTCCAAGTAGGGAGGAGGTGCGCGAAGCGCGAGCAGCTGCCATGACGTCACGGAAAAGAGTGCAGGTTGCGAGTTGCCGCGCTGGTGGGCGCATAGAAAAAAAAAGAAGTAAAGCGAGCCTCGCCACTTCGAGTGGACATGAGCCCCAGGCAAGGGGTGGAAGACCCCCCTGTAGGGGGGCACAGGAACTACTAGCTAGGAGGATGGGTTAGAGTTAATGAGACCGGCTTCATGGGGACATGGGTTGTACCTCATGGAGCCCGTGGAATGGATTCGTGAAAGGGATTTTAGTTTAGATTTACGAAATGGGAATTTTTGAATTTTTGGAGACACGGACAGACTGGAAATGTGTAGTGGAGACGTAGCTTGTGTGGATGGCAGTGTGGAGTGTTGGTGTGAGTTGCGAAATGGAAAGTGTGTGAGGAAAGAGTGTGGGACAGTGGGCCCAAGTGTGCGAGTGGAGCGAATGTGGTATGCATGGTGTGAATGACTGGTTGGGGGGAGTAGTGATTCCCACCCAAGTGACCCTGGGGTCAGATTAATGTTAGCTAGTGGGTTATTCAAATTTACTAACAGGAGGTCGTTTTGTTGGTGTCGAGAGAAGGCACGAAACCCGTTTGGAGGGATGCAGGAGTTCATGGACCGGCTGGGAGCGTGGCTGTGGAAAGGTGAGTTTTGTTTAGTGGGCACCCCAGGCACTGGACTAGTCGGCCAGAGTAGGCCAAGGGCCCAAGAGGGGCCGGGATAGTGTAGTGGGCACGGGAAACCCGTCGGAAACGGGACCTGTAGCACCAGAATGCCACGGGAGCAGTGTAGTGGGCACGGGCGACCCTCAGGAAGGGACCCGGGGCATCAACACGCCTCGTGAGCATCGGAGGGGGCAATGCCAGAGAGGGCGACCCCCTGCGTTTATAGGGAGCAGCTAGGCTCGGAGGCAGCCTGCGGGCCTGGGGGTGCCATGGTTAGAGTTTGGCGGAGGGGGAGTTCCTGCCAGTTGAGCCACGCTGTCCAGCCAGGAAATTGTGCAAGGGCACGAATGAAAATTTGAGGGCAAGGCCCAAATTGATAATGGACACCAACACAGGTGACGGGAGTCATGGTTTTTAGAACCGATAGTTTAAAAGTGTGAGGCGTTTTTGGAAAGCCCCGGGGTAGTTTCAGGTGTAATAAATGTTGGGATAGCTAGGAGATGTAGCCCTTCGCACCATCCATCCCTTCGCTCGTTGTAGGCCGCTGGACCCACCTTGGTAGATCGCTGAACTCTGAGGAGGCCATTCTGAGGCTTTGTTGGGCCTCGAGACAGGACACTAGTTTCTCCCTATTCCCCTCTAAAAAGGATTTTAGGGGTTGGGAGTAGGCTAGGTGGACATGATAGGCTAGCCAGACAAAGACGATAAAGGGGGTTAGGGAGACAATTATAAAAGGGAAATAAAAATAAAGAGGGGATAAATTTTGTTGTGTTGTGTGGCAAATTAAGGGAGTGGGTATGGACAGAGACAGGCAAAGGCGATAGAGTAGGGGGAGACACTCGGCTAGGTTCGAGCCTGCCTTCAGAGCAGCCGGCACCACCGCACTCCCTCCAGACCTGATGGAACCACACCAGAGGCCGGCCAGCTTCACCTGCCAGCCTGTTGTGCTGCAGCCGCTTGTTCTGCATGGGCTTGCCTTGCCATGCCTAGTTTGCCTGCCTCTGCCATGACCCCATGCCTGCTGTCCTTGTTTGCATTTTCCCCTGTGTCCATCCATCACCATGTGCGCCAGGACCATCAGTTTTGTTAGGACTGCCCTGCAGGCAGCCCGTGCATCCATCATGCTCATTTGTGTTTTGCGACCATCTCCATCCACTCCCCTGCACCAATGACTTTGTAATATAATGACTTTTACCTTTTCCCTTTCACAGATCACAAGTCCTGGGCCATGGTTTAGTAATGGATAAGTTGAGTGGAAATTGTAAATACGTGGAACCCTACCTGCATGTTTGTTTTAGCGCCGGCAATTTTAGTTAAGTTGTCCGAATGAGTCTGAGAGTTTGTTGAGTTAGTTACGCAGCGCATTAGGTTATTTATTTTTGGTACATGTAAAAAGAAATGTCGCACTTCGGGATCCGAAGGTAGAATGTACTAGGGGAAAACTTAGACATGCTGGTCACACGAAAATTTGACGACTCGGCACGAGTCTGTAAAAAGGGGAGGGGGTAGTGTTACGAATTTGGAATTCGATTGCACACAACATACAAGTTCCTTTAGTCAGCTATGTCGATAAGTGCTTGTTCCCTAGATAGCTCACCTTTCATTGTTTAAATGTTCAGAAATCGATTAGATGTGCTGCGGATTGATTTAATAGTTAGAGAACGAACAATGGAGACATCCCTCCCCCTCTTCTGCGAAGAGCAAGAAGAACCCTGCCGTCCCGTGACTCATGATGTCAACAACTCCCTCCCACCCGTGGCTGAGCGGGGGATGGAGCATGAGGGCATGAGTCACGCTGGGATCGGGGGAAGGGCGGAGAAGGATAAGAGGAGATCTTTTTCTTTTGTTCAGGGCAGAGTTGGAAGGGCAGAGTTGGAGAAGCGAGTTGAGGGGAGTCGTTCAGATTGAGGGAATATATATATATATATATATATATATATATATATATATATATATATATATATATATATATATATATATATATATATATATATATATATATATATATATATATATATATATATATATATATATATATATATATATATATATTGTTATGGCTGTGGAAATTCGCATTACACCATTAAGGGCCCTCAGGTGAGATATCTTCATAGGTACATGTGTAGTTAGCCCAAAGCCGTTGTATAGAGGGAAATTA